>NC_054481.1:64010886-64345051 GCF_017639515.1 Carcharodon carcharias | reverse complement strand
GCTGGAGGCTTGTGTGGAGCCTGTTGGGTTGAATAACTTACTACTGTGCTGTAAAATTCTATGTGACGAATGCTAAAGAACTTGTCCCAAGCAAGGAACTTCAGAATCTTTTTAGAAATTGTTTCACCAGCAAATTTTAAGCTTTATTAAAGTACATATTTTATAGTCAGAAGAAAGTTTGAAAAACAAGCTTTGCACAGAAGGAAGAGTGAGTTGAAAGAAATACTTGCATTTATGTAGTGCCTTTCACAACTGCAGGATCTTTATAGCCAATGAAGTTTTTTTTTGAAGCGCAGTCACTGTTGTAATGTTGGAAATGCAGGAGCCAATTGGTGTAAAGCAATCTCCCTCAAACAGCAATGTGTGAAAGACCAGATAATCTCCGCCCCCGCCTTGAAAGAGTGTCATGGAGTCGTTTATATTTACCTGAGAGAGTAGGCAGGGCCTCTGTTTGATGTCTCATCAGAAAGACCACACTCTTCTCCATTTCTTCCCATTTCAAATATTTATCTAAAGGATAACTTGATCACTTTCTGTGACAAAGTATTCCATATCCAGAACTCCTGTGAAAAGAGCTTTGTGCTAACCATTTTCCTCATTCTTGGACCTGAATTTTTGCAAGAACGGAAGGGGTTTCTGACTTAGCCAAAATGGCACTGGAGCCCCAATTCTGGAAGTCCTGAACCTGGCACCTACCATTTTTGCTGTGGGGGGATGGGTGTTGGGGCGGGTCATAGTTTGCACATCTGTGGTTCACGGAGGCAGCTGCACATGTAAGAGTGCAGCTTCCTTCAAAGGATGCAATTTTCGTTAGTGGGATGTGGAGGACACAACTCATGGGCTTTAGGCATTTGAGCTGGAGTCATTTGGAGAGGTAGGGTGCCCTTTGGGATTATTAAAAATAGACATGGATCTGTGTAAAAAGTGAATAAACTTATTGGAACTGTCAGGCTGTCACAGCATTTAAATTGCAAAGCCCTTTATTTAAAAATAAAGCCTGCTGTAGCTGTGTACATATCACTCTGTCCATTGATGTAAGCCTGAGGGTTATCATTATAGGGTTAGTGCTGAGTGACTGATGTCACAACTTTTTACCAGTTTGGTGGGGGGGGGGTTTGGTGGCAGTGGCAGCGGCAGCGTGATGCTGTAAGTTAAGTCAGCTTGACAGCCCCGAATGGTTGCAAAGTCTTTGGCTATCAATACAAATACTTGTTTTTATAAGGGATTAAGTACTTCATGGAATGTTTATTTTCATAAAGATTGAGTAGTTGAAGAAATTTAAATGTATTGAATGGGTTTTTAATCAATTAAAGTATATTTTTTAAGTAGTGAAGTCATCAGTAGACACTTAGAGCTAGCATGTGTCCTGAGGTCTGCTTGTAGTGGACACTAGGTGAGTTGACATAGAGTGTGTAAGGGCAAAGGGTGGTGGGTGGGAGTCATGGGTTGGCACTAAGTTGGTATAGGAGCTATAAAAGACCATGGGGATGTGAGGAGTCATGGATGGCATGAGCTGGCATAGGGGCTACAAAGGGCTATAGGGATGTCCAGGGCACTTTCTTCTGATTCGGGTTTGCAGAGTTGTGAATTTCCCTGACTCGGGAGTTAAGATTCGGCCTTTCGTGACTATAATATAAATTCGAGGCCCCACGATATTTGTATAACAGCATCTTTAAGAAATATCCAAAGGCACTTAAGAAATAGGTGTAAGGAAAATAGATGCCAATCCAGAAGGGAGATGCAGGGAGAGGTAATCATAAGCTTGGTCAAGGAGATAACAATAGACAGAGGGGATGAGGTTTTGATAGTAAGTCCCAATGAGTAGGATTGGAAAGACTGAACACTTTAGCTCCAATAGTGGGAGGAGGGGTTGTAAAGAAAGTTGGAGTCTGTGGAATCGAGCATTTGGGACAGCGCGTATGATCAGAGAAGATTTCAGGGTTGTGATAAGGAAACACCATGGGGGAGTTTATAGCTGGGGTCAAGGATTTTAAATGCAATATGTTGGATAGGATGCAGGATTTAAAATTTAATTAAGGAAGAAACACTTGCATTTAAAAAGCACTTTTCATGACCACTGGGCATCTCAAAGCTCTTTACAGCCAATGAAGTACTTTTTGAAGTATAGTCACTTTTTAATAATTCATTCACAGGATGTAGGCTCCACTGCCTGGGCCAACATTTATTGCTTATCCATAGTTGCCCTTGAGAAGGTGGTTGTGAGCTTCCTTCTTGAACTGCTGCAGTCCCTATAGTGTAGGTCCTTTTTTGAGACTTTGTAGAAGTTTTATACAGCTGAGTGGCTTGCTCGGCCATTTAAGAGTCAACCATATTACTGTGTACCTGGAGTCACATTTAAGCCAGACCAGGTAAGAATGGCAGATTTCCTTCCCTAAAGTGCATTGGTGAGCCAGATGGGTTTTTACAATAATTGACAATGGTTTCATGGTCATCATTAGACTTCTAATTCCAGATCTTTATTGAATTCTAATTCCACTATCTGCTGTAGTGGGATTTGAACCTGGGTCCCCAGAGCATTACCTTGGGTCTCTGGATTACTAGTCCATTAATGTTGTAATATAGGGTCTTTTACATCCACCTGAGCTGGCGGATGGGCCTCGGTTTATTGTCTCATCCAAAAGATAGCACAATGTAATGCTCCCTCAGTACTGCACTGGAGTGTCACCTGGATTTTTCTGCTTAAGCCCTGGTGTGAACCCAGAATCTGGTAATTCAGGGGCAAGGATGCTACCAACTGAATCATGGCTGACACTTTAAGAAGAAAACAAGATGTTAAGATTCTTACAATCTGGGTTAGCCAAAGAGAAGACAGTAGGGTGGGGAAGGAATAGTCGATATCTTTGGCTTTCCCCAGTGTTCCGCATTCCCTAACCAGGTTCTATACACAGGCTCCTGGAGTATGTCCTTTATGGGAATCCTGCTGCATACAATTTCAATCAGTTTGGAGAGGGCACTGTTTGAGGCTACAGCTGCTGTCCCAGTCGTCCGGTCCAGATATTCTGCTTAGTGGAACTCGTTCCCCCCACAAGTTCCACCTCCTTGTGAAGCACCACTTTACATCCATGAAAGTTTCATCCAATGCCTAGCTGAACAACTGAATTGCTTATAATTGGTTCAGTCCTGCTCTGGCTATTTGCCACTCTTGCCTATTTCCACAAGAGGCTTTGTTAATGCTGAGCTTTAAGAAATATTATTTGTAAAATATTCCACAATTTTTTGGCAGGGGTAGACTGTTTATAAAATAAGGATAGAACATTTCATGTTTACTTCGAGAGAAATGTCATCTCATTGATTTTGCACAAAAAACATGTGCCTCTGAATTGTGGTTGTGCTCTGTGTTACTTTGCTAATGTCGATCAACTAAAAAGATGTTACGTATGTTTAGTTCTGTTAAAATGTTCCAGTTAAAAGTCAGACTGGTATAATTGTGCTAAAATAATGCCTACTCACTTGTACTAAATATCATTGTACATGTTAACCTGGTTGTGTGTACTAAACCAAGAGTAGCAAGGGGGTTTTCTATTATGTTTAAATGTAAATAAGAATACGTTCTGTTTGTGATAATTGTTTTGAGTTATGCATTTCAGCATAAAGTTCTTTCTAATATAATTTAGTGCAGAGACCTTACCTGAACATTGGAGAAAGTTCTGAACACATTTTATGCACGTTTGTAGGCATTAATTCCATATGTTGGTAAATCTGATTCATCACTTGCAGAATGCAAGAGACAACTTTTCATATGGTTGTATTTGTTTTGAAGTGGGTTTGTTCACTGTAATATGTGTGGGTTCTTTTTTACCAACTTGGTTGAATTGCAGAAAGGCTGATATCTGACTAATCCCACAATTTGTTAAATTACTTTGGGGATAAATGGAAATTTGCAAAAAATGTGCTGTATTAGCGACTGGGTAATATAGCACAACACAGATGTAGAGAGGTTGAGGAATTTCTTGCGGTATGTCTGGGCATTTAGATATTGAATAAATTACTTGAGTAGATCACTGTGGATTACGTAAAACCAAAGTGTGTTGGAGGGAAACTGGTGTTTTATAAACTAGGTTGCTCGTTTGTAGATTATGATAATCGAACATGTGAAGACTTGCAGCACCTTCATTTCAAATGTTTCCAGTTAAATATGCACTACTATTTCTAAATGACAGATCTACTCAGATTAATGGTGAACCTGAGAATAAATGGCTCCAGCGGGCATTTCAGTTTTGTAATCCCGTGCAGTGTTGCCGCTGTTTTGATTTATAATCCCACTGGTGATAGAATCTCTAAATATGCTGTTTGATCTACAAATTACTTTTAAAATGTCACCCACTTTTTGTCAGTACATGGAGAATGCTCAATTGCATAATTTTTATGTGGCCCAACTTCAGCCTGTTATATTTCTGTAATTTCTGTCTATTTTGGTGTCCTCATGTTTATAATTGCTATAATTGGATTCGAGGTGGCAATAATTGAATCTGCAGGGCAATCGATTGTGCTCAACTCATTAAGCTTTGCACATGTCCAACTTTATTGGGCACAGAATATAACAGAGTACTTTTAAATCTTCAGATTCAGTCTTTTTTCAACAGCTTTATATTAGATCCTATAATGGGCCGTGTGCCTGTTATCCAGAACCCTTTTCTGTGCCCCTAATTTGTCTTGGAGAATTGCATGACTGACGGAACAAAACTTGTCCCATTTTAAGAAATCTGCATATTGGATTAAATGTATTCTCTGGATGTGCTGACATTATATGCAGTTTTTTTTTCCAGGTAAAGCAAACTAATTTTGCAGTTCTATGAACACCTGAAGTGCAAAAGACTACTGTCGACTAAAAATTTTCCTGGCCTAGACCGTGGTTCCTTAATACCCTTTTAAATGGCTTCTCTAGATTAAATGCAATATTTTTGTTTCCATTTTGAGAAGCAACTGTTGCTGCTGCCAAGCTTAATTCAGCAAGTTTGGTTGTCTTCTACCACGTTTGGCATGAGTTGTGACATTGAACTCTGAGGTACATAGCTCATGCTGGAAAATTTCTGATGAAATCTGCTGAGTTTAGTTGTCCAATTTTTTAAAAACCTGTTTGGTGTTGAACTATCAATCTGGAAAATGTAAAATTTTTCCTGAAAAATAATTTTTTTAAAAAATGCCTTTTACTTACTTGCATGAAGTATCATCTGAGTTTCCTGAAGACAAGTTATTACTCCTCTAAATATTACACTTGAAATGCTGTAATAGATAATTCACATATATGTGAGTGGTGTTAGTTCCCTTATTCTTGACATTCACGATGAATACGTTTGTTCAATCTGAATAGAGGAAATCCTGTTTAAAAATGCATAACACAGTCATTCAAATAGGCATTTAACACCTATGCTTCAATTATGCTAATGCCATGAGCAAAATTCCCCACATGGACATAAGTCTACGAAAAAGTTTTATCACACTCGCTTTATTTAAAAGAAAATCTTGTATGCTGTCACTACAGCACAACATCCCTCCCCCACCAAAAAAAATTGCGTGACTCATGCTATGAGTTTTCTTTTCCTTCATCTTTCCATCTGCTCCTTACCATTGGAATGTGGTAATGATTTCTGGTTTCCTTCAGTATTTGTCATGCTAGGTACTTTGATGATGTATTAAATATCAAAGGAAATACTTGCATTTAAATAGCACTTGTCACAACCTCAGAATACCCCAGAGGGCTTTATGAGTGGCCGCTGTTGTAATGTATGAAGCACAGCAGCAAATTTGTGCACCGCAAGCTCCCATAAACAGCAATGTGATAATGATCAGCTAATCAGTTTGAGATGTTGGCCAGAACACTGGAGAGCATTCCCTTGCTTCTTGCTGAAAATAAGTCATTTTTGTCCAAGCTTTTCATCTTGCACTCATCAGGACACTTCATAAGAAAATGCCAATGTCATGTGAAACAACAACTTTATACTGTATGAGAAGAGAGTGCATATTGGTTGGCAGATGGACTCTGATTGCTAGCGACAGTGCCATAGAGAATGCACCAGTTGATGTTGACTGACAGTTAACTGCCAAGAATTGGCACTGGGCAGGAAATGCTGGCCTCGCCTGACGCTCACATCCCATGAATGAATTTTTTTTCAAAATTGTTTGAAATTTAAACCAGGCAACTTGACCCTGATTGGTCAAGACATTGCCCTGGGGAATGAGTCAGCGAATGGCTGTCATTTATTTTGTTTAGTGGAAGAAACCGCAATATATGTACATATTCTTTCTACCTGCAAAGAACAGGACCTTGTTTATTAATATATGCAGCTTCCAGTACACGCAAATGCATCAACTGTGAGCCCGACTGACAAATCTTAAATTGATTGTCAGGGTAATTCTTAGCACATTGAGGATGATTCAGCAAATGTTGTCCAATCCTGTATTCACATCGAATGTTGGACACTGTTTTGAGTTTTGCAAGCATGGGTTGGTAGGTACGGTCTGCACCTTGCCCTGTCCAACATTGGATGTAATTCTGCAATTGGACAACATTTACTAAGTAATATTCAGTGTTCGAAGAATTACACTGACAACTAATTTAAGATTGTTGGTTGGGCCTGCGGTGTGATGCGTTTGCGTGTACTGGAAGCTGCATGTATTAATAAACAGGGCCCTGTTCTTTGCAGGCAGAAAGAATATGTACCTATATTGTGCTGCCTTCAGCTAAGCAAAATAAGTGACAGCCTTCGCTGGTTCACTCCCCAGGGCAGTGTCTTGACCAATCAGAGTCAAGCGGTCTGGTTTAAATTTCAAACAATGCTTGGCTGTTAATTATCAATCACCATCAGCTGATGCATTCTCCATAGCAACGCCTCTAGCAATCAGAGTCTACTTGCCAACCAATCAGCACACTCTTCTCATGCAGTATAAATTTGTTGTTTCCCACTGGCATTTTCTTGTGCTTGGCCTAAATAGCCAAGTGGTTATGGTACTGGGTTTGTAACCCCCAGATCAAGAGTTCAAATCTCACAATGGCAAACTATGAAACAATGTAACTTCATCTGAAACAGATGGAAACAGGTTTACTCAAAAAGAGTATCAAGAGTTCAAATCTCACAATGGCAAACTATGAAACAATGTAACTTCATCTGAAACAGATGGAAACGGGTTTGTACTTGAAAGAGTTACAATATTAGCTTGGCCTAAATAGCCAAGTGGTTATGGTGCTGGGTTTGTAACCCCAAGATCAAGAGTTCAAATCTCACAATGGCAAAACTATCAAGAGTTCAAATCTCACAATGGAAAAACTATGAAAAAACATAACTTCATCTGAAACAGATGGAAATGGGTTTGTACACGAAAGAGTTACATAGCTTGGCCTAAATAGCCAAGTGGTTATGGTACTGGGCTTGTAACCCCAAGATCCAGAGTTCAAATCTCACAATGGCAAACTATGAAACAATGTAACTTCATCTGAAACAGATGGAAACGGGTTTGTACTTGAAAGAGTTGTGGATCTTCCAATCCCTCCCTGACACACCCCTGTAAAACTTCAGACAGGTCAGAGGTGGACAGGTAGGCGGTGGGAAGGCCATCTGCTGGAATTTAAAAGATTATCAAGAGTTCAAATCTCACAATGGCAAACTCTGAAAAACAATGTAACTTCATCTGAATAGGAACAGATGGAAACGTGTTTGTACTCGAAAGAGTTACTGGCATTTTCTTGCAAATTGCCCTAGTGAGTGCAAGACGAAAAGTTTCGACAAAAAATGTTTTTTTTTCAGCAATACTCAAGTTCTGTGCTACCAAATGAATACCCCTTCTCTTCAAATCACGCAGTGGGATCTTTTCTGTGCACCTGAGAGCACAGCGAGGTTTCAATTTAATGCTTCATCTGAAAGATTGTACCTCCGATAGTGCAGCACCCTTTCAGAATTGCACTGGGTGTCAATGTAGATTATCTGCTCAAGGCTGTGGAACTGGGACTCAAACCCACAAACTTCTGACTCAGGCAAGAGTCCTCATTGCAAACTTCATTGAGCACTGATGCACACAATCTGCTAAATTTGATGTTTACAAGGTCATAAGTACCAAAAAAACACACATTTCTAGAAATGAATTTTCATGGCCAAGTTGAGTATGACCTAGCACTGATGGAGCTTGATGCTGGCCCCAGTTAACTTGATTTTTAGCCACTGAGGCAGGAATTCCTTCTGGACAGCAGCGCTCAACTGTGATATTGATTATTTACCACTTCTGCTTGTATGGGATGTGAAATTGTTGGTAGCTTATGTCAACCAAAGACTGGTGGCCATACAGCTGTAGATTGCATTTGTCTTAATTATTGCATATTTCCCTTGAATCATTAGTCCTAGAAGCACAAAATATACTTTTGTTGGTCTTGGGTTCCAAACTTAGCGCTCATAAACATTTCTTACAATTCACTTTTCATGCAATTTATAAATCATGCTTGGGTATTTTGCATCAGCTATTGCATTTGAAGTCTAGAATTGAGGTTTTGTGGTCTTGAACTGCTCTCAAAACCAGTGATGCTGTTAATATAAGGGATGACACAGAAGAATTGTAGTAGAAAACAACATTTTTGAACAAATGTACATTGGGCAGCTTTTCTAATATTTTTCTAGGATTGTGGATTTTCATTGGTAATTAGCTGACAAATCTGACTGTCAAATCCATCAGAAAGCTTGTTTCGTCCAACTAAATCTTTCCTACTTTGGACTTGAAAGAACGTAGTAGTTAAATTGTGATTATTGTCGTGAGTTCTTTAATTGTGATCCTGTATTTAGCTCTTCTTCAATGTGGAATATGCATTCAGCATTTAAGTTTTCAAGTTTCTGTAGTTATCTGCCTTGTCAAACCAGCAGTACAGACTGTTGAAGTGCCAATATGTAGTGCTATGGCACGGAGTGAGGTTTTGATTTCTATCTTTTGTCCTTCTTTGGCTCATGAGAGCTATATATCCCTAAAATGAGGAGGGAAATCTTTGAGGAATACCTTAGGGAGTGTTGGAGCCTTAGAGCAATTTGACCGCAGCTAATGTGTGTATCTATGGAGGAAGAAGATGGAAAAGTAGACCATAGACCATAAGACAAAGGAGCAGAAATTAGGCCATTTGGCCCATTGAGTCTGCTCCGCCATTCAATCATGACTGATAAGTTTCTCAACCCCATTCTCCCGCCTTCTCCCCGTAACCTTTGATCCCTTTACCAATCAAGAACCTATCTACCTCAGTCTTAAATAAACTCTATGACCTGGCTTCCACAGCCTTCTGTGGCAATGAATTCCATAGCTTCACCACTCTCTGGCTAAAGAAGTTTCTCCTCGTCTCTGTTCTAAAAGGTCTTCCTTTTACTCTGAGGCTGTGCCCTCGGGTCCTAGTCTCTCCTGCTAATGCAAACATCTTCCCCACGTCCACTCTACCCAGGTACAAAAGTACTTTGGGACTTATTAAAAACATTGAACTTCTTAATTTAGTTGTGCTATCACGGAATGCCATTGTTCAGAGGCTTGCTGCCCATTTATCTTGTTTCCATCATTATTGATTAGAATTATTAAGTATTTTAAGCCAGGGGCATAACCTCCTGAGCAACTAAAGTGATTAGAAGGGCATCTGCATATACCTTGTACTACTAAAACTTTGCATCCATGTATTACTTCAAGTTACATATTAATTTTAGTGTTTTTCAAAGGCCACTCCAAAAAAAGCTTAATGTTAGAGCTGTACTTTTTCAAATGCCATTGGAATCCTGTAAATCATGTTGGGTTATCCACAAAGAGTTCAGCCTTGGCAATTTGCATTTTCAACAATCAATCGCATCTAACCCAAATCCTTATGAAGCTGCTTGCATAAAGATGGAAGTGACTTAATGCGTGTGGTGCACATATATGATGACTAAACAAACGGCCAATGTAATTGCCCTTACCTTGAAAGACCTATTTTCCTATAAAAGGGGTTAGATCTTGGGTATGAGTAAAAGTGAGAGTACCATCTTGCTGAATAATGGACAATACTGCAATTTTTTTTCTGTCAACTGGCAATAACTGCATTATTCTCTTTCATTTGAGGTTAATTTCCTTTTTCTTCCATGATACAGTTGTATAAGAGGTCAAATCGGCTTTTTTGTCCTGACTCTCTTGATGCTTTTGATCTGTGGTTTCAGCAGAATGACCCTCTGGTTTTAAATCTTTATTGTTTTCTGACATCCAACCAACTAAGGAAGCCCCTGTGATTGATAATTGAGCTGAGATCATGAATTCCAGATATACTTCCACATGATCATGAAACTGTCTTTCCTAATAAATTAGACTGGAATCTGAAGAGTTTCTGTCATTTTAAATTGTCAGGAAAAAAGTAAACACAGCTTGCCTCAGGAAGGATGTCAAATGATGTTTCAAATCTGTAATAAACAATAGGTGTGGAAGAGCTGCAGTTAATCATGTAAACAAACTTTATTTCTTTTGTAGTTGCCCATATCTTCATCGAACAACTGGGGACACAGAAAGAAAGTATCATCTACGCTATTATAAGACTGGTACATGCATCCATGAAACAGATGCTCGTGGACACTGTGTGAAAAATGGACTTCACTGTGCATTTGCTCATGGTCCACATGATCTTCGCCCTCCGGTTTATGACATAAGGTATTCTTAGTTTATTTAATTATAACATGTGTATGTTATTTTCAGTCCCATTAACTTTTGTACTTTTGCTTGTGATGTATTTTCCTAACTGTCTCCGGCAGGTGCTGCTCCTCTCTCGTTCCACTCGTTTTCCAAATTAAACTGTTACTCTGGTTTTAGCTGCATTGCTCTTTGAGCTCTGTTTTTTTATATCCTACTGCTTTTTAATGGGGATGTGGGTGTCGCTGGCAAGGCTAACATCCCTAATTGTCTTGAACTGAGTGGTTTGTTAGGCTGTTTTAAAGGGCAGTTAAGAATCTACCACATTACTGTGACTCTGGAGTCACATATAGGCCAGACCAAGTAAGGATAGCAGATTTCCTTCCCTTATGAGCACTAATGAATTGGATGGTTTTTTATGGCAATTGATGATAGTTGTCATGGTCACCATTACTGAGATTAGTTTTCAATTCCAGTTTTCTTTTATTATTTGAATTTAAATCCAACCATGGCAGCTGGTGGGATTTAAAAGCAGGTCCCCAGAGCTTTAGCCTGGGCCTCTGGATTACTAATCCAGAGATGTTACTACTTTGTCACCGTCATGAATGGCATTGCAGCTTTCTTGTCTGTCTCAGAATTGTTACAAGGCTGTGGCCCTTTATATATGAAAATATGATTTTTCAACTTCAAACTGACTGGAAATTTTGTAATTTGAATTGAGACAGAGCAAACTGCTTAAAAAATGCAAGGCCACATTCCAAGGTGGAAGTGCGAAACCAACAACTCCCACTTGGGAGTGTGAATAGAGAGACATTTCCTGTAATCCAGACACCCATCGAAACTGTCTCAGGAAGAGGCATTAAAAATGCAAAGTACTGAATATTGAAACACAAAGGCTTCCACAGACTCACCCAAAACCTCTCAGAAATATACAATGGGTGAAGTATTTCAAGGCAAGATTGCCAGCCAGCCTAGAAAGATATTACAAGTGACGTGGGCTGTGTCCAGAAAGCCTTCAGCAGAGGATTCAAGCTGAGGACTTCTCACTCTCTCCCTCTCTCTCTCGGAATAAGCATGCTGCCCGGTTTGGGAAGCCAACCCTTATCAGAAACTTAACATCGAACTGAGACCCTGTAATAATTGCAACATCTTATACATCTGGCCACATCCAAGTAACCAGCTAACCTAAATCAGCCACAATGTTTGAAATCTATGCCTCAAGGACAATCACAGGACACAACCGTATATTCTTCTACCTTTTTTATTGGAATATTAACTCTTATTTCTGATATGTGTGTGTGGTGTGTGTGTGTCCTAATGACTGCATGACGGCCACATGTTTGACGTTGCATGCTTATTATTTTTCTTGGGTAATATTTAATAAATGTGCCCTTTCTTTGATTCAAGAAAACCTTGGTTGATTGGCTCCTTATTGCTAACAGCTTAAATAGTTAACTACGTTCTGATTTGCAAAAGGCATATCATTGTAAAAATTGTTGTGACCTATTGAGGAGATTGAATAGAGGGGCGCCAGTTCACCCCTTCTCACCTGGTCATAATAAAATGTATCATCTTAATGAGTCATAGTCCCTGTATGCTCTAAAGTATATGGATTCATCAGTGGGCTGCATCACAAGGACATCAAGTAGAATGTTTTTAATGCATGTATTGGACCTGTATGGATGTTCGCAACTCTACATTGTGAAAAAGTTGTGTTTTAACAATGGGTTGTAGGTTTTTATATACAGCATTATGTTGTGTACATGAAAACATACTGTTCCACTTAATGGCTGCATGTGGTTTCCATTGTAGTGATCAGGCTACAAGTTCTGCATCAACCGTTATTGGAGCGAAATGTGTCTTCTATATTCAAGCTGATATGTTTGACAGATGTATTGCAAAGTTGTGTTAACTTTACCTGTATGTATGAAAACCAACTGCATGAGTGCTGAACTAATCGGGCAATCAAAGGATCCATAATTGACTTGGCTTTTTTCTGAATTTCCTTCATTCCTTGTGGCACTAAAAAGTTTCAACAGAATGAGAAGATTCACACAACTGATTTTAAGATTTTTTTAAATGGTTCTTCACAGGATGTGGTAGGCTGTTTGGTTTATCTAAATTAATCCATCTGGAAGGACCCTACAGTCCTGTTGCTCCTGCTCAAGTAGCATTTGGATATTTCTTATACAATTTGTATTCATCAAGTTTAAGAACGTCAGTACTCCCAGCCCCCTCCCCTCCAAAAATGCGTTGAGCACTCCCAGGTTATAAATAGTACCATCTGCATTCAAAATAGAACTCCCTATAACCTGCCACAGCCATGTGCCTTAATTCCAAGAGCCTTCTATTGCACCAACCTGATGTTCCCATTTTGAGTTTTGTTAATTTTTGTCATGTTCAGTAAAGACATGTCATTTTCACAACTTCATGCATGGACTGAACTTCCGGAACTGTTATTTATTTAAAATGGACACTGGTGGACTATTAAGAGGGCTGTTAAAGGGGTCAAGTGACCTTTGCTTATTCAACACAGACGATCAAGCTTCCGGAAAGTTTTGCATTGAATAATCATGGGTGGAGGACTCTTTCCTGGAATGGACATACCAAGACAAATGTTATCTTTGGAATTCAAGCCTGCCATTGTTCGAAGCTTACTGAAAACATAGTCAATGGAATCCTGGATTCTTTGTCTACAGGTTTGCAATTTAACAAAAGAAAGCTGCTGAGGCCAGTTATCCACAAGTTAAGTGTGAAACGAGACCATCTATCTCCTTTTGTATGTCAATGGCTATTTTGCATTAAGCCATTCTGGGTGGAAAATGACCATTGACCATGTGACCAAACTGGCTTCTGATACCGAAATCCCATATTATCCCATGAGCCATAAGAGACTGGGGCAGAAGAACACCAACAAAACAACAGCTACAGTGAAAGGTTGTGCCATCTTTGCCTTTCAGATCTATCAGTCACCAGCCAGTCTGAGAACCAGACTCTGGTCATCAAGCAGCCAAAATACTTAACCTGTTGCAGTTTCAAATTTCAGCCGAGAAGCAACTGCTTAGATCAACTGCCTAGATATTCGACTTCAACCTGCTGAAAACTCATCGCTTTACAAGACCCTTATTGTAACCTTAAATCATTTAATCCATTCAAGAAACCGCAGGCCTGGCATGTGCCAGACAGGAAATTATAACTGTAAATCGTAAATTAACTGTAATCTGTAAATGCATAGTCTTCCAATCTTTGTGCATGAGTGTGCATTTGTGAGACCGTATGTGTGATGGTATGTTAATTCAGAGTAGTGTGTAAGGAGAAATTATCTTTATTTTTAAACTTGCAAAAGTTTGCTGCTGAATTACTTAATTAGAATGCATGCTAATTGGAATGACTAGTAAGAAAAGGCAAACCCCCCATACAAGACATACAGATTACAGGCAGTAAGACAGTAAATACATTCTGACCATGACAGAATTGGGGCCTTCGTCCGGGACTTAAATCATTGGAGCAAATGAGCCAAATTGGACTTGAAGGAAAATTGGAAGTAGAAGGGAAAAGTGACATTGCCAAAATTTTTAAAACAAAAACAAAATCGATTACAGCAGTCAGCTTTGTGAATATTAACAATGGAAAGTAAGATGGCTGACTTGGATGTAAAAGCACTTGTGCAACAGTAGGGCTTAACTTGGGCTAGATTAGCATCCCTAATTACAGAACAGCTAAAAGTCATAGCTAAGCAGGTAAAACTTCATATGCGTAAAGCACAGAAGCCTGAGGTATTAAGGATGCTGGTTGAGCATTTTACCCTTTCATAGACTTGGAAAAGGCAGAAGGTATAGAACCTGAAACAGACCAGGTTACCTTAACCAAAATTCGCCTAGAGAAGTAGAGGCTAGAGTTAGAATTTCAGGCAAGGGAGAAGGAGAATTCCAGCTGGAAAAGCTGGAGAAAGAATTATAAGCACAAAAGGTTTGGGAACTAAGGCTGATTGAAGCAGCTAGGGAGAATTTGTCTTTACCTAGTGTTACGACCGGGTAAGGAGGAATGAACTGGCTTTCCTTTACTCAGACCCATTGGTTGGCCGTGACAAAGGTTTTTTAAAATTTCTTTTCCTCGTAGATGCCTTTTCCAATCCAAATGTATTTACTTTTCAATGAGGAACCAATCAAACCAGGTTTTATTGAGTCAAAGAAAGAGTGAGTTTATTAGTTACTTAACCTGAGAAAAAAATGCTAAAAGTTGTGACTACGCGCGGGCACACATGCACACGCGCGCGTACACATGCACACACACACGCGCGCGTGCATATGCACACACAAGTAAGAAAAGCCAGAGTCCAAATTAAAGTTAAAAGGCCTATGATTAAGTCCTTTGCTTGTCCTTGAGGTGTAGATTGCACCTTGCTGGAGTCAATTTTAGCTTCAGGGAGAGAGAGAGAGATTCTCTATTTCTCCCTTCAGTGTTTTTTTTTCCAGCTGACTTTGAAATTTCTCTCTGTTTCTGGCTTGGCAAAACTAGTTCTTAAACCTCCTGTCTGTATATTCCAAGAAGGAATTTGATTAACATGTCTTGCAGCCATTGTTGTTGAACAAGTAATCACATTTTTGACCTTTCATCTCAGAAACGTTTGACACATTTCAAGATAGTAGAAGCAAATAGGGGATCGGGATATTTTGTCCTCCACAGGGGTTTTGAATGTCTGTTGAGTATATAGCTGGTTAGCAGTTCCCATTGTCTTGGCAGAATCACAGTTGATTGAAGTCCACCACTTTGCATTTTTAGTATCTTCTTTTCAAGAGCTCCTGTTTGAAGTGGATCTGGACACCCCCAGGTGTAGAATTCCATGAGCAATATGTCAGCATGCAATTCATATCATAATTTTCCAGAAAAGTGATCAACATCAGGTGACTGGTGGTTGCTACCTTTGGTCAGTATTTCTCTTGTATTTTTTAAAAACAGTGCTCTTTAAACAGTTCAATATGTTTTTGGTTAGCTGGTGAAGCTATAGGTAGATCTCATTCAGTCACACTTTCCGTCGTCGTGACTGGTAACTCAACTGCTCCTAGCTTTGAAACAGGATTTGATTCTTTAGAAGCATTCTGAACTAGTGCCTAAGTTTGAAGAAGAGGATGTAGAAACCTCGTTCACAGCCTTTGAGAAGCTGGCAGATCAATTAAAGAGGGTAAACAACTCCATAACGCTTGGAATAAGCCCACCCAAACTTTCCTCAAATTCAAGAGACTTAAACAGTTAACTTTTGACCAGTGGATGTGAGTCCTAAAAATTGACCATACCCATGACAGATCAAGGGAAATAATTTTGTTGGAGAAGATTAGGAACTGCTGCCTGTACAACCTTAAAACCCATGTGGAGGAACAAAGAGTTTCCAAAACACAGGGACACAGCTATCATAGCAGAGACTATGAATTGATCCACAAACCTCTAACTCCGAATAAACCTGGGTTTACTAACTCCTGCAAGATAGGATGGGGGTAGATGAAACAGAAACAAGCTCCAGAGAAAAGGAGGGCTGACTCCCTACTTTTGAAAGCAAGAACTTGAAGTACAAACTAGCAGGAGGCCGCCGTATGTGTTTTCACTATGGGGCACCTAGGTATATTGAAGAAAATGGCATAAAGAAACCAATATGTGGCACTGCAATCAGGACAGCATTTACAGCCATGAGGACAGTGAGCTTGAGCTCAACTGCACGGGGTTTGGGGGGGCGTGGGGGGTGGGTGCACGGGGAGAAGAAATCAGAATACCTACCAGAGTTTTTTTTTGTACAAATGGAAAATGACTCATTTTGTATCCCATGCCCTGAGAAAAAAGATAACTATCCTCAGGGACACTGACTGTCTTCACAACCTACTTGTAGTAAAGGTTGCAGAGATGCCACTTCAAAGTAGAACAAACACCATGGTATTGGTAAAAGGGCTTACTGGCAAATGCTTGAAGGTTCCTTTAGTTAAAACTTACTTGCAGAGTAAGTTGGTCACTGAGGTAGTGACAGCTGGGGTCATCCTGAGCTTGCCATAATGGGGGATGGATTTATTGTTGGCCAGTGACTTAGCTGCAAGTGCAGTCCTGTGGTCCGAGCAGTCTGTGGAGTCTGGGAAAATGATGGGAATAAGCAAATGCTGCTCAGCTGTAGAGAGCTAAGGAAATCCCTAAAATCCTATAGGAAAGGATAGAGCCAGTAAGGACTAAAGAAGTTTTTTTAAAGAAAGCCAGCAGAATTTACAAGGGCTAAGTTAGAGCTCATAGAATTTAAAGCAGCCAAACCTCCAGAGGCCAGAGTAGGGCCTGGAGAATTTAAAAGGGCCAAAAGAGGGTCAAAGGAGAGCAAAAGTACTGAGATAAAAGCAGAAAAAGCTAAAGGAAATGCATCCGAGGTATGACCAGCAAAAACTTTCTTCCAGAATTTAAATAGGGACCAAGAGAGTTCCCAAGCAGGCAGGCTGAAAATGAGGAAGATGCCTTACCTAGTCAAAGTGCCACAGGGTAGTATGGTTGAAGCTGGATCGCTACCTGAGGGCAGAGGACATGGGATAGATTGGAGAAAAATCCATCCCCAAGATGAAAGAGAAAGCGAAGATGCTATGCCTTAAGACAACAACTGTTCCGCAAACCACAAGAGAAATGCAATTGCAGTCTATGCAGAATGACCAACTAAAAGCCCAGATGGTCAAGTTCAAAATTCAAAAATTCCCAAACCCAACAATTTAACTTTAGAACCCACTGAAGACAAGGTGCAGGAGGAGAATCAGGACATCTTCACGGATCTAAAACCAGTTCATACCCACAATCATCTTAGAAATAAGATTTATCACGATACCAGAAACAGAATAGTCTAACCCATGGGTTGTAAAAACAGCCACTAAAGGATTAAGGCATATACAAGCAGGACAGCTATGCCGTAGCAGAAATTTACATAGTATAAACATTGTTCTTCAATAACCTGCGAAACCTGATTCTTTTGAGGATGGCAGCATTAAAGTGGACACTCCACTAATCCCACTGTTTACCAGTAGTCACATATCTGCTGGTGATAAAGTTTCCAAAGAAGCACAACCAAGTATTAATAAAAATCTTAGACCACTGGACAAAGTATAATTATGAATTTTAAAAAGGAAAAATGGGATAGAAGGCACTTTACCCCTCAATACAAGCAGCCTTAAAGCAAGTCCCAACACCAGAAGAAATTCAGTTGCACTTGAGCCTCATCCTAAGAGGGATGGAGCCTGAGCTTGAAAAGCAAACTGTTATACACAATTGCAGTATAAGATTAATATGTGGATGGTAAAATGAGTGCAGAACGTGTGTTACTATTTCTCCTGCTCTTCCAGGAAAGCAATCAAAATACGGTTTTCTTTTTTCCCTGTGGGGACTTATCTTGCCCAGTAAAGGCATGTCATGTTCATAACTTTACACATGGACTGAGCTCCGATGGAAGTTTCTGGAACTTTCCTCTGTTTATCTAAAATGGATACGGATGAACTGTTAAGATGGTTGCCAAGGGGGTCAGGTGACCTTTGTTTATTCAACACAGACTGTCAAGCTTCCACAAAGTTCTGAATCGAAAAACCATGGATGGGGGCCTCCTCCTCGAATGAACATACCAAGACAAATGTTATCTGTGGAGTTCAAGCCGCCAATGTTTGAAGCTTACTCAAGATAGAGTCATTGGACCCCCTAGACTGTGTGTCTCCAGGTTTGCAATTCAGCAAAGGAAAGCTGACAAGACCAGTTATCCACAAGTGTGAAAGACCACCATCTACTTCCTATTGTGTTTCATTGGCCTTTTAGCTTTAAGCCATGGTGGGTGGACAATGGACATTGACCATTGGACCGAAACTGGCTTCTTATGCTGAGATCCTTTATTATCTCAAGACCCAGAATAGACCAGGGCAGACTGGAGAAGAACACCAACGAGACAACAGCTGCAGAGAAAGGAAGTGCCATCTCTGCCTTTGGGATTCATCAGTTGCCAGTCAGCTTGAGAACCAAAGTAATTAAAGTGTTCCTGTTTCAGAGTTCGCCTATGTACCAACCTCCTAAATATTCAACTACAGGAAACCTTGCAACATGCTGTGAACCCTTCACTTTATAAGACCCTCACTTCAACTTTAAAACATCAAATATATTCAAGAAACCACAGGGCTGCCAAGTGGGAGACTGGAAATTGTACAATAAGACTGAGTTAACTGTGATCTGTAAAAGTGCACTATCTTTATCCCTGTGTGTGTGTGTGTGTGTGTATGAGAACGGTAAGTGTGTGAGAATAAATAGACTTTATTTTAAAACTCATGAGAGCTTGCTGCTGAGTTCTTTAATTGGACTACACACTCCAAGGATGAGAAAAGATACACCTCTTTCCATGCAAAACATACTGATTATGGACAGTAAGAGAGCAAATGCATTCCATATTTTGCTGAATTAATTTTCCATCCTGGTCTGTGTAGACCTGTGCCCAGTAGCAGCTAGGTTGAAACTCATTTTATGTATGAGCCCTATGGAGAGAGGTCTTTTAGTTATTTGCTTGTACTGGATTCAACCTCCAGTCAAAATGATGAAAATCATCTAAGTTCAGAAGATGATCTTGAAACAACTCATGCTTTTGGATTAATACACTTTGAACTACTGAACGGTGCAGAAAGGGAGAGAAGAAAATACCCGGACAATTATTTCTCTCTTTCCAGCGCATCCCCCCCACCCCCGCCAACAAAAATCCTGTGCACCTATCTTGTGCCATTGTTACACCATTTACTTCAGTGTGTTAAGAAACCTCCTTTATTTATTCCTTCTGGCCAGCTTCTGCCATTGGGCCACAGCTGTGGCTGCAGACCATCCTGTGGATGGAGCGTCCCCAACCCCTTGCTAACGACGGCACAGTAGGACACGAATAACTTTCGTAATTTTACACATCTTCAGAGCGCGCCCCCATTTGAGGCATTCTCACGTTCTTCTGCCTGCCGTAGCAATGCCCAGCTCTCCATGGGGGGGGGTGCCAGTAATGCACCACCATGGATCTCGCATTGGGCCAGCTGAGTGCCTGTCCTGCCCACCATCCTCAATGGGTGCTGCTGGAAGCAGCCTCTTAATTAGCCACCTCTGGTAAAGTGAACAGCCAGGCATCACCAGTGGAGCCAAGATCTCTTTTGGTCTCAACTTCAGAAAATCTTCAAAGCCCTGTAAGATTCCGCCTTGAATATAAAATCTTAAATGCTTCATGCTCTCTTCTACTGTAACAGTTCTAACTTGGGCTCAATTGGACTTTTATATTTCTTAACCTCAGATAATCTTGTTTACTTTTCCCTTTGCACAGTGATCCTTCACCTCTGATATGCTGTATCTAAAGCCTGTCTCCTGACGTCTTGAACATCCAGATTGCCACACTGACTAATTGACAGTCATATTTTCCGTTATTTTTAATGAAGCAGCTTCAGAGCACATGGGCAAAATCCCCATCTGAAAAGAATACTCGCATTTATAAGGTGCCTTTCACATCCTCAGAACATTTCACTTCATGGACAATTAGTTAATTTTTGAAGTGTAACCCCTGTTGATTTTTCATCAAAGGCAGAAACCAATTTTGTGCACAGCCTCCAGGACTGAAGTGAAGTCACAGGTATCGTTATAATGGATGTCCTGGAAGTAAACAGCACTAACCTGTGTCTGTTTTTGCAGTGACAAGAAATTTCATGTTTTTAAATAAGTCAAAGATTTTTTAAATATCTATATGTTTTATTAAGATAATTGAGGTGGGAGTCCAATCCCTCCAGGTTTTCATTCTCCTTGAATAATCAGATTTTGTTCTGTGCAGAATTGCAGGTGCAAACTCATCCTCCTTCGCTGGCATTGTGGGTTGGACAAAATGTACTCCTACCTTTACTGTAATCTTGTATAAAAGAGAGTTAATGTTATGTTTGATTTTTCTGAAACCACATGAATATGAGAAACAGAGAGCATGTTTAAATTATATTTAGGCAGTTATCATGGATAACTCTCGCTTTCGTACTTGCCTGTAGACAAATGTTTGACAAAGCACAACACATATTACATTTGATTCTCTAGGCAGAAGATAATTGACAAGCAATTTATCAATCTGATTGTGAGTATGAGTGTGAACTAATTGTGGTGTGGTTGCATCATTACCACCCAGAGCAAATTATTATGTTTTATTGATAGTATTCTCCAAAACCTCAAGAAATACTCTGTCCATTTTGCCTAACAATATTTGTTTATTTTTATATGTAAATTTGGTAATTTCACAATTTGCAGAGTAGGAATGCACAGGAAATAGTACTCAGCAAAAAGGCCTCATTTTTAATAAAGAAAAACTGAAATGGTCTACCCACTCAATTGTGGAAGCTGATGAACTGTAGAGCCATATATAGCAGGATAGTCCTTTTCTCCCAGTTCAAATATTTCCCCTACTCCCAAATGCTGTGGGAAAATACAGCTGCTTTACTCCTGAATCATGCGGCAAAGCAAGTTGCAATCTTCAATCCTTGATCTCACCTAGGCTTAAAGTTTGGGCATTATAATTGGTCTCAGTATTTCTGAGCTATGGATGAGAAGAATCATCTGGTATTCCCGTGCATCTGCATTGGCATTGCCAACTCTGGTTGGATGTATTCCTAGAGGTTCTGAACTTTAAATTCTTCTGTGTCTTTATGTCAGGATTATAGGAGAAATCCAGCTGAATACAACGGTGCACAATGTAAAATAGGCCAGTTTTGAATCCATTTTGTTCAAGTTTTGAATTTCTGCATTGGCCTGTGCATTCTGGCAGAGGAAAGTGATTATTCTGGTTGTTAAGGCATGCAATGCTCGATGGTATTTGTTCCACATGTTTGTCGGATAATATGTGTTGAAGGAGTAAGCATTTCTTCTTGTGTTTGAGGACTACTGCAGACTGTATGTAGTCTGATTGGCGAGTATCCCAACACTTAATTGAAAGGGGCTATCCAGTCAGGACAGTGGTCTGGAATTTAATCCTTGAGGTAGGTATTGAGAGTCAGGAAAATTCCTGGCTTGGCCTACCCACCTCGGGAAAAAGTGCCCCCAAGGACGGGACTGTTCTCATTTTGGGGGTGGCTGGGCAGATGCAGTCTGGACTTGGGTCAGCCAATCCTGGAAAAAGCTCCAAGGTAGCCACGGGCTGCTGCTTGCCAGGGCAGTCTGTTTAAAGGCCCTGCCTCAGTGCTATGGGAGTTCATACCTGTTAAAATAAAAACAGTCTCTCACCCCTCATGCTCATTATCTCCCACGCACTCCCCATGCCCCTGCCGTCTCATATCCCCACCCCTCCCAAACAACCACCGTGGCATCTCTTGCCACATGCCAAACTATGGCACTTGCATGCCCGTTCACCCACTATAATACTGTACAGAACCAATGATCCCTGTAGTGTCAGTAGGCTGTGTAAAAACTTATTTTTAAAAAATCATTAATTGATGACTTTCCACTTTCTTAAAATAAAACTCCTTTTTACTACAGAACAATGAAAGTGCCAAAATTCCAGATGCTTTAAAGTATCAAAAGCTTAAACTGCAAGCACCTGAAACCTTGTGTAAATAAATATTGTGAAATCAACAGAATGGATCAGAGAGCCGTAGCTGTTAATCGAGCAATGATTTTTCTGGGGCTCAGTTGTTTCAACAGACTAAAGGATTTTGGGGTTCTCAGCTAGGCCTCATTATGTATTCTTGGCTGACAGCCCAGACATCCATTAGCATACTACACAAGATAAAGGTTTCAAGTGCTTGTAGTTTCAGCGGTTCAAACCTTAATGGATGATTGACACATATCAGGATTTAGTAAAAAGGAATTTAGTTTCTGATGAAGTGGAACGTTATCAATGACACAATAGGATTCATTGATTCTATGCAATGTATAGTGGGCAAAATGGCATGGAAATGCCATAGTGGGTGGAGGGGGAGCATACCTCAGCATGGGAGGCATGAGGAAAACCTATTGACCATGTCTTTTTAAAGGTCTCCTCATGCAGACCCTGTTCACGAAACCCCTTAAGTTGCCGAGAACCTTGACTCATTGAAAACCTGGCCTGACTCCATAAAGATTGTGCAGGACCAGGACATGCGTATTCCCACAATGGAGCCGACCAAGTTAGGAGTGCAGGGGGCAAACTTGTGACTCGAACCAACCTGCATACTTAAAAGTCACTCCCAAAAATTGGAAACCCCAGGAATGGGGTTGGCAATCCCAGAATCGGGTCCTGGCCGCCATTTTTGAAGGGCTCACGAGTCATCCTGATTCAGTGAAAATCTAGGCCAAAAGGAACTTGGTGTTTTCTTTTAAAGCAGCTGTTTAACTCTTCTGTGAAATGGTTGTGCATGCATGACTCCAGGCCACATCACCCAGCTCATATGCCTCCTGTCATTCACTTCATGGCTGTAGCTCACTGTTGGATCTTACCAAGGTTAATGTGCAGCAGTTCTCCCTTTTTCCTTCTGCCTCGTGCGAGGGGGTAAAAAACATACCAATAAGCATTAGTCAGTGACTTAACTAAAATTGTGTTAGAGTTTGAAAGAATTATTGCATTCTTGTTTGTTTCTTCTTGGTGCTTGGTCTCCCAAGAGTCCAGCTTGGCTATCCTTAAAATCAAGACCTCAGTGTGTAGATGGTTGCAGAATCAGGCCGCTACTGCTTGGGGCCAATTGTTCAAAACGTGTTTCGGACTGAGTCCTTGACCAAAAATTAGACACTTGTACTGCTACGACAGATGGTGAGTGACCTTGTCATACTGAAAACCAACTACTAGTATCTGGGCAAAACAGTGATTTGGTAGAATGTGGGTTCATACCTACAGTTGCCCGGTTAGTAAATTTCTGTTAGCTGTTTCTCCAGGTGCTGCTGGTGCCTGTTTCATTTTGTTAGAGAGACTGAATTAAAGTGAGGTATTTACCCAAAATGCAGGACGATCAATGAGCTATCACATCAGGTCACTTGCCTGCAGTTTTTGTTAAGGAGCCCAGCAGCAAGTCCTGTGCCTGTTTTCCTGGTAGGGTAATGGTGTGTGGATGTTAAAAGAAAAATAAATGGCAGTCTAGAGTTTAGACAAGAAAAGTTTGAAAGCCAACCTATAATTTGATTTTTAAGAGACATATTCTAAAAGTTGCAGATTCCTTCTTTGCTTCTAGCTGGAAGTCTATTTGCTGGAGCAGTCCTTCATTTGCATGTCAGACAGGGATTACTGTATTAGAATTTTGTATTTTGGATGAGGGGAAATAATTCCAGTGTTCCTTATGAGAAGGCAGGATTACATTTATATTTATCACACTTTGTGCCTGCCATTCTCTTACCCATTGGAATGAAGAAAAAAATCCATGTCCTGGATGACTTCGGTCCAGTGTCTGTTGGAGCAACTTCTAACAATCCCATGACCCACCGTTTAAAGAACTATTTTCTTTTCTAGGGAACTCCAGGCACAAGAAGCATTGCAGAATGGTCAGCTCGGGGCAGGAGAGGGACTTCCTGATCTACAGCCAGGTGTGCTGGCTAGTCAAGCCATGATAGAGAAAACACTGTCTGAAGATCCAAGATGGCAGGGTAAGGAAAGTGAATGATCTATCTGTGTAGGGAGCATTTATGAAATGTTACTTTGTAAACTCCTTTTAATCACTAAGTGCCATATTTTTTTTGTCGTTAATTCAGTAGTTTTGCCTATTCATCTGCACAGATCCTTGTACAATAACAACATAAAACATCTATTTGTATGGCTCCCTATCACATCAAACACCTTCAAAGCACTTTACGCAATAAGGGTATGGTAGCATAATGGTTGTGTTACTGGATGAGTACTCTGGAGACCTTGATTCATAACCCGGAGAATTTGATTTCAAATCCCACTGTGATGGTTTATATAAAAAAACTGGTATAAAAAGCTGACATCAGTGAAAATGACCATGAAGCTGTCAGATTGCCATAAAAGCACAACTGATTCACTAATGTCTTTCATAGAAAAGGAGGCCTGCAGCCGTTACCCAGTCTGGCCTATTTGTGACTTCAGTCCCACACCAGGATATGGCTCTTAACTACTTTCTGAAGTGGTCATGCAAACCACTCTGTTGTATCACCATCTCAGGGCAATGAGAATTGGGCAGTCTTGCCAACAATACCCACATCATAAGAATGAAAAAAATTGTAGTGCAATGAGGCTACTTCTAATTGTTTCTTGCTGGCATCAATTTGACATCACCGTGGTTTAAAAAAAATGGAATTAAAAGCATGTTTCATTGGTTAGACAAATCACTGATAGTAACAGACATTTTAAAATCTTGCTTGAGCCACACTTGACAGTGAAATTAACAATTTGACAAAGTAATTAAATTTGCATCTTTATTTAAAACTATTGCAAGAGTTAATTCCTCCTTCACTGAGTAAGTCTGAAATGAATTAGGGCAAAATTGGTGATCGCCAGCTTTTTGGTCTCTTCTGAGAATGTACAAGGTGTCATTTGGATCTGCCTAGGATGAATTAAATTTGGAGTTATTCTGTTGGCTCGAAGCTAAGCAAAACTTATTTGAGACCAAAGGTGTTGAGTTTGACTCCAGTTCTATGCTGAGTTGCCTAATCACTGCTGGGATTATGAAGGTAGTGGAGCTGAGGCCAATTCTAACTCCCATACCTATCCTTACTGGAAGCACAGGCATTTGTGGATGTTGAGTTGAGAAAGGATGAGGCTCATTCCTGCAGTTGAACAGTCTTTTTGCTGACTGTTGAAGCATTATCGTGTCCACTTTTGGAAGATAGCAGAGGGATGCAACAAGGAATTGTCACTTTCAGGAGAGAAGAGAAAATTGGTGAGGGATGGTTTTCAAAAGAAAAATAGGTCATGTATTTGGGTTTTCTCTCGCCACAGATGCTACCAGATCTACTGAATATTTGCAGTATTGCCTGTTTTTATTTCAGATTTCCAGCATCTGCAGTATTTTGTTTCATTTCATTTGGGAATTCATGTCATCTTTAGAATATCTCTTTAGGGTGAAATATTGCAGCCTTGGTCCTTTCAAAGATTGTTAAGACTGAAGAAGAGATGTGAAGCAGTTTTTTGGCTGCATCTTTGTGTTTCAACAGTGCAGTTAGTAAACACTGCCATCTGCTGGATAGCTCAGTTCAGCAAGAATGCTGCATGATTAAGTAGCATAGTTCCATATTAAACAAACTTGGTATATTTTCAATGTTATTAACAGTTGCTGCAAGTCAGTTGAGTTCAAGTGGTGCAATTTATGCTCATGATTGAGTTAAACTTTCCTGATGGATCAGTTGATAGAGGATATAAAGAACTGACCCAGAAGGTCTCATTTGATTCCAGCCTATGGTGAATTCACTGATCTTGGCACCACAACCATTTGTGGTGTGGAGAGGAAAGGAGCTCAGGTTCTCAATTATGATTGTTGTAGGCAGCATCAGTAACTTCAGGAGAAGGAAGAGATGAAAGCTGTATGAGTGATTTCGCCAATCTCAGCAGTATGTTTTTTTGTGGACAGACAAGTCTCCCTGAGACAAAAACAAAAACAGAATTACCTGGAAAAACTCAGCAGGTCTGGCAGCATCGGCGGAGAAGAAAAGAGTTGACGTTTCGAGTCCTCGTGACCCTTCAACAGAACTTGAGTTCGAGTCCAAGAAAGAGTTGAAATATAAGCTGGTTTAAGGTGTGTGTGTGGGGGGTGGAGAGAGAGAGAGAGAGAGAGAAGTGGAGTGGGGGTGTGGTTGTAGGGACAAACAAGCAGTGATAGAAGCAGATCATCAAAAGATGTCAACAACAATAGAACAAAAGAACACATAGATGTTAAAGTTGGTGATATTATCTAAACGAATGTGCTAATTAAGAATGGATGGCAGGGCACTCAAGGTATAGCTCTAGTGGGGGTGGGGAGAGCATAAAAGATTTTTTAAAATTTTTTTAAAAAATAATGGAAATAGGTGGGAAAAGGAAAATCTATATAATTTATTGGTAAAAAAAGGAAGGGGGAAACAGAAAGGGGGTGGGGATGGGGGAGGGAGCTCACGACCTAAAGTTGTTGAATTCAATATTCAGTCCGGAAGGCTGTAAAGTGCCTATTCGGAAGATGAGGTGTTGTTCCTCCAGTTTGCGTTGGGCTTCACTGGAACAATGCAGCAAGCCAAGGACAGACATGTGGGCAAGAGAGCAGGGTGGAGTGTTAAAATGGCAAGCGACAGGGAGGTTTGGGTCATTCTTGCGGACAGACCGCAGGTGTTCTGCAAAGCAGTCGCCCAGTTTACATTTGGTCTCTCCAATGTAGAGGAGACCACGTTGGGAGCAACGAATGCAGTAGACTAAGTTGGGGGAAATGCAAGTGAAATGCTGCTTCACTTGAAAGGAGTGTTTGGGTCCTTGGACGGTGAGGAGAGAGGAAGTGAAGGGGCAGGTGTTGCATCTTTTGCGTGGGCATGGGGTGGTGCCATAGGAGGGGGTTGAGGAGTAGGGGGTGATGGAGGAGTGAACCAGGGTGTCCCGGAGGGAGCGATCCCTACGGAATGCCGATTGGGGGGGGTGAAGGGAAGATGTGTTTGGTGGTGGCATCATGCTGGAGTTGGCGGAAATGGCGGAGGATGATCCCTTGAATGCGGAGGCTGGTGGGGTGATAAGTGAGGACAAGGGGGACCCTATCATGTTTCTGGGAGGGAGGAGAAGGCGTGAGGGCGGATGCACGGGAGATGGGCCGGACACGGTTGAGGGCCCTGTCAACGACCGTGGGTGGAAAACCTCGGTTAAGGAAGAAGGAGGACATGTCAGAGGAACTGTTTTTGAAGGTAGCATCATCGGAACAGATGCGACGGAGGCGAAGGAACTGAGAGAATGGGATGGAGTCCTTACAGGAAGCGGGGTGTGAGGAGCTGTAGTCGAGATAGCTGTGGGAGTCGGTGGGTTTGTAATGGATGTTGGTGGACAGTCTATCACCAGAGATTGAGACAGAGAGGTCAAGGAAGGGAAGGGAAGTGTCAGAGATGGACCACGTGAAAATGATGGAGGGGTGGAGATTGGAAGCAAAATTAATAAATTTTTCCAAGTCCCAACGAGAGCATGAAGTGGCACCAAAGTAATCATCGATGTACCGGAGAAAGAGTTGTGGAAGGGGGCCGGAGTAGGACTGGAACAAGGAATGTTCCACATACCCCATAAAGAGACAGGCATAGCTGGGGCCCATGCGGGTACCCATAGCCACACCTTTTATTTGGAGGAAGTGAGAGGAGTTGAAGGAGAAATTGTTCAGCGTGAGAACAAGTTCAGCCAGAGTAGTGGTGGATGGGGATTGTTCGGGCCTCTGTTCGAGGAAGAAGCTAAGGGCCCTCAGACCATCCTGGTGGGGGATGGAGGTGTAGAGGGATTGGACGTCCATGGTGAAGAGGAAGCGGTTGGGGCCAGGGAACTGGAAATTGTTGAAGTGACGTAAGGTGTCAGAGGAATCACGGATGTAGGTGGGAAGGGACTGGACAAGGGGAGAGAGAAGGGAGTCAAGATAACGAGAAATGAGTTCTGTGGGGCAGGAGCAAGCTGAGACGATCAGTCTACCGGGGCAGTTCTGTTTGTGGATTTTGCGTAGGAGATAGAAGCGGGCCATCCGAGGTTGGGCGACTATCAGGTTGGAAGCTGTGGGAGGGAGATCCCCAGAGGAGATGAGGTCAGTGACAGTCCTGGAAACAATGGCTTGATGTTCAGTGGTGGGGTCATGGTCCAGGGAGAGGTAGGAGGAAGTGTCTGCGAGTTGACGCTCAGCCTCCGCGAGGTAGAGGTCAGTGCGCCAGACAACAACAGTACCACCCTTGTCAGCGGGTTTGATGACAATGTCAGTGTTGGACCTGAGAGAATGGAGTGCAGTAAGTTCAGAGAGAGACAGGTTAGAATGGGTGAGAGGAGCAGAGAAATTGAGACGACTAATGTCGTGCCGACAGTTCTCAATGAAAAGATCAAGAGAAGGTATGTTGATGTGACGTAAGGTGTCAGAGGAATCACGGATGTAGGTGGGAAGGGACTGGACAAGGGGAGAGAGAAGGGAGTCAAGATAACGAGAGATAACAGAGGCCCGAACAATCCCCATCCACCACTACTCTCCTCCATCTGGCTGAACTTGTTCTCACGCTGAACAATTTCTCCTTCAACTCCTCTCACTTCCTCCAAATAAAAAGTGTGGCTATGGGTACCCGTATGGGCCCCAGCTATGCCTGTCTCTTTATGGGGTATGTGGAACATTCCTTGTTCCAGTCCTACTCCGGCCCCCTTCCACAACTCTTTCTCTGGTACATCGATGATTACTTCGGTGACGCTTCATGCTCTCGTCGGGACTTGGAAAAATTTATTAATTTTGCTTCCAATCTCCACCCCTCCATCATTTTCACGTGGTCCATCTCTGACACTTCCCTTCCCTTCCTAGACCTCTCTGTCTCAATCTCTGGTGATAGACTGTCCACCAATATCCATTACAAACCCACCGACTCCCACAGCTATCTCGACTACAGCTCCTCACACCCCGCTTCCTGTAAGGACTCCATCCCATTCTCTCAGTTCCTTCGCCTCCGTCGCATCTGTTCTGATGATGCTACCTTCAAAAACAGTTCCTCTGACATGTCCTCCTTCTTCCTTAACCGAGGTTTTCCACCCACGGTCGTTGACAGGGCCCTCAACCGTGTCCGGCCCATCTCCCGTGCATCCGCCCTCACGCCTTCTCCTCCCTCCCAGAAACATGATAGGGTCCCCCTTGTCCTCACTTATCACCCCACCAGCCTCCGCATTCAAAGGATCATCCTCCGCCATTTCCGCCAACTCCAGCATGATGCCACCACCAAACACATCTTCCCTTCACCCCCCTTATCGGCATTCCGTAGGGATCGCTCCCTCCGGGACACCCTGGTCCACTCCTCCATCACCCCCTACTCCTCAACCCCCTCCTATGGCACCACCCCATGTCCACGCAAAAGATGCAACACCTGCCCCTTCACTTCCTCTCTCCTCACCGTCCAAGGACCCAAACACTCCTTTCAAGTGAAGCAGCATTTCACTTGCATTTCCCCCAACTTAGTCTACTGCATTCGTTGCTCCCAATGTGGTCTCCTCTACATTGGAGAGACCAAATGTAAACTGGGCGACTGCTTTGCAGAACACCTGCGGTCTGTCCGCAAGAATGACCCAAACCTCCCTGTCGCTTGCCATTTTAACACTCCACCCTGCTCTCTTGCCCACATGTCTGTCCTTGGCTTGCTGCATTGTTCCAGTGAAGCCCAACGCAAACTGGAGGAACAACACCTCATCTTCCGACTAGGCACTTTACAGCCTTCCAGACTGAATATTGATTTCAACAACTTTAGTTCGTGAGCTCCCTCCCCCATCCCCACCCCCTTTCTGTTTCCCCCTTCCTTTTTTTTCCAATAAATTATATAGATTTTCCTTTTCCCACCTATTTCCATTATTTTTTAAAAAAATTTTAAAAAATCTTTTATGCTCTCCCCACCCCCACTAGATCTATACCTTGAGTGCCCTGCCATCCATTCTTAATTAGCACATTCGTTTAGATAATATCACCAACTTTAACTTTAACACCTATTGTTCTATTGTTGTTGACATCTTTTGATGATCTGCTTCTGTTACTGAAATTTCAACTCTTTCTTGGACTCGAACTCAAGTTCTGTCGAAGGGTCATGAGGACTCGAAACGTCAACTCTTTTCTTCTCCGCCGATGCTGCCAGACCTGCTGAGTTTTTCCAGGTAATTCTGTTTTTGTTTTTGTTTTGGATTTCCAGCATCCGCAGTTTTTTTGTTTTTAAGTCTCCCTGAGATGTTGTCGTGAACCTTCTTTAGAATTGGTGAAGAATTCTCGAGCAAATTGCTACCCTCATGGAGATGGAATTATCGATGTAGTAGCCTTAAAGCAGAGAGAGGGTTTGTCACATGACAGTAAAGGGCAAAGAACAATTTCTACTTGCGAGGTAGCAAGTGGGAAGTAATTTATAATCTTCACTAAACAACACATAAAAGAATACACTTTCAATTGAAATGATTAAGCTGGGATCTAAGCACAACCCTGTGACGCTTCAGTGGTGGATTGCAATTGATTTGAAAGCCAATCAGCATAAGAGTTCACTAGGGCTTTAATGTACGTTTCTGTATTGATTAATCAAGATCCACTTAATTCCTCAATAAAATGGAATTTTGCACACACTTACTTGCTGAGATGGGATCCTGGGACCCTGGCTCTGGCGCTTACCCCAGTGTCAGAATCATAAGTGCATAAAGAAATGGGTTTAGAATTTTTCAGCTAGAATGTGAGCGAGAAAGAGGGGCAGTGTCATGTGAGAACTCTGTTTCTTTGTTCAGTTTGTGTAACGCAATGGAAAAGCTTTTTGCTGTGAAATGAATTAGTTTGTCCTTTCCCATGTCATTTTGCGTTTCATGTAGAGTGCTTTCAAATCCATGCTTTTTTACTATGGCTTGCTCTCTACAGTTCCCACCTTTTTCAGATTGACAACCATTTGCAATTTTATAACAACTTAATGGTAGTAAAATGTTCCAAGGCAGTTCATAGGAGAGTTACCAAACAAAGCCAAATCCAACCACACAAGATAGGAAAAGCTTAGTCAAAGATGTTGGTTTTAAGCAGAGTCTTTAAAGGAGAGAGAAGCAGAGAGGTTGAGGGAAGGAATTAGAGTTTAGGGCCAAGACAACTGAAAACAGTGGAGATTTAGAATTAAGGATGCACAGTATGTGCAATATGCCACAATTGGAGGAACACAGTGATCTTAAAACCTTTAGGGCTGGTGGAGATAAGAGATGTGGAGTGACAAAGCTCTGGAGGAAATTTGAAATCGGGTGAGAATTCGAAAATCGAGGATTAGAGAGTGATGCTTTTGCTTCCCCTTGCATTGTTTATAATTTAATTGATCTCTATATTAAGAACCTCACTTGCCCATATATTTGGTTAAACTTTTTATTAAGTGCTGCAGATAAATGATTATGTGTTGTCATCTTCGCATTAAATATTTATGGATTCTGTTGTTTGTTCATTGTGTTGCAAGTTGTACAGAATGAAAGTGCATTTAAAGCTACTGGTCATGTTTCTGTCTATTCTGCGTTTTGGTCATGCTGATCATGCAGAAATCACATCCATTATTGTTGCTGTTTAGTAGAATATCCAGCTGCTCTTCCTCTTCTAAGCATGTATGTAGATCATAAAAAATTCTCAGCTTTAAACTGCAAGAGTTGCCATTTAGAAACTTGCAGGCATGTTGCCCGATATAGTGGGGTTTTTACACTTTATTTTCCCCCTGCACTTTAAAAATTTATAAATTGGTTGGAACTGTTTCTTATGCTTGTATTTTCCTTCAAAGAAAAGATGGTAAAATTTCAACTGCTGTCCATTTATGAGCATATTATTAAATTTTGTGCTTTCTGGGTGGAAGGTATAACTCTCAAAATAGTCGGTGAAAAGAATCTCAATATTTGCTCTGAAGGGTAGCACTTCAGGGGTCCATTTTTATATTGACTATTTGTCCCAGGTGGGGAATGCTTAAGAGAGACTAGGGCCTTTGATGTAATGCAATGAATATGCCAATGTGAGATAGTGGGCGAGTCTGTGTGTGTGGTGAGGGGTGTCTGCAAGTGGGTGGGAGGGAGGGAGGTCTGTGTGTTGGGAACAATGGCTTTGTGTGTATTTATGAAAACTATATTTTCAGAAGTGCAGAATACACTTTGCAAATATTTTGAATGTTTTAGTCTTGACAATATTTATTTGTCTTGCAGAAACAAACTTTGTGCTAGCAAACTATAAGACTGAACAATGTAATAAACCACCTAGACTCTGTCGACAAGGCTATGCCTGCCCTCATTATCACAACAGCCGGGACAGAAGAAGGAACCCTAGAAAATTTAAATACAGGTAAATATTTCATTCTTGCAGGGGTGCTTGCTTTTATTGAACACTGACTTACACTTGAACATTAACCCCTCACCACCTCTGCCAAGATATATATATTTGTAACATTTGGTGCATGGTTTGTGTTTTTTTAAATATTTGAAGTTTCACTTAAAATTCTGTGATTATACATGAAAATAAAACACAACTGCATGTACTCTGCAACCAGGCAGGGACCTTGATAAGTATAAGACAGTAGATTGGGAAAATTCTTTACTGCCTATCCTCACATTCTCCAGTTTAATTAAATTATCATATTCCGTGACTGTTGTACAACCTCTGCAACTTTCAAAACCATTTTCTGGGCTTAAACTTTAGTAGAAAGGTTCCTGGTTGATCCTGGTGTGATGAAGTAGTGATTATAACAATCTGCTAAAGGGCATAAGATAAGATGAGACCAATCTCATAGTGCAGCTTGCCCCCAAGGTTGAAAAGAGTAGGACGGAAAATGAGAACTGAAGATGTTTCCAAGTTGGATTTTAATAGTCTGTAGATAATAGAGGGAAGGAAACACTGAAAGCAGAGAGGAGCCATTTTGTTTCGGTGCTATGAATGGATGGGATTGGAAGCAGGTATGGTGATGCTTGATGCCCCCTTTCCCTTTTTTTGCCTCCTTTTCAGATCTCCTATGGCTAAGATGGTGCAAGCTACCCTAAACCATGCTTTCTGGAAAATATGCAAAAGCAGCACAGTGATTGGTTTTCTCCTTCATTGTTTTACCCCCTTTGCTTGGGAGAGCTTCCCTCCTCTTTTGTGCCAGCTGGTGCTCAGTTGGTAGCACACCTGCCTCTGAATCACAAGGTTCTGGGGTCAAATCCCACTCCCAAGGGCTTGAGCACAAAAGGCTGACATTTCAGTGCAATACTGAGGGAGCACTGCACTGTCAGATGTGCCATCTTTTGGATGGTTAAACTGAGTCCCCATCTACTTGCTCAAATGGATGTAAAAGATCCCATGGCACTATTTCGAAGAAAAACAGAGGAGTTACATCATTGACCTGGCCAATATTTATCCTTGAATCAACATTACAAAAAACAGATTACCTGGTCATATCACATTACTGTTTGTGGGAGTTTGCTGAATGAAAATTAGCAGCTGCGCTCCTTAGATTTCAACATGGACTGCACTTGAAAAAGTGCCTTATTGATTGTAAAGCATTTTGTGATATCCAGTGGTTGTGAAAAGCATTTTATGAATCCAAGTTTTTCTTTTCAGTAATGTGGCCATAATAAATACTCAATTAGACTAAGAGTTAATGTGGTTCCCTTGGGGTTATAACTAAATTTATAATGTGATGTATTTGGAGGCCAGATTATGAGTAATACTTTTAAAACAGTACATTAAAATGTGGTTTAGACAATGCAGCACTTTGCTGTGTAGTGAACGGAAAATTGATTTCCTTAAAGCTTATAGAATCCTAGAAGTTTACCGCATGTAACGAGGACATGTGTCTCTGCTGTCTCTTAGAGCAATAAAGAGTTAATCTCATTTCTCTCTTTCTACATAGTGCTTTATCTACCTGCATGTGAAATTGTTGAGCTTTATTTTTCTGTTAGAAGATGTAGTGGTTTCTGCCTAACCCATTCTGTGAGGAACCAATTCTATGTACTTAAAATTTCTGTTAAGCTCCTAATGACAAATTGATGATACTCCATCATCACTGACAAGGTTTTAGTTTATGGAAACCTGTAATCCCACATCAGTTGCAGCTTACTTTAGTAATATTTCTTCATACTTGGAGCATTGTAAACATTTGCTACAACAAAATTCAGTGCTAAACAACAACAGTTTACATTTTGTCAGTGTCTAGATTGTTGAAAAATATTGTTTAGGTTCTTCATAGAAATGTAAGGAAGGGAATGAATATTGAAGGACAATTATCCCCCCTGATCTTTCCTGTTTCTGAATTATTTAGACCATTTATCCAAGAATTTGAAAACGAGAATCATTTTTAACATGGATTTTTTTAAGCAACTTCTTAAAAATGTATTTTTTGTTTGATTAGGGCATCGCTAGCAAGGCTGTCATTTTTTGCCTGTTGCCAGCTTCCTTTAGGAGATGGTGGTGGACCTTTTTTCTTGAGCCACTGCAGTCTGTATGGTGAAGGTACTCCCAGGGTGGAATTTAATGCCCACCGCTCCCGCCCCTGGAGGAGGCGGGTTGGGGAGGTGCTATTGTTGAGGAGCACGGGGTGGAAAGCCTGTCACCTTCCTGATTCCCCCAATTAGGTTGGGATGGGAAAGGTTGAGGTCAGCTTTCCCACCCCTAGGCTAATTGAGGCCCTTAAGTGTCGACCGCTGCTGGTATATGCATGCTGTTGCCCAACAGAGGACCTTTCCAGCAGCAAGGCTGCCCCTGCATGAAGACCCCACATCGACCCCACCTCCATTGGGGCGCATGGAAATGGCCGTAGCAGTGTTCCCACCAATTCTCTAGCTGGTGGATGGGCCACCACTGCAGTCATTAAATTCAGTCCCCACAGTGCATTTCAGTTGTGTATATGTGTAAAAGTGACAAATACCTGACTTTGGTTACAAGGGGATGTTATGGGCACACTGTCATACAAGTAGGTACAGGGTAATGAATCAACTCCTAGTAGGATTGTTTTTGAAGCGGCACTCACCTAGGCAAGTAGAGAGTATTCCATTGCTTTCTTGACTTGTATCTTCTAGATGGTGGGCAGGCTAGAGGAGGTGAGTTACTTGCTACAGAAGTCCCAGCTTCTGACCTCTATAGACTTGGACTGCTTTAGCATCTGAGGAGTTGCAAATATTGCTGAAATTGTGCCGTCATTAGTGAACATCCCCACTTCTGACCTCATGATGGAGGGAAGGCCATTGATGAAGCAACTGAAGGTGGTTGGGCCTAACTCACTACTGTGAGGAACTCCTGCAACAATGTCCTGGGACTGATGTGATTGACCTCAAACAACCACAACCACCTGTGTTAGGTATGACACCAACTAGTGGAGAGTTTTCCCGTGATTCCCATCGACTTCAATTTTACTGGCTTCTTGATACCACACTCAGTCAAATGCTGCCTTGATGTCAAGGCAGTTACTCTCACCTCACCTCATCTCTTGACTTCAGCTCTTTAGCCCATGTTTGGACCAAGACTGTAATGAGGTCAGGAGTTGAGTGGACTTTGCAGATCCCAAACTGAGCATTACTAAGCAGGTTATTGCTGAGTAAGTGCCACTTGATAACACCATCAATGACCCCACCTGCCACTTTAACAATGATCGAGAATAGACTGATGAGGTGGTAATGGGCTGGATTGTTTTGTCGTGCTTTTTGTGGACAAGACATTCCTAAGCAAATTTCCACATTGCCGGATAGATTTGTTTTGTAGTTGTGCTGGAACAGCTTGGCTAGGGACGTGGCTTGTTCTGGAGCCTTTGCAGTATCCAATGTTTTCAGCCATTTCCAGATGTCACATAAAGTGAATCGAATTGACTGAAGTCGGCATCTGTGATGCTGGGTCCTCAGGAGGAGGCTGAGGTGTATCATCCACTCGGTACATCTGATGGTAAGCTGCTAAGAAGTGTCACAGATATTGATGTGTGAATTCATCCTCCTTCAATAAATTACTTCGTGCATAAGTTGTTGATTATTATTGTCATTCCTCATTGAATGAGGGATAAAATAGTGCACTGAAAGTTGTACATATGCATAGGTTGCAATGTCTGCAATCCCTCTTTAGGGTGGGTTGAATCACTCTTTACAGAATAATTTCTGCCTTTGTTTCATTTTGAAGGTCAACGCCCTGTCCTAATGTCAAACATGGGGATGAATGGGGAGAGCCCACAAAATGTGAGAGTGGAGATAACTGTCAGTACTGTCACTCTCGAACTGAGCAACAGTTCCATCCAGAGGTAAGGCTATAAAATGCATAGATTGATGAGAAGTACAGTCATCTGATTAAGGGTGTTAAATGATGGCTTGGACCTGAGATAACTTTGCTTTGCAAAATCCTGGTACAGTTACTTGGTTATGGTCGTAACCATTCTTCAGATATAACCGTATTCATTCATGTTCTGGCCAAAGGCAGGTCCTTGTCTCATTATTTGCTGATGCTTCATCCTGAACTGTTTTCCTGGCAGTTTTTTTTTGTCAGTGATAGTTTGCCGTTGCCTTCCACTCAAGGGCATGGTGAGAAGGCAGGCCCTAAATCTACCTCAACCGGAACAGAAATTGAACCCACACTGTTGGTATTATTTCTGGGCCACATGCTAGCCATCTAGCCAACTGAGCTAACCAGTCCCCAGATAGAACCATATGCAGAAAGTTATATAGCTATTTGACTTAATTGGAGCGCTGCATTGTCATAGAAGATCTCTTTCAGATGTGACATGGGTCTGTAATTGTATGCAATTGGAAGGCATTTGCTGGGGATTCATTTGTGGTCCTGTAGACAGGAACAGGCTGAAAGTCAAGTTGCTGGGTCAGGAGATGCAAGTTTTGCAATTTGTATCTCAGTAATTAAAAGCTTATAAAATTTTGTGAAAATTGGCTCCATTTCTATCCTTTACCACCAGGCTTTCTAGAGTAGAACAATTTCTGCCTACGCCTTGAAGTGAATGTAAAAGATCTCACAGCATGCTCTACTCTCAGAGAGTTGGAGAGTTCTTCTGCTTAGCTTCTTGCTCAACCAAAATCACCAAAAGAGCAGATCACTGGTCATTATCTCATTGCTGTTTGCGTGAGCTTGCTGTTTCAAATTGGCTATCGCCTTTCCATACAAAACAATGGTGACTACACTTCAAAAATAATTTATTGACTGTAGAGTGCTTTGGGATGTCCCAAAAATATGAAAAGAGCATTATAAATGCACAATCTCCTTCCTTCCCTCAGATCTAAACTTGTTCCACAATTCCAACAGGAAACACAAAGTAAGATATAAACTGACTTCCGATTGTTAAATTAGCTGCACTTGGGCTAATTGTTGAGTCCACTAATTCTTGGACTAAAATAAATAAAGACCAAGGATTATGTTTGTGATTTCCCTTTTTTGTGTGCCAACTAAATCCTTTATAGTGCAAGGGAGGATTCAGGGATTTGCCTCCCACTTCCATGCTATTGAAAAGTGCCTCACCTACACTAGACAACTCTCGATACGTATAGACCAAGGTTGCAAATTCATTACATGAAGCATTGCAGGTGTGTTGTTGCTGCTGTGATCCAAATTATGACAGGACCTGAGGGTCTAGTGTCACATTAGCAAGGATCAGTATTGCCAATTCTTCTGATCTCCTACCCTGATCCAAAAATGAATGGTACATCACAAAGTGATTCTTGGTGGATGTGGTGCCTCTGTGCATGTACTCTATTATAAGGGTGTGAGGTGTTTGAACTTTATTAGAACTAAAATGGGCATGACAAACTATAACTGATATGTGGACATCTATAGATACAATTTAGACATAAAACTGAAGGACAACCAAGAGCCTTTGGAATATTGAAGGTCTCTTGATATATGTTATTAATTTGTAACCTATACTATTTTTAATTGCATGCAGAAGTTAGATATAGTTGCAAAAGATCATTTGACATTCTGCTCTTTCAGCATTGGCCAGATTTGTCTATAAACAGAATGTTCTGTGACTTGGCCATTAATACCAGTTATAAGTTAGAAAATTGCCTAACTCTGATACACACAATGGGATTCCTTTGTTGAAATGAAAATCTTTTTCAGAAAGTCTACTGAGCTCTTCCCCCACTCTGTCTGTGATATGGAAGAGGAGGATTAACATACTACAAACCTGATTCTCTGCATTTATACGCAATTGCCTTTATACAGTTTGTTTTTACATATACGTATATAAATAAAAAATTTGCTTTTGGATAACTCATTTTAATGTAGAAAAACACTCCAAATCCTTCAAGTATAATGGGAGTGATGCGCAAAAACTGGAGAGAGTTTGGAGAGTTCTGGGGGCAGTTTATGGCTGGAAAAGGTTACAGTGATGGGGGCAGGGTAGTGAAGCCATGAAACTTAAAACACAAGGATGAGAATTTTAAATTAGAAGTGTTGGAAGACCCGAGGCCAGTGTAAATCAGCAAAAGCAGAGTGATGAAAGAGCAGGGTTTGATATGGGACAGAATATGGGTAGCAGAGTTTTGGGTGAGCTAAACTTTGCAGGGTGTGGAGGCGCAAGGTCAGACAGGTGAGGATTGGAATAGTTGAGCCTAATGACAACAGCTGTTAAAGAGAGTTTCAGCATGTAGATGAGATAAAGGATATTTTTCTCTTTTTGCATTAATCTCTTTGTCCCTTTCTAGATCTACAAGTCTACAAAATGCAATGATATGCGGCAGACAGGATACTGCCCTCGTGGACCTTTCTGTGCATTTGCACATGTTGAGCGTAAGTTAGCATTCTGTGTTTCACATGTTGAGAGATGTTCCATTTTCTGAGGTTTGTTGGTTCTGCCATGGGCTCGTTGACGGAGTGGGTGCAGAGTTGTTAGGTTGAAACACAACTGCCATTGATCAGGAATGTAGTGGAATCACTTTTATTGTTTTCTGCCAATTCATGTTTGTAACATTTGTGTTTATAATTTTCCCCTCCCATTAAAATTTGTTTGTACTCTTACTCCATCTTTTTGTTTTCTACAGCAAAGTTTGGATATTTGCAGGGGAAGAGATTCAAAAGCTTATCATAAAACCCAGTATTCCATGGTCTTTAAATGCCATATTCATTTGATGTGCTCATTTTAATATCTTGTGAGCCCAACCATCCTGCACTCAAAGTATAATTTTTTTAAACCAATTTTTCAGTCTCATTTAGATATACAGAAAGTTTGGTCAGGGGGCTAGTGGAAGGAAGGGATGCGCCAGAGGGAGCTGATCAGATTTTGTGGGGAAAGGTAACCAACTTGACACTTCTGTTTCAGGGAAGGATAAAAGGGGTAATTGTAGATGTATTTGTCCAATGTCAGTTGTAGGCAGTCTTCAAATCCATACTTTGATATTAAATTAGATGCTATTTAGAATGCAAGGTTAAACCAGGACAGCCAGCATGGGTTGGTTAAATGCAAGTTGTATTTCACAAATTTAAGTTTTCTGAAGATAAATGAAGTAAATATGTCATATAATGGCTTTCAGAAGGAATTCAACAAGGTGGTATCCCCTGGCTTCCTTTTCTCTACAGCAAATCATTGTCTTGAACTTCTTTCCACTGTCCCCTCCACCCTCACATCTAATAATAAGTGCAAGGACTCATGGACTTCTTTGTACCTGGAATCAAGAGAATCTGATCAGCTCCCTCTGGCGCATCCCTTCCTTCCACTAGCCCCCTGACCAAACTTCCTGTAATGTCGCCCCACCACCCGAGCCATCTTTCTCTCGTTTCTCCCCTATCTCTCTGCATGCCCTTCTGAGTTCATCTTTTCCATGAGACCCACTTCCTGCTCTCTCAGGCATATTCCCACTAAACTGCTAATCACCCAACACCCCCTCCTGTTCCCCATGTTAGCTGGTATTGTTAATGGTTCTCTCCCTTCAGGTGTTTCTCCTCTCTCCTTTTAAATTTGCCATCATCACCCCTATCAAAAAACCAACTCTTGGTCTCACCGTGCTTGCAAACTAATGCCCCATCTCCAACCGCCCTTTCCTCTCACAAGTCCATGAACGTCTTATCACCTGTCAAATCCGTGCCTGTATTTCCCAAATTCCTTGTTTGAACATATTCAAGCAGGTGTCTGCCCCTGTCACTGTACCGAAACAGCTCTTATCAAAGTCACGAATGACACCCTATGTTACTGTGACAAAGGTAAACATTCCCCCCTCATCCTTTTCAACCTGCCAGCAGCATTTGACATGGTTGATGACACTATCCTCCCCTGCCTCTCTCTACTATCATCCATTGAGATTGGACTCCTCTCACTTGATTCCATTTTTATCTCTCTAACCTTAGCCAGAGAATCGCTTGCAATGGCTTCTCTTCCTGCTCCCACACCGTTATCTCTGGTGTTCCCCAAGGATATATCCTTGGACCCTCCTAGTTCTCGTCTACATGCTGCCCCTTGATCAAGCAACATCGTGATTTTAAAATTATCATCCTTGTTTTCAAATCCATCCATGGCCTAGTCCCTGCCTATCTTTAATCTCCTCCAGCCTCTCAACCCTCTGAGATACCTGTACTCCTCTAACTCTGGCCTCTTGAGCATCCCTGACTTTAATCGCTCCACTTTTGGTGGTTATGCCTTCAGTTGCCTAGGCCCTAAGCTCTGGAATATCCTCACAGCATCTGTTTGCCCCTCTACCTCACTTTGCTCCTTTACGACACTCCTTAAAGCTCTTCGACCAAGCTTTTGGTCACTTGATCTAGTGGCTATTTCCTTACGTAGCTCGGTGTTATATTTTGTTTTATAATGCTCCTGAGAAGTGCTTTGGGACGTTTTAGTAGGTCAACGGTGTTAGAGAAGTACAAATTGTTGTTTGTACATTTATTCAATTATCCCTTTAAAAATGCAGTGGTCTTCATCTCAGCTACTCACTCTGGCAAAGCATTTGATACTCCAGCAATTTTCAACGTAAAGAAATTATTTCATAAATTCCCCTCACATACATTTTAAGCTGATGACCCTTGGTAACTGTTATAGAGTTGATCTTCCAGGCAACTTTTCTTGGTGGACACATTTAACTTTATTTACAAGACATCAGCAGCAACTACATGTGTGCATCTAACTCTATAACTAAAGAAGGACTCCCTCCTAGAGGTTCCTTGCGCTGCTAACTCATTGGTTTACACAGATCATATGATCTTACAACATGGGATTATTCTTAAAGCTACAGTCCTATGTTTATCAACTATAATTACTACATTCCTTCCCCTTTAACTTTTTAGTACATTTTGTATTTACAAGGATATTTATCTCATGACATTACAATATTTCAGGTCATGAAATTACAAATTCAGTCTTTCAGGTGGTTTCCTGACCCGTGTGGAATGTGGTAACTCCATGATTTTAGATTCTTTTGCAGGAAACACATTCTCTGTTCTCTGGAACCGCATTAACATCAGGTACCTCATTAGGCGTGTGCAGTTCAGTGTCTTCCATTTCGACAGATACATCGGGCTTGTATGTCCTTGGTTGAGCAACTTCAACAGGAACCACAGGTTTAGCAATAGTTACAGGTGGAACATCATTTTGTTGGGGTATTGCTCTTCTTCTTAAATGCTTCACATGCTTATGGGTGATCCGGCCCTCCACTTCAATGTGGTATGACAATGGTCTGGTCACAGAGCTTACTTTACCAGGTAACCACTTTGGTCCTTCACTGAAATTCTTTACATATACTGCGTCTCCAATAGTAAATTGTCGCTCACGACTGTGCAAATCGTGAGTTGCTTTTTGGTTCCCTTGACTTTTCTCCACCTTTCCCTCCAAATTGGGAAAGTATCAGGCTTAGTCTTGTTCAAAGACGGCACCTCATCAGTAATATTGCAGGTGTTGCTCCTGTCATAGTGTGGAGGGTTGTTCTGCAGTTAAACAGGAAACAAACAAGTCTAATTACCAACAATTTACCAGTTAACTTTTTCATTCCCATCTTAAAAGTTTGTACTGCACTTTCTGGCAGTCCAGTAGATGACGGATGATACGGTGCAGTCTTTATGTGGCTGACAACATTGAGGTTGACAAATTGCTGAAACTCGGCGCTCGTAAACACAATACCATTATCTGAAACGAGCACCTCTGGCAATCCATGGATTGCTAAGCTTTGGTGTAGTTTTTCTACAGTAGCGCCTGAAGTTGGTGACTTTACCTCATAAAGGTCTAACCACTTGGAATGAGCATCTATAATCAGTAGAGACATGGCTCCAAGGAAAGGACCGATGTAATCTATGCAATCTCACCCAAGGCCTACCAGGCCACTCCCTTGGATGTAATGGGGCTGTCACCAGCAACTTTTGTAGCTGTTGACATTGCACACTGTTTTACCACCTTTTCAATATTGCCGTCTATCTCCGGCCACCAAAGGTAACAGCACGCTATCGTCTTAATTTGAGAGATCCCTGAATGGGCACTGTGTAGCTCTACTAAGAGTGGGTCCCTTCCTTGTGAAGGAACTACTACTCGTGCACCCCATAATAGAACACCACTTGGACTGCTCATCTCATGCTTTCGCTTGACAAATGGCTTCAGTTCATCAGAGACTGGTTGCCGGGATCAACTATGTAACACTTGACCTCTCACTTGAGAAAGGATTGGATCACAATTCATCCAGTTTCTTATCTGGCACAGGCTGGTGAAGAATCCAGGAAATTCATCACTAATATGTGCTCTTGGGGAATTGGGACATGGTCATTTGTTCTCTTACGAATGACTTAGGGCATCAGCATTTGCTATTTGAATACCTGGTCTTTGTACAAAGGTGTATTCATGTGCCACCAAAATTAGGGCCCATCTCTGTATAGCAGAAACTATGGGAGGTATAGCCTTCTCCTCGCTAAGCAGATCCAAAAGTGGTTTATGGCCTGATACTATTGTGAAATGTCTTCCATGCATTGGTGGAATTTTTTTACACCGAATATAATCGACAGACCTTCCTTTTCAATCTAAGGATATCCTTTTTCAGCTGTGGTAACTATCCTGGATACATAACCTCTTGGCCACTCTGTACCGTTGTCCATCTTGTGAGATAGTACCGCTCCCTCTCCATAGGGGGACACATCGCAGGTTAGCACCAATTCCTTTGTCAGTTCATAATGTACTAACAAATTTGAAGAGTGTAAGACCAGTTTTACTTTCACGAAGGGGGGTGACTCCCAAACCCAACGCTGATTTTCCTTTAGCAGTAAATGTAGAGGGGCTAGAATTGTTGATGAATTTGGTAGAAATCAGCCATAATAATTTACCATCTCTAAAAATGATTTAAGTTCAGAGATGTTTTTAGGTGCATACCTCTCTGATTGCTCTAACCTTCTCTTCAAAAGGGTGTAACCCTTGGCCATCTGGTGGCCCAAATAAATGACTTCATTTGCATGATAAGTGCACTTTTCCTTCTTTAGTTGCACTCCTGCTTCTAAAAATTGTTTCAGGACTTCCTCTAAATTAGCTAAGTGTTCCTTTTCTGTGAACCCAGTTATCAGTACATCGTCCAGTTAGACCACAACTTGAGGTAGTCCTTGTAGCAAGTTCTCCATCATCCTCTAAAAAATGGTACAGGCCGAGGGAACACTAAGGGCAGACTTGTACATTGATATAGCCCTTTGTGGGCATTTATGGTCACAAATTCTTGGGAGGCATCATCCAGCTCCAGTTATTGATATACGTGACTCATGTCAAGCTTTGTATACATTGTCCCTCCTGCTAGTTTGGCATAGAGGCCTTCAGTCTTGGGGAATAGGGTACCTGTCCAGGTTGGTTGCTTTGTTGACCATTAGTTTATAGTCCCCACAGATCCAGATGGCCTGGTCTGGGTAGAGGACAGGACTATAAGTGGTGCCCACACTGAGAACTGAGCCACTTTATGAGACCCGGCCTCTCTAGCTGGTTCAATTCAGCGTCAACCTTCTCTGTCAGGGCGTATGGCGCCGGTTGTGTTTTTAAAAAGTGAGTGGTTGCTTCTGGGCCCGCGTAAACCTTGGGCCTTGGATTTTTCCCAGTTCATCCTTGAAGACAGTGTTGTACTTTTTTAACAGCTCTGGCAGCCCCCCTGCTCGCAGCTGGAAGGTTTTGGACCAGTTTAATTTAATCTCTTTCAACCAGTCATGACCTAGAAGGCTTGGTCGTTCATCTTCTACCACCATCACTGGTAGTTATGTCAATTGGTGCCTAAAATGAACAATCACTCTGGTGATACCTTTTATCTAGATTTCTTCACCTGTGTATGTCTTCAACTTGGCAGATGTTTGTTCCAAATTTAATTGTTGAGCATCTTTATTTAAATAGCTGAAAGTGTGTTCTCTTTTTACAGTGGTAGGAGCATCCATATCTACTTCCATTTTTAAGGGCTTACCTTTCACTTACTCTGTGACAATAATTGACTGTCTTCCCAACTTTCATGTTGAATAATGAATAAATGTCAGAATTGATTGTTTCTGGCTCTTCTACCCTATTTTTTTCATTGGACTTTGATAGTTGTCTGGAAGCCTGTTTAAATCTCGCTTTGCAATGTTTCAATGTATGCCCACATTTGTTAGAAAAATTACACTCTACCTTTTTAAATTGCCAATTGTTAGGAGCGTGATCGTTTCCAAGTCGATAAAAATTAGTTTTCGATTTTGCTGCTAAACTGTTTTTTCTAAATTGAACCTGAACCTCTGCATTGTAACTGAGGGCTTGGGCTGAAAATGTCTCTTAACGAAGTCAGCTAATTCACTGAAGGTCTTTGAATCGGGGGCACAGGGGGCCGTCAAGCTTCAATTTAAACTGTAGGTTTTGCTCCCACAAATACTCGGGAATCGCTCTCCTCTTTTCCTCCCCCATGATTTCATTGGCTTGAAAGTAAAACGCAAGATGTTCTTTATACTGAGATGAGTCTTCTGTGGCTGGTTCAAAGGGATTGATTCTGCCAAACGGTAGCATCTCAGATGAATATATCTTCCTTTCTTTTTAATGAACTTAAATACTCACCATTTCTGGGCGAGTGACAGTACCGGATCTGATTTATCGTCGTCGCCAGTTTGTTATCGAGTTGATCTTCCAGACAACTTTCCTTGGTGGATACATTTAGCTTTATTTACAAGACAGCAGCAACAATTACATGTGTGCATCTAACTCTATAACTAAAGAAGAACTCTCTCTAGAGCTTCCCCACGCTGCTAACCTATTGGTTTACATAGATCATGTAATCTTATAACACAGGATTATTCTTGAAGCTACAGTCCTATGTTTATGAAAACTATAATTACTACAGTAACTGCCCAAAGGAAGGACAGTTATTTCTTAATCAACCTACAAGAGGAATTGATTTTTTAATCTCTTCTTTGCCTTTTCTGTTTCAGTGAAATTATCACAGTTTCTCAAGTCTCTGAACCATAGTTTTTCATCTCTTGCATCACCCTGGTGAATCTACGCTGTGCATTTAATATCCTTCCAATGGCTGGGAGCCCAAAACTGCACACAGTCTAACTGCCCTCTAACCATTATCACCCCTCAGCTAGGATACTATCAAAGTCATGATGTTGATAACAGTCATCCACAATAAGCTTATGGATGGCAGGGGCATTGTTCACAAATGAATGGGCATTCTGAAGGGAGATGGGGAGACATAACTGAACTCCTGACAGTCCACAGGGTTGGCAGCAGGAGAGTTGAGTTGGATAACGAGGAGATTAGCAAAATTAGGCCCCAGCAGACACAATGGACAGGAAGTTTGGCAAAAGACGGTGGCATAGCTGGGGTTACTTCTCATAATGAGGCAGTGCTGAGTGCCCCACTGGACTCTTCAAAGGGCGTGAAGAGAGGCATAGAGGGAAACTGCAGGCTTATCTAAAAGGGTGTCAAGCCTGGTACAGCAGCTGGACAGTTAGACGGTCAAGGAGTACTTGAGTACTGAAGGGTTGGGAAAGGCGGAGAAAATAAAGGGGTATGTGAAAAGAGCAAAGCAAAGGAATTAGTTATAGTTTGTTCTGGCTAAGAACTGAACGAGCATAGGCTGCTTACTGTCATGTAAGCTTCCATGCCTTTCTGCTGAAGAGATCCAGTGACAGAATGTCAGTCCTGCACCAACGCTTCTTTGTCTCCTTTCTATTCAGTGATTGCAGACCTGGTGATTTGGTATCCTGGATCATGCTGTTAATGATTTTAGCGAGATGGAGCAAGTGTATGGTCTTTAAATATATTGCTGCAATCCTTGAATGACAGGACAGCTGATTTGCAGTGGTGTGTGCACAATCAAGTTTGCGATCCTCTGAGCTGCTGAGATTTAAAAAGTGAAGTGCTTCTATTTTCCATTGTTTACAAGTTTTAAGTTGTTCCTAGATTCTTGAAAAATTTAACTCTTAAATAACTGATTGTTATTTGTTTTGTTAACAAAGTAGAGCAGGATGTGAGTTTTCTGTTCTGATTTTAGATTTTTTTTTCTGTAGGAATCCCTTCTACTGAGGAAGTGCAGATTATGAATCAGGTAGCCTCCATTATGCAGGCAGGGGCTGCCGCAGGTGCTCAGCCCAAGCAAGGTGCTCGCCTTTATTCTACAGAAAGCCTCGGATCTACAAATGACTGGGGTACGAGTATTAACTCAGGCAGCAATAATGGACAGATAGGAAACGTGAGTATACCTCTTAGCCATATTACATGTTGGTATTTCGTTGCCATCAAACTGCTTATCCTTGCACTACTTGTATCCTGCCTACCCGGGTCAGAACTTTAAACTCTTCTCGAAATAAATAACATTTTCTCTAGTTTTGTTGTCAATGTTTGAATGTTACAAATATTTGAAGTACAACACTGTGGCAGCTACGAATAATCTGAATGTGATCTCTGCTGTTTTCACATCTAGTTATGATGTAAATGGCTTTGTCATTGATGGAAGGGTCTAGTATCACAAGCATGCCAGCATTTATTTCCTGAACTGGGCATGAATTCTTAATTATTTTCCTTGTTTTAGTTCCTTTAAAAAGAATCGGTGCACATATTTGCCAGCTTGATTTTAAAGAAGCTGCTTCCCTTTATTTACTCAAATTATACTCCTGCTTTGTGGTGTATGAGAGATCTGAAGAGACTGTCCAATTGATTTTTTTGTGTAGATTTAAAGAAGTAGGTAATTTCAGTTATGAGGAAACAACTTGATGTTGTTAGCCCAATCCACACTGGAAACTCATTGTGATGGGGTATCAGGAAGCCTGTCAGCCCATCAACCATTGGGAAATCGGGTGACCTGTGCCAACACATCAGCCATTAGATAGTAGTGCCCTCTGGCACTTGGGGAATTGGATGACCTGTGTGAATTGGTTCCTGCAGTGTAGGTCAACAAGCCTGGACAGAGAGGTGAATGGGACTTGATGTGAGTTAGAATATTGGTGACCATAGACAGACAATCACTACCTAGGCTCCTGTGAATGACGTCCAAGTCAGTGGACCTCCAAAGTTCATATAAATATGTTCCAGCAAGAGACACACTGGGGCATTCTTTAAAAAAAAAAGCTATTTCCCTGTTGGGTCTGGTATTTAATTTGTATTGAATATTTACACAATTCTGAAACCAAAATAATTAATTGACTGTCAGTTTGTTGTCTTGTGATTTTTAATTGCATGATTTAATTCTATTTTTTAAAATGTTTTTCTATTTCAGGTTTCATCTTCTAGCAGCCCAACGGTTACTTCAAGTTCAGGTAGTAACAGTTCATTGTCTTCTATTGGACCAATAAGTAGGCCTAAATATTTCACTAATGGTAGTTTATGTTCAGATCCTGCGACGTCCAGTGTTTCATCACCGACATCTACATATCCAAAAGCACCGGGGTTTGAACGAGAAGATCAGGTAACTCGCATACAAAACTATCTCAATATAACTGGGGCTAAAGGCTAGTTTCTTTTCTAAACATATATTACCCACATTCTGTGTTTGCAGTCTTCTACTCCAAAGTCTATTCTGCTCCTATACTTTATACTATGAATTCCAGCGTCTGTAACTTGTCTTTTGTACGCAACAGTAGGATTTATCTGTACACTATTGTGATTTGGCAGTTTGGAACCCTTTTGACCGCTTTTGTCTGAGGTGTCAGCTTTTGCTAATTGACATCTCTGATCCCTAGAGTCAGAGGTGCCTGCCAATTAAGAGTTCCAAGATCATGGCACTATTTTCATCTAAGTCGGTGCAGGTGAGTTAATCTTGAATCTGAAACCTGTCATTTTCAGAGCATCATTTAATGAAGACCAAGAAAAAGGGTTTTGAGTTTATTTTTGAACATTTTGGAAGGGCAATTATGCTCTCCTGTTCTTCCCCCTCAAACTGTTAACTGGCTTTAACTCTTTATTTCCATGCTTTTTGCATGTTTCTCATGTGAGCATCAGGTTGACCTGTGCCCAAGAAGTATTTGGATGTGCACTTGCAGTGCCATGGCATACAAGGCTGTGGGCCTAGTGCTGGAAAATGGGATTAGAATAGTTAGGTACTTGTTTGACCGGCATAGACTCAATGGCCCAAAGGGCCTTTTTCTGTGCTGTAGATCTCTATGACTCTGTGCTCAGGTTTGTCCCGGTGCTTTCTAACTAGCTGTGAGAAAGGGCACAAGTCAGACTGGCCTCCTGTCTGTTGCTTTCTACCCCTTCCGACCTTCACCCCTTAAATTCCGTTTGTGGAAGTATGGTGCATTGGCTCAGCATCTTCCCAAATTTAGAATAACCAAGAATACACGATGACCTCCTATCTTGCTCTACCTCCTCTTAAACAGTATGAAATCCATCACATTTCTACTTCCCTTTCGCTCTGAAAAGAGTCGTACGGACTCAAAGCATAAACTTTGTTACTCTCTCCACAAATGCTGCCATATCTGCTGAGTTTTTCCAGCATTTTTGTTATTCTTATTAAAGGTTACAGGATGAATTGATTAGAATGCTTCAAATTCTGAAGGGATGGGACCGGGTAGGTAAAGCAGGCCATTTCCAGTGAGAGTCTACACTAAGGAGCTGTAAATGCAAGATTGTAAAAGATATAGAATAGAGGGCAGGAGAAACATCTTCACATGCACACAATTCTGCAACTGGAATTCACTTCCAAGATCAGTGATTGAGGCAGAAACTGTCAACATTCCAGATTGACCTGATGAAAGAAAAGGGGAGGGTGAGGTGTGGGAAGCAAGGTAGGTAAATGCACTTTGGACTTTTTGCTATTGGAGGGTGCATACTAATACAGACTGGCTGGACTAAATGGCCTGTTGCTGTCTTCAACTGTGTATTTCTATGTTATTAGGATTTAAGGAGGTGAGGGTGTTGCCACCACAACTATATGCTGTCACATTTTGTTCCAGTATTATCCATCTCTTGGTAGTGTCCAAGGAAAGGAATTCCATATTTAAGAAGTTTCCTTGCTGTAATCTTTGCTTGAGTGTGCAATGAACTGTCTGGACAATAATAGATCCAGGCAGCACATAACTGGATATTGCTCCTTGCAGCAAAAAGAAAGAGCTTGCACAAATCTGTTCAATGATTAATGTTGAAGGTCAAGACCAATTCAGGTACCCATGGTGAACTTAATTGTTCTGGCAATTTGAGTCAGAATATGTTTTTACCAGTACCAGAAATTATGAATGAAGCTGGCAATTTCTCCTTGGCCTTCCCAGATGTTGAGTTACATGTGTGGATGTGGTAAGGACAGTGCAGCATTTTCAAATGCTTGCTGGTTGCAATGTTGTGAGACAACTATCAATGTCTTCCACCAGCTTATCTGAAATGATTGCTACCCAAATGCCCCTTCTAGAGATGGTGAGCGTATGTAGTTACTGCTCGAATGTCTTCATTCTTCTGCACCTGGAATTGAGTACTGATGAGGGAAGAAGTTATTGTGATTGGAGTAGGTGAGATATTTGGATTGGAACTGAAGTGCTTACAGTTGTTTGATTGCTTGCAGGCAAAGCAACATAAGAACCAAACACTAGAGAATAACCAGAAATTAAATGAACACGATAGTAAACAGGTGAGTGAGAGGAGAAATTTAAAATTGATTTTGATTGTAGTGGTTTTACCACTTTATGATAAATTGGGCTTCATTCACAAAGCTCAAGTTGGCTTCCAGATGTAGGAAAGTGACTCTCTCACAATTACCTGAGCATTTGGTGAGCGTTCAGTGTACTGCTCAGTGTAGAGGTGTTGTTTAAACAGGACACTAACATTACTGTCTGAAACACTTAAATGAACTTGATCAAAAATATTCTTATTTCTTTTAGAAAATATTTCATTCACATTAATCCAGTGGTATTAATATTTACACAGGATTCCCCTGGGAGTAATAGTGCTGATTTCTTTTCCCACTTCTCCTATCCCCATCTGTCTCATGTTGCCACATAGTTGTTCTGCTGCTGCTTGTGACCATCCATATCTCCCCTTAAATGGTCGGCCTTGTGTGAGCATGGGCAGTGATTATCAGTAGACAATAGGAACGTGAACAACAACTCTGCCAACTCTAATCCTAGCAACCAAACATAAGCACTTGCTCCAGGGGTCAGTGGCAGATGATACGTGGCTATTTTTTCCACCTGTAATTTTACTCCAGGGACAACTGTAGTACCCTACCTGTGCTGGCTGAGATTAATTATCTCAGCAAAAACACAACCAGATCTTCCTGGTCTCTGTGTCTGTATACTAGAGATGTCGGTGATGCATTTTATTTTTAAGGACACATGCTTGAGTTTTTTTTTGATGTATTTGAATTTGTTTCTCCTCTTCTTCACCCTTGTTTCACTGCACTAGCTAAGAGAGCAGACAGTCCTTTTGCATAACCTGGTATTGGGAAATATGAAAGCAGCAGGAGTAATTCTGCAACTTGATTTCCCCACTGAATTCATACCCTCAACATGGGAAGAATCTAAAGTTGCTATTTAGACAGTCGCGATGCAAAAACATGTTGTAGTTACCTTGCAGCATGGTGCATTTTTGCATTCATTCCTTGATTAAAGGTGAATAAGATTCTGACTTAAACATTTATTACGCAGTACTAATCTTTCAACTCAGAAAAAAATCATTTGAAATAGCTTTTGGAAAAAATTGATTTATAAATAGATTTGGTTAACTTTTCACATTATAGAGTTTCACCATGATTGCATTTAATAATTGCAGCAAGAAGTTAATTCATGTTGGCAAGTATGTTTACACCCTTATTCTAATCAAATCCCTTCTGTCCCTTGCAGAACCTTTTAAACGTGTTTTCAGTGGTAAATCCACTAGCCTCCAGTATAACATCTAGTTTGGCATCTAGTATTGGGTCTGATACTTCATCTCCCTCCACTTTGTCAACAATGAATGCCAAAGCAGTTCCATTTTACCCTGCTAGCAATACAGTAGAATCAGTAATTGGTAAGTGCTAATTTAATTCAGTCACCTATTTGAACACCACTATGGCTTGTGTTTTTGGATTATTGAAAATGACCTCCAGTGGTTGAGATGTACTATCTTGACAATTTGTCCTGATTACGCTGCTTAAATTGTACCCTCCCACCAGATCATTGGTGTTGACTGAACTTCAGAGGTGGGATTGACATCAAAGCACAGAATTCATGTATAGTGAGTCCTGCTGGAGGTAGATGTTAATTGAGGATAGCAGTGGTTTGGCTGTAATAGATTCCTACTGTCGAGCATTTTTTCCAACCTTGGCTAGAAGAGGGTGTATGAAGACCAACAGCTTGCAGCTGCCTTAATGCTTTGGAACTGTTCTTCCAACTCCAATTGTGCCTTCCTTGTTACCCTCATTTCATTCAATGATTTGGTAGGAATCTTCAAGGTTCATTGTTCTATAGCGACATCATTGGATGAGCACATACTATTTTAAATTATATATCCAAAGTGCCACCTGCAGTGGGTTAATGTTGTGGTACTAAACTGTCTGGACCAGAAAGGTTCCTGGTTTAAAGCATTGCATGTGCTGATTTAACAGCCCATTATGGTAACAGCAAGGTGCTACAGTGAATCTCACCATTTGTACCTAGTGATTCTTTTTTCTGGTGGTTCTGCTGGATGTGAAGACATTGGAAATTGGTTGAGCACCGAGTCCGTTTCGGCTCTGGTCTCTTGTGATCAAACATTCTAATATGGATTACCTCTTATCCAAATACTGTTTACCTTCAGAGATTAGACAAGAACAGGAGTATGCATCTGTGTGTGTGTTTGTGTATGTGTGTGTTGGATACCATCATCGATCTCAGAGCATGCTTGTTACGAGTGTCACTGCTGCCCGTAGAACCATATCTTTGTGTTGAGTCAGTGCTTTTTGAAGAGGAGGAATGTTGGGATGAAATTTGAAGGAAATTATGCTGCATTGATAATGTCTTTTCATTGTTGTTTCGGATGAGTTCTAGGAGCTGAAAACTTATTGATGCTCATAACTGTAAGGGTCAGCCCTCTTGTCATGCACCTACATATGATCGTTAGGAGAGGAATCAGAATAGATTGCCAGCCTAAGGAGTGATGCATATTAAATTTAATCTTATTAAATTGAGGAAAATTAAAATTATTTGTTGAATACTGCACCCCCCCCCCCCCCCCCCCCCCCCCCCCCCCCCCAAACCCTCTGGGTTTTTTTTTGTTAAACTGTTGATTTGGAACAAGATGCCATTGCTGGTTTGTTTTTCTCTCCCCTTGAATTTCTTGCATCAAATGCTAGAAGTGCATGTGTGGGGATGGGGAGGGATTGAATTTTTGACAAGCGAGCATAAGCATCTTGTTGATTTGTGACTCGTAAACATTTCAAGAATGTTGAAAATGTTTGTCTTCCGCTGCAATTAGGAGAATGATTTAGCTTTTGCTTTTAGTAGTAAAAACTCATTAACACTGAAGCAACTGAGCTGATGGGTATTCTGGTCATGAAATATAGTTTGGTTATGCAAAGCAATAGCACCAAGACTTTTCCACAGTAATTGCATGTTTTTTGTTTGCCCCACTTTTGTTGTCTTGTGCCAGCTTTCCACAAGAAGAGGTTGGTGATGGTTTTCTGGTGCTGTCTGATCTGCTTATAAGTTCCTCTGTGCTAACTCTGAGGAGCTCTGCAAGCCTCTGGGAAGCTTCCTTTCCTGACTGTGTGCTAGACATTTTTGTTTCCTTGTTTTTTTTTTGTGCAGAGATTCAGTAGAATTAGACCATAATAAATTATTCCTTTGGTATGCAAGAAATATACAGATTTCACAAATGTAACAGGAGTAGTCTTTTACATTCTAGCTTTTTGTGATTCCATTCATCAAGTAAAATTTTTTTGATAGTCAGTGCTTATGTTTAGAAATCATTTGGCAATTGTTGTATAAAGCAACAATCATCTGTACATAATTTAGGTTGCCAATAGGGGCACTATAATTGGCCTCTGATGTGCGGCGGGTGAGCAAAAAAAAGAGCTCCAGCTCTTGCTCCTGCTTGCAAGCATGTTCATTCAGGACAGGATCAACTTGAAGATCATCTCTCATTTTTTTCATCTTCCCCCTGCTGCTCCAGGACAAAGCATCCTTCTTGATTGGCACCCCATCCACAAATATTTATTCTCTCTACCATCAATGCACAGTGACAGCAATGTGTACCATCTATAAGAAACACTACAGGAACCCACCAAGGCTCCTTAAACAGCACCTTCCAAAGCCATGACTGCTACCATCCACATGGGAATGCCACCACCTGGAGTTCCCTCCAAGCCACTCACTGTCCTGACTTGGAAATATATTGCTGTTCCTCCATCGTTGCTGGGTCAAAATCTTGGAACTTCCTCCCTAACAGCACTGTGGGTGTACCTACACCACATGGACTGCAGCGATTCAAGAAGGCACTTCTCAAGGGCAATTAGGGATGGGCAATAAATGCTGCCCTAGCCAGCGATGCTCTTATCCCATGAATCAGTAAAAAAAAGCTCATGCTCAATTGCCTACACTTGCTTGTGAAAAAATCTCCACTTGAGCAAGATACTTTAAGGCCACTACAACCTGTGGAACTCTATCACAGTATAAGACAGCAGATGAGGGAATATATCTGTATTGCAGAATAAGTCTGCAGCAATTATGCTTCTACAACACTGAAATTGGTGTGCAAGTTGCGCACGTCAGCCCTTGCTAAATAAAGCTGAAACACTTCACAACTTAAGCAAATCAAAGTACTTTGGTCAGCAGGATGTGGGAGAGGTCTATGTCACAGCATAAAGCGACAGGGCAGGGAGATATCCCACATTGCAGCATAAGGCAGTGGGACAGGACAGGGGAGATGTTTATATCATTGTGTCACTCGGTAAGTCAGCAGAAGGGGTCAGGAAAATACCTATTGCAGCAAGATGGGGACAGTGGAGATATTTGGACAATCCCCAGAATATAAGAAATGTAAGCAAAGGTTGAAGAGCAGATCCTGTACCTGCCATCTTGACCGAGCCTATGGTGAGTTTAGAATTAGAGGATGAACATAAAATATCCGACTTATTTAAGAACTTTTGCAGTAAATTATAGCTCTCTCCCATTCTCAAATGTGCCTGCTGATATTGATAAGGAGCAGATTAAACAAGAACAACATGCATTTATATAGCACCTTTTAATGTGTAACGCACCGAGCCTCTTCGTAGGAGTCTTATAGCCATATAAAGAGATATTAGGGCAGATGATCAAAAGCATAGTCAAAAAGGTATGTTTTAAGGAACATCTTAAAGAGAAAAGAGAGGCAGCAAGGTGGATGGGGAGAATTCTGGAGCTTATATCCTTGACAGCTGAAGGCACGGCTGCCTTTGGAGGAGGGATTCAAATCAGAGATGCTCAACAGGCCAGAATTGGAGTGCATCTATCTTGGAAGGTTGTAAGCTCTTGGAGATTACACAGATAGGACAGAGTGAGGCCATGGAGGGATTAGGAAAGAAGTTTGAGAATTTTAAAATTGGTGTGTTGCCAGACTAGGAGCCATTATAAGTTGATGAGCACAGAGGTGATGGGTTAGCAGTACTTGATGCGAGTTAGGATACAGACAGTAGAATTTTGGATAAGTTCAGGTTTGCAGAGGATGAAAAAAGGAGAGGGTGGCCAGGAATGGGTTGGAATAGTCAAGTCATGAGGTAATAAAGGCATGGATGAGGACTTCAGCAGGTGAGCTACAGTAGGGGCAGATTTGGGAGATGATACAAAGGTAAAAATTGATGGCATAGGTACGTGGTCAGAAATTCACCTCTGGTTAAACAGAAGTAGTGTGAACAGTGGTTTAGCTTCAAACAGTTGTCAAGGAGGAGAATCGTGTATTGAAAGTCCTAACTATGTAGTACTTAAATGCACCTAGTAAAGGTCGAGTGGGGTCCATTTGATTCAAAGAAATGCTGGAAAAGCCCGTTTTCAGAGGAGGATTAATCTTGCTTGGTAGAATTGGTTTTACTTTTAAAATAACAATTGTGCAACAGTACATTGACACTCTCCAGACTGACCCTTTACCCCATCCGAAGGGCAGATTGGTCGAGGCATTTATTATTTTTTAAAATTTCCCACTCAGTTTAGTGCCTTCCTACACATTGAGCATTAGAAAACCAGACTTCTGCGAGTTTTTGTTTCTTATATTTGAAATGAAAACCAGGCAGCCTGGGAGATTGACTAGAATGGATCTATACTTTAGAGTTTAGAAAGATGAGAGGTGATCTCATTGAAATGTATAAGATTCTGAGTGGGCTTGGCAGATGCTGAGAGGCCTGTGTGAAGAGTCTAGAACTAAGGGCATAATCTTCAGATCGGGGTCAGCCATTTAGGACTAAGTTGAGCAGAAATTTCTTCAAATCAGGGTTGTGTATCTTTGGAATTTGAACTTATTTTTAATATATTTTTCTTCTACTCTGCAAAATAAGCTGATGTACTGAACTTTTGCTGTTCAGAAAATGTTGGGGTATGCTGATGGTAATGATGCTGCAGTGTTGAGCAGGCTTGATTATATTATCGGAGTATATTCTGTACTGTAGTGATGCTGCAATATTAAGCCAACTTACTGATTACACTATCAGGGCATGTACAGAATCATAGTGATGCTGCAATATTGAGCTGGCTTGGTGATTATAGCGTTAAATGAAGTTGGGTGACTAACTCAGCCAGCTTTTCCATCTGAGGTGTCAGATTGCTCTGGCAGTGCTGTTAGGCTGCTGAGAACACGTGATGTAAATTGCTGTGATTAGTCAGTTTGTGTAGAAGGAGGGGGGGTGTCCAACTGTAAATGGGTGTGGAATTGAGGCTGGTGCAGAGTGACTCAGCAGTCAGAAGGCCAGCACGAGTCCTGAACTGCACAGCTCATTCCGCCAAGGTGAGGACACATTTACTGTGAGAATTGACAACTTCTTGCTATGTGCTCTTTCTGTTAAGCTTTGGTTAGCAGAAATGTTTCATTATAACTACAGCATTGCTTTATATGATTTATATGATTTTCTAATGAGCTGCACAGTAATGAAAGAAAACTCAATAGGCAAGATAACTACAAATTGTTCTGAATTTCTTGATTTGTTGGTAAGTGACAGTATCAGAGTTTGAACAGATCAAAGTGTTGGTGTTTGACTGGAGAAGGAGTGCGACTTGTTATTTTATGAAGTTTATATTTAGAATGGTTTGATACAAGTCTGCTTGTGTTCAGTGCAGCCTTCAGATTAAGAAATGTTAGCTCAGTTTGTCGCTCAGACATGTTATAGTGTTGACTAAAAAATAAAAAGTATGTTACATAAGGATTGGAATATATAAACTTTCATAATAAATCCTCAACATATGCTTAGATATTGAGTCAACAGTTTCACTTGATGGATTGGCAATAAAGTTCCTGTTTGTTGAGTCAGCCAATCTCTGTGCTGCTGAGCTGCTACAATGGGACTCGGTGCTCCCTAGGTTGGGGGATGGGAAAGGCCTAGTCTGGGTGGGTCACTGTGCAACAGTCTGCGCTGTAAATGTATGTGATTGGCAGCTTCAGTTTGATGTCCTGCAACATCACTGCTGAGGCTTGAGCACAAATAATGGCCACATGGGCAAGGAACTGGAGGGGCAGCAATGCCCTTGCATCTATACCTCTGTGATGCCTTCAGGAGACGACAATGTTGATGAAATTTGACCTTCAGCAGCCCTGAGGTTGTTCATAATTGCTTAGTGAAGGCTGTTTATCATTGTACAAGATATTGTGCTTTGGTGTAACCCTCCAATATAACTTTAGATGTAATGTCCATTCAATCTGTTATGTAATATTCAGGGTTGTGTTCTTGATCTTGTGCATTATTGGTTATAAATGAAACAGATACCCTTTGTTGTACCTCTGCTCATGTACTTTCATTGCACTAATTGGCTTGGTGTATTCCTTGTTTATAAAACACCTGGTAAGGGACTGTACTGGCAACCAGCTGTGTGCTTTGATAACCGTTGCTATAGCAGTGCACTTTTAACCTATACCATCACTGTGGCATAGACTGATAAATTGTAATTTGATGCTGCTAGTAGTTGTAGCCTAATTTGTTTTATGTTGGTAGCTATGAAAGCACCTCATTTTTGCAGTTAAGGTTCCCTTCAAAATAACATGTTCAAAATAAAAAAAATTGCATTTGATTTTGATTGGAACAGTTATTTTTTCCCAAGCTGACTAAATTAGGAATAGTGATTTTTTTTTTAAGTATGAAGGTGCTGGTTCTTTTCCTTGTCCTATGCTGAGTTCATTATCTCAAACAGGAAGGTGGTAGGTTCATGCAGTTGGCCTCAGCTCCCCTAAGTTAGGCAGAGGTAAACAGCTGGGTTTCCTGCTCCTGATTTGCTGTGCAATGATCTATCCTTCGACTGGCAGTGCATGAAATTGGATGTTAAATGAAGGTGGGAATTGTCATAGCCCACACATGAATAAGGGCAAGATCCTGGGTTAACAGGACCTGTGGAACTGTACCCAAGCAAGGAGTCACAGCCTTCATAGTATGGTGGCAGAATGGACAACTTGGCAAAAGAAACAAGATTCTGAAGGTTGACATGGTTGAAGAGTTGTATTTATTTTAGCTACTGATCTTTTCCTTCTGAAGGCTTTGACTGTTTCCGAGCTGTGGTTCCACTGTTTTGCTGAAGTTATCATTCTTCATAACTCAGCCCAATTGATGTATGTCCACAGTGTATTTAACCAGGGAAGCCATCATAGCTGAGCTCAGTCTGCTCACACCATCCATTTGTACAGAGAGAGGTCACTGGCTAGCGATCAGAAGCTGATTCTGTTGAGAACTGACCCCAATTGTAGGAGCCACTCCTGCTGTTCTGATTGAAGTTAGGCAGGTTAGCACAAACAATGAATGGGATCCTTTGGTTGGGATTGCTTAATATACCAGATTTGGAACATCAGGAAAACCTACCATAGTCTTGTTTTATTATTTAGTGTTTCTCCTTTCTCATCCCCTATAAGTTTTTCTGAACATCATTTACAGTATACATTGAAACCATAGCTAACTAAAAGCAATGGTTTTAAGTTTATCGACAGTAATTGATTTGCAAGATTATTTCCTTAGTGCCAAAAGTACAAAGTGGCATCATATTCAGTGACGGTTTATTCAATCACAGCTTCCATGTGTATTGGAAAGCTTGTAATGAGTTGCAAAACAGTGGTGACTGATGTGTCGCTAAAATGTTATACCTGACCAGTTTTCCAAGACTCTTGTAAAGGAGGTGACCGTTTTCTTTTTGAGGTTATGCCTAGTGTTTTTTCCTGATCTTGCTGTGTCACACATTGCCCTGGCAATGAAGCTGTGTGAACAGCTAACACCCAGTGTAGTGCCCTCTAAAACCAACCACTGGGAGGATTTTCATTAATGTCAGTAATTACTTGCCTTTCCCCACAATGACATGGCTAAGATCGATAGCTCATCATATGAATGGTCAATGAAAGGAGCACAGAATGTGTTCAAGATATTCACGCGATTTTGCTTGAATAATGAAGTTTCTTTTCCTACTTTAGGTTCTGCTTTAGATCTTCATTTTAGTGATGTAAATGTTGCATCTCTTGATAAAGAATTAGAGGATCAAGATTCTGGTGACGTAGGAATAAAAGGTAATCAATAGCACAGTTGAATTCAGCAAATAAGGAGAAAGTAATCTCATTCCAGGACTAAAGCTCACTCCCAGTACAATGCCTGTACCTGGTCCAGTGTTCTCCTCTTTGGCTTGTGTTAAGCTTGGGTTTCACAGGTTACTTTGCCTAAATTCACCTGAGTGCAGGTAGTGTCACTTGACAAGTTATTTGATTGACTGATGGGGAGTTGATACCTTGGGCTCCTCATATCTTGTCACATATCCAGCTCCTCCAGCAGGGCTCACTAATTAATAAACAGCAGGGTCTCTGTCTAATATTCAGCTCTTCTCTAAGGATGTGGAGACTAATTGTAGTACCCACACTGCCACCTATTTGATAAATTCCAGGAGACTTAAAATGACACATTCTAACTAAAAGTTTAAATTCTAAATAAAGAGCTTTTAAGGAAGTGATTGCATTTATATAACCTTCAAATGTTAGGACGTTCCAAAGTCCTTCCTAGCGATGTATTATTTTTGAAGTGTAATCGCTGTTTTGTAGGGAAAATCAGAAGGAAATCTGCAAACTAGATCCCACAATCAGTAACAATTCGTCCCTTAGTACTGCCCCTCTGAAAGTGCAGTGCCCTCTCAGTACTTCACTGGAGTGTTGGCCTGGAATATATGCTCAAGTCTTCGGAATACATCTTGAACCAACAATCATTAAGCAAGTTTTGAAGTCACATAGCCTTTTCTTTGATTCACCTTGTGTGTATTTCAGCAGTGTTTTCCTTTCTCTGGTCCCTACTGGTGTATGCCCTTCTTCCAGTCGTTGTCTCAGCTACACATATGTTTCCTCAATGTAACCCTGGTCTATTGACACTCTAGCAGATTAGATTGAGAGCAGCAAAAAGTACAGAATAAAGAAGGGGTCTGTGATGTTCACAATTTCAGGTCTTCAACTGAACACTGAGCTGTTTGTCCCCCAGTATCAACTGAAGATACTGATTAAAAGCATAATCTTTTATGGTGCATCGTATCTTCCTGGCATTAAAGAGATGCATCTTCCAATTGTCATTTATTTTGTTTTCACAGGTCAGCGGTTATTGGGCAGTTCGGCTCCTGTAAATATTCCAGGGTCACTTGCTCGGTCTTCGTCCTTGCATTCTTCTTCCTCCTTATCTGCCTCTCCACTTGGTTCCCTTTCTCAATCTTTTCTTTCATCCAGCATGGCTCCACAACAGCAATCTCAGCAACCATCAAAGTCTGAGCATGCCCTCCTGGGTACTTCAGCTTCCTCTCACAGTTCCTTAGGTAAGTCATCATAGCCTTTCCCAGATTTGTGTTGCGAATTTTGACTTGAGTAATTTTAAATGTAATTTTTAGAGAGTCTTCAACTGAACTGAGAACAGACCTTGCATTTTCTAGTAACACTGTCTTTCAAGGACTTTTAACACATTGAACAATTTGTAATAAGGAAACCATAGGAACTTAACATGAATCAGTATGCATTTAGGCATTTACAGTATCAGCACTCCAGTGTTATCATAATAGGTGTGTCAAATCTCTGTTGTAGTCATGAAAAATGCCCACTATCCTTTCAAATTGGGCTTGTGTCTGGAAAAATGCCTTGAGTGACAAGGCGGCAGGTGGGTTCGTGGGGACACAAAGTTGTCTGCTGCTGGTAGTCCAGATGCAGCTCGAGGTGATAAATTTTCCAGTGTATCGAAATTGGCTCAAGTATGATTTTGTGGTTCTCTATCATTTTGAATGTATGAAATGTTTTCACTTGACCCTTTTTTTTTTGTTTTATATTTGGTTGAGTGCTTATTTATGCTTCCTTTGCTATGATTTGTATAAATTTAGTTGACTAAAGAAATTTAAAATCAATTAGCTAAAAAAGAAATCTGAAAATTTAGTCTCAGTAATGGTGAACATGAAATTACTAGATTTTCATAAAAAGGAATCTGGCTCATTAATGTCCTTTAGGGAAGGAAACCTACTATCCTACCCTGTCTGGCCAAATATGACTGCAGACCCACAACAATATGCTTGACTCTTAACTACCCTCTGCAGTTGATCCAGCAAGCCACTTGGATGCATCAAACCATTGTAGAAAATGACAGGAATTAAACCAATTGAACCACCTGGCATTGTCCTGGGCGTGGGACCTGACAATGGTACAGCCAGCCCAATCAATCCTGCAAGGTTCTTCTCATGAGATATTTGAAAGAACAATATAATTAGTTGCGCTCCACTCCTTTAGAATTAACCTATTTTCCTTTTGAAAGTCATTACTGAATTTCCTTCTGCCACATTTTCAGGATCATAACAACTCTGAGCATAAGGAAATTTCTCCTCCTTGCAGCTCTGGTTCTTTTACCAATTGCTTTAAATCTGTGTCCTCTGCACACCAACCCTTCAGTCATTGGGAACAGTTTTGCTGTACTTGCTTGAACAAAGCCTTCAGGACTTTGAACATCAATATTAAGTGTCCCCTTAACCTTTATTGTTCTAAGAAGAACAATCCCAGCTTATCCAGTCTTGCTACTTTAAAGTTTCAGATCCCTGGTATCATTACAGTAAATCTCCTGTGCACCTTCTTTAATTTCTTGGCATCCTTGCCAAAGTATGATGCTCAGAATTGAAAACATAGGAGATTCATGGCTCCGAAGGAGGCTATTTGTCTATGCTGGCTGGAAAGAGCCATTCAGCTTAATCCCACTTACCAGCTTTTGGTCTGTGGCCCTAAAGTTAATGGCACGTCAAGTGCATTTCACAGTATTTTTCAAATATAATGAGGTTTTCTGCCACTCTGTTCAGGCATTGAGTTCCAGACTCCCACTACCCTCAACTCCCATCTAAACCTTCAACCAGTTACTTTAAATTTCTGGCCCCTGGTCATTGACCTCTCTGTTAAGAGAAATAGATCATTCCTATCCACTCCACCTGGGCTGCTCAATATTATATACATCTCAATTAAATCTTCCTCAGCCTTTTCTATTCCAACAAAAACAACCTCAGTCTTATCCAATCTTTGCTCATAGCTAAAATTCTCCATTCCTGGCAACGTCCTTGTAAATATCTGATCATATTCCTTGCAGTAATGTGGTGACCAGCACTGTGTGCAGTACTTTAGTTGTGACCTAAGTAGTGTTTTTATACAATCCTGGCATAACCTCCCTGCTCTTACATTTTGTGTCTAGGAAAATAAAGGAAAGTATCCTCATTGCCGCCTTAACCACCTTATCTACCTGCCTTGCTACATTTAGAGATTTATTGTCTCGCCCCTTGTCTTATTTGCCCTCCCCAAGTGCACTGCCTAATACTTTTTTTTATTCATTCACGGGCTGTGGGCTTCACTGGCTGGGCCAGCATTTATTTCCCAACCCTAGTTGCTTTGGTGGTGAGCTGCCTTCTTGAACCGCTGCAGTCCATGTGATGTAGGTATATCCACAGTGCTGTTAGGAAGGGAGTTCCAGGATTTTGACCCAGCGACAGTGAAGGAATGACGATATATTTCCAAAGTCAGGACGGTGAGTGACTTGGAGGGGAACCTCCAGGTGGTGGTGTTCCATCTATCTGCCACCCTTGTCCTTCTAGGTGGTAGTGGTCATGGGTTTGGAAGGTGCTGTCTAAGGAGCCTTGGTGAATTCCTGCAGTGCATCTTGTCGATGGTATACTCTGCTGCTACTGTGCATCGGTGGTGGAGTGAGTGAATGTTTGTGGATGTGGTGCCAATCAAGCAGACTGCTTTATCCTGGACGGTGTCCAGCTTCTTCAGTGTTGTAGGAGCTGCATTCATCCAGGCAAGTGGAGAGTATTCTATCACACTCCGGACTGGTGCCTTGTGGATGGTAGACAGGCTTTGGGGAGTCAACGAACATCCCTGCTTCTGACCTTATGATGGAAGGAAGGTCATTGATGAAGCAGCTGAAGATAGTTGGGCCTAGGACACTACCCTAAGGAATCCCTGCAGTGATATCCTGGAGCTGAAATAATTAACCTCCAATAACCAAAACCACCTTCCTTTGTGCTAGGCATGACTCCAACCAGCAGAGAGCTTTTCCCCTGATTCCCATTGACTGCAGTTTTGCTCGAGCTCCTTGGTGCTACACTTGGTCAGATGCTGCCTCGATGTCAAGGGCAGTCACTCTCACCTCACCTCGGGAGTTCAGCTCTTTTGTCCATGTTTGACCCAGGGCTGGAATGAGGTCAGGAGTTGAATGGCCTTGGCAGAACCCAAACTGGGCATCAGTAAGCAGGTTATTGCTAAGCAAGTGCTGCTTGATAGCACAGTTGATAACCTGTCCCATTACTTCACTGATGATGGAGAGTAGACTGATGGGGTGGTAATTGATTGGGCTGGATTTGTCCTGTTTTTTGTGTACATGACATACCTGGACAATGTTCCACATAGCTGGATAGATGCCAGTGTTGTAGCTGCACTGGAACAGCTTGGCTAGTGGCGCGGCAAGCTCTGGAGCACAAGTCTTCAGTACCATTGCTGGAATATTGTCAGGGCCCATAGCCTTTGCAGTGCCTAGTGCGCTCAGCTGTTTCTTGATATCAGTTGGAGTGAATCAAATTGGCTGAAGACTGGCATCTGTGATGCTGGGGACCTCTGGAGGAGGCCAAGATGGATCATTCACTCGGCACTTCTGGCTGAAGATTGTTGCGAATGCAAATTTTTGCACTGCTGTTCTGGGCTCCATTAAGGATGGGAATATTTGTGGAGCTGCCTCCTCCTCCAGTAAGTTGTTTAATTGCTCATCATCATTCACGGCTGGATGTGGCAGGACTTCAGAGCTTCTGTTGGTTGTGGGATCGCTTAAGCTGTTATCACTTGCTGCTTATGCTGTTTGGCACGCAAGAAGTCCTGCGTTATAGTTTCACCAGGTTGACAGCTCATTTTTAGATATGCCTGGTGCTGCTTCTGGCATGCCCTCCTTCACCCTTTATTGAACCATGGTTGATCCCCTGACTTAATAGTAATGGTAGATTGGGGGATATGCTGGGATATGTGTTTGAGTACAATTCTGCTGCTGCTGATGGCCCACAGCGCCCAGTCTCGAGTTACTAATTCTGTTCAAAATCTATCCCATTTAGCACGGTGATAGTGCCACACAACACAATGGAGACTTCATCTCCACAATGACTGTGTGGCGGTCACTCCTACTGATACTGTCATGGACAGATGCATCTGCAGCAGGTAGGTTGGTGAGGATGAGGTCAAGTATGTTTTTCCCTCACCACCTGCCACAAACCCAGTCTGCCAGCCCGGTCAGTAGTGGTGCTACCGAGCCACTCACTGAAGTTGGAGTGCATAACTAGTCTGTGAGACAGCTCTCCCAATTTTGGCACTTGTAGGGTCGACAGGGCTGCGATTGCCATTGTTGGTTTCAATGTCCACTCATTCCTTTTTTGTGACTTTGTTACAAAGTAACAACTGAGGGCATTTCAGAGTCAACTACATTGCTGTGGAGTCACAAGTAGGCCAGACCAGTAAGACTGGCAGATGAACCAAGTGGGTTTTACAACATTGACAATGGTTTCATGGTCATTATTAATTCCAGATTTTTGTTGAATTCAAATTCCATCATCTGCCATGGCGGGATTCGAACCTGGAGTCCCCAGAGCATTGCCCTGGTCTCTGGATTACCAGTCCAGCGACAATACCACCATACCATTGCCTCTCCCTTCTCCTGTTCGCATTCCATTTGCCAGTCCTCTGCTGACCTGAAGCATCCATTTGATTTTGTTCTGTGAACTACAGCCGCTTTCCTCACTGGCCAATTTTTGAATCATCTGCAAACTTCTTAACCATGTCTCCTACATTTAAGACTAAATCACTAAAGTGTGTATATGTATTGTTATATTTAATATATACACCACGCAAAGGGACTTGTGGAACCCTACTGGAAACAGCCTTCCAGTCACAAAAACACCTATCAACTATTAGTTTTTGCTTCCTGTCGTTGAGCCACTTTTAGATCCAACTTGATTCTTTTCCTTGGATCCCTTGGGCTTGTAATTTTCAGACCAGTCTGCCAAGTGCGACCTTGTCAAAAGCCTTGCTCAGTTCTACATAGAATACATCAAACATGCTACCTTCATCGACCCTCCCTGTTACATTCTCAAAAGAAAAATCATTCAAGTTAGTCAAGTAATGGTTTTCTCTTAAATCCATGCTGACTGCCCTTGATTGAGCCGTTCTGTTTTAAATGACAATTTATACTGTGCCTTGGAAGTTTTACCAATAATTTGCCTACCACCAAGTTTCGGCTGACTAGTCTATAATTATTCAGTATTTGCCTTTCTTTTTAAATAATGATACAATGTTAGCAGCCCTCCACCAGGATTGGAAAATGATGTCTGACACCTTCACTATTTCCTCCTCTTCTTCTCATAGCAGCTTGCGATACATTTTATCTGAGCCTGGAGCCTCTACACACAGGTTCCATTTAGACATTTTTGGGTTTTCTTTGATCTTATTTGCCAATATTTTTTCATGCCCTGTCTTTTCTTTCCTAGCTTTCTTTATAATGTCACCCCTGCACCTTCTATTCTCCTCTTGGCTTTCTGCAGTATTGAGCTCTCGATATCTGACACAAGCTTCCCTTTTCAGCTTTATTCTACCCTTTATGCTGCTTGACATCCAAGGGGTTCTAGGTTTAGGAGTTCCATCCTTTTTCTTTGCAGGAACATGATCTTTGCGCTTCCTGATATATAATGATAACATAGACTTTGGTGTACGGGGCACAGGAAAGAAAATCCTCTCTATCTCTGTATGAATGCCTCCCACGGTCTGATACTGATTTACCTTCAAATAACTCTTTCCAGTCCACTTCTGTCAAATCCCATCTCAGCTTAGCAAAAATGTCTTTGCCCCATTAAATTTTTTTTACTTTATATTGTTTTACCTTTATCTTTTTCCATAGCCATCCCAAATTTATTAAAACTACCACTAAAATGTTCTCCCCTTCCACCTGCTCAGTTTAGTCCCCTCAAATTAAGTCCAGAACTACCCATTTTGTTGGGCTTGCTATGTACTGACTAAAAAAGTTCTTCTGAATGCATTTTAAGAATTCTGCACCCTCTGCACCTTTTTGCACTGATTCTATCCCAGTTAATATTGAGGTAGTTGAAATACCCCACTATTGCTGCCCTAATGTTTCTGCACTTCTCAGCATTTGCCTCCATATTTGATCTTTAATCTCCCTCTGATTATTTGGGGAGTCTGTAGTATGTTCCTAGCAATGTGATTGCTCCCTTGTTCCCCAGTTTAATCAGTATGATTTCATTTGATGATGCTTCTACCATATCTTCCCACCTTATGGCTGTAATTATTTCTTTAACCAATAATGCAACACCCCTCCTTTCAAATGCCCTCTCTCTATGCTGTCTGAAAGCCCTGAAACCAGGAATGTCGAACTGCCTTTTATGCCATTCTTTGATGAATAACTACTTCCAAATGCCTATCTGTGCCCACAACTTATCTTCCTTATTTGCTTGACTCCTTGCATTGAAGTATATACTATTAAGCACTGAGCAATTCATTTGTCCACTTTCTAATCTTTTTTTCCTCTGTCTTCTCAGTTACTAGTTTTCTGCATTCCATTTCCAGCTTCACTTCTGTCCCTTGCAAATCTACATTCAGGTTCCCATTTCTCACCAAGTTAGTTTAAACCCTCCACAACAGCACAAGCAAATGTCCCTGCCATGATATTGATCCCAGTTCTGTTGAGGTGCAATCTGCCTGACTTGTACAGGTCCCACTAGCCAGAATCAAACCCAATGCCCCAGGAATCTAAAGCAATGCCTCCTGAACCATCTCTTCAGCTAGGCATTCATCTGCAGCATCCTCTCTCTTACTCAATAGCACAGGAGTGGGCAAACTTTTCAGCTAGAAGGCCACATCTGGACATTATATTGACAGGCGGCAATAAATGCTCAATAAATGAAAAATAATAATAGAGATAAATGATGATACAAGTAAGTGTTAAAACCTTTATTATGATAATTACACCATCATAACGATGCATTACATGCAATAATGAAACCAAACCTATCCTCTTTTACACATCATCTTGGCTTAATGTGAACAGTGCAGTTGGTCATCGATTGGTGATAGCAAAGGAAGAGGCCATTCAGCCTGTCCTGCCTGTGCTGGCTCTCTGAAGGAGCAGTTCACCTAGTGCTACTCTCCTGCCTTCTCCCCATAGTCCTGCACATTCTTCCTTTTCAGATAATTCAATTCCTTCTTGATTGCCTCAAATGAACTTGCCTGCAGCAGATCCTCAGGTCACGTATTCCAGATCCTAACCACTCACTGTGTGAAAAGACTTTTCCTCATGTCGCCACTGTTTCCTTTGCTAATTACCTTCTGTACCCTCTGATTCTCGATCCTTGCACCAGTGGGAACAGTTTCTCCCTGTCTACTCTGTCTAGATGCCTCATGATTTTGAATACCTCTTATCAAATCTCATCTCAACCTTCTCTTCTGCAAAGAAAACAGTCTCAACTTCTCCAATCTATCCATGTAACTAAAGTTTCTCATCCCCAGAACCATTCTCGTGAATCTTTTCTGCACCCTGTCTTATGCTTTCACATCCTTCCTAAAGTGTGTTACCTAGAACTGGACGCGATACTCCAATTGTTCTGTAAAAGTTTAACATAACTTCCTTGCTTTTGTACTCTATGCCCGTATTGATAAAGCCTAGGATGCTGTATAATTTATGAACTGTGCTCTCAACTTGTCCTGCAGCCTTCAGCTAAGGCCGAACTCATGTCTTATACAAGTTCAACATAACCTCCTTGCTCTTGTACACTATGCCCCTTTTAATAACCTTCAATGACTTATGCACGTATATATCCAGGTCCCTCTGCTCCTTCACCCCATTTTAGAATTGTACCCTTTTGTTTTATATTGTCTGCCTCTTCTTCCTAGCAAAATGAATCACTTCACACTTCTCTGCATTAAATTTCATCTGCCACTTGTCTGCCCATTCTACCAACCTGCCTATGTCCTTTTGAAGTTCTACACTATCTTCGTCATTGTTCACGATACTCCTGAGTCTTTTTTAAAATGCACAAGTTTTGAAATTATGCCCTGTGCTCCAAAGTCTAGCTTATTATTATATATCAGGAAGATCAGGAATCATAAGAACTTAAGTATGAGCAGGAATAGACAATTTGGCCCCTCAAGCCTGCTCCACCATTCTACAAGATCATGGCCGATCTGATGGTGACCTTAATTCTACTTTCCCGCCAGCCCTCCATAACCCTTGATTCCCTTGTCAGTCAACTCAGTTTAATCTGTTTAACTCAGCCTTGAATATATTCAGTGACCCAGCCTTCACTGCTCATTGGGGAGACAGTTCCAAACACTAACAACCCACTGAGAGAAGAAATTCCTCCTCATCTCTGTCTTAAATGGGAGACCCTTTATTTTTAAACTGTGGCCCCTTGTTCTAGGGAAACTCTAGCCACAAGAAGAAACATCCTTTCAGCATCTCACTTGTCAGGTCCCCTCGGAATCTTATATGTTTCAATAAGATCACCTTTCTTTCTTCTAAACTACAACAAGTATAAACCCAGCCTGCTCAACCTTTCCTCATAAGTCAAATCCCTCTCTGAACTGCTTCCAATGCAAGTATGTCCCTCCTTAAGTAAGGTGATAAAAAAACTATGCACAGTACTCCAGGTATAGTCTCACCAATGCTGTTGTAGCAATTCTTCCCTACTTTTATACTACTTCTTCCTTTCAAGGAAAGATTAACATTCCCTTTGCCTTCCTTGTTACTTGCGTTTCATGCTGACTTTTTGTAATTCATGTACATGGGCCCAGTTCCCTCTGTCCTGCAACATTCTTTCTCAGAATCACAGAAGTGGAGGAGGCCATTTGGCCCAACAAGTCTGCACCAGCTCTCCAAATTAGCAGTTCACTTGCCATTCTCCTGCCTTCTCCCTATAACCCTTAAATTCTTCCTCTTCAGATAACCATCTAATTCCATTTTGAATGCTTCAGTTGAACCTGCCTTCAACACACTCCAAGCAGTGCATTCTAGACCTTGACCACTTGCTGCGTGAAATTTTCTTTCTCATATTGCTTTTGCCTCTTTTGCCAATTATCTTAAATCCCTCGAGTTCTCAATCTTTTCATGAGTGTTCCTCCCTATCTACTCTGACCAAACTCCTCTAATGCCTTTACATCCTTCTTAAAATGTGGTGCCCAGAATTGGATGCAATACTGCAGCTGACCCCAAACTCGTGTGTTATACAAGTTCAACATAACCTCCTTGCTCTTGTACACTATGCCCCAATTATAAAGCCTCTTCATTGAAATAATAATTTGCTTTTCTATTCGCCCTACACAGTGGACAACCACACATTTTCCCACATTATACTCCATCTGCCTAATTTTTACCAACTCTGTTACCTATCTACATCCCTTTGCAGATTTGGTATCCTACTTACAAAGATAGGTAGGAAATCAAGTCGTATTGTCAGCAAATTTGGCTACAGTACATCCATCCCCAGGGTCCTAATACTGATCTCTGAGGAACTCCACTATAACCTTCCTCCAGTCCGAAAAACAACCATTAACCATTACTCTGTTTCCTATCACTCAGCCAATTTTGTATCTTTGTTGCTACTGTCCTTTTTATTCCATGTGCTCTAACTTTGCTCACAAGCCTGTCGTGCAGCACTTTATCAAATGCCTTTTGGGAGCCCATGTACACCACGTCAACAGCATTACCCTCATCAACCGTCCCTGCTACCTCATCAAAAAACTCAAGCGGTTAGTTTAACATGATTTACCCTTAACAAATCCATGCTGACTTTCCTTAATTAATCCAAATTTGTATGTGACTTTAATTTTGCCCAGAATGATCGTTTCTGGAAGCTTCCCCACTACTGAGGTTAAACTGGCCTCTGGTTGCTGGGCTTACCTTTACACCTTTATTTCGAACAAGGTTGTTACATTCGCAATTCGCCATTTCTCTGGCACCACCCCGGAGTCCGTGGAAGATCGGAATATTATGGCCTGTGCCTACAATTTCCACTCCCACTCCCTTCAGCAGTCTTGGATGCATCTCATCTGATCCTTGTGCATTATCAATTTTAAGTACAGACAGCTTATCCAGTACCACCACTGTATCAATTTTAAATCCTTCTAGTCATTACTTAGCTCTTCTTTCACCGTGGCCTGGGTAGCAGGTTGGTAAAGACAGATGCAAAATATTTATTTGATATCTATGCCATGCCCCTGCCTCTGTGCGTAAATCCCTTTTTTTTTTTGTTCCTCATCAGCTCCATTCTTCCTTTTACCACCCTTTTACTATTTATATACCGATAGAAGACTTTTGGTTTCCCTTTTATGTTAGCTGGCAGTCTCTTATATTTTCTCTCTTTTGATTGTCTTATTTGCTTTTTTAATTTCCCAGCTGACCCTCCTATATTCAGCCTGGTTCTTAGTTATGTTATCTATCTGGCATCTGCCATAAGCATGCTTTTTCTTCTTCATCTTAATCTCCACCTCTTTTGTCATCTAGGAACCTCTGGATTTGTTTGCCCTACCTTTCCCCTTTGTGGGAATTTACCTTGACTGCCTGAACTGTATCTTCTTGGAAGGCATCCCTATTGTTCAGTTATAGTTTTGCCTGCCAACTGATTCCAATTTATCTGGGTCAGATCAATTCTTATGCCACCGAAGTTGGCTTTACCCCAGCTAAGTATTAGAGTCGTAGCACAGAGAAAGGCTGTTCGGCTCATTGAGTCTGCACTGGTCAAACAAGTACCTAACTATTCTAATCCCATTTTCCAGCACTAGGCCCATAAACTTTTATGCCATGGCATCGCAAGTGCACATCCAAATACTTCTTAAATATTATGAGAGTTTCTGCTTCTACCACCCTTTCAGGCAGTGAGTTCCAGATTCCCACCACCCTCTGGGTGAAAAAATTCTTCCTCACATCCCCTCTAAACCTCCTGCCCCTTACCTTAAAACTATACCCCCTGGTTATTGATCCCTCCACCAAGGGGAAAGGTTATATCCTGACTACCCTATCTACGCCCCTCATAATTTTACACACCTCAATCATGTCCCCCCTCAATCTCCTCTGCTCCGGGGAAAATAATCTCAGTCTATCCAATCTCTCCTCATAACTAAAACTCTCCAGCCCAGGCAACATCCTGGTAAATCTCTGCACTCTCTGGTGCAATCACATCCATCCTATAATGCGGATTCCAGAACTGCATGCAATACTCTAGCTGTGGCCTAACCAGCGTTTTATACAGTTCCAGCATAACCTCCCTGCTCTTATATTCTGTGCCTTGGCTAATAAAGGCAAGCATCCCACATGCCTTCTTAACCACCTTATCTACCTGTCCCGCTACCTTCAGAGATTGGTGGACATGCATACCAATGCCCATCTGATCCTTGGTACTTCCCAGGGTCCTACCGTTCATCGTGTATTCCCATGCTATGTTTGTCCTGCCTAAGCGCATCACCTCATACTTATCCGGATTAAATTCCATTTGCCACTGATCAGCCCGCCTTTTTCTCCTGTAAACTAAGGCTAGCCTCATTATTTACCACCCTGCCAATTTTTGTGTCATCTGTGAACTTACTGATCAACCCTCCTACATTCAAGTCTGAATCGTTTATATATACCACAAAGAGCAAGGGACCCAACACTGATCCCTGTGGAACTCCACTGGACACAGGCATCCAGTCATAAAAACACCCCTCGACCATCACCCTTTGTTTCCTGCCACTCAACCAATTCTGGGTCCAGTTTGCCAAATTGCCTTGGATCCCATGGGCTCTTACCTTCGTTATCAGTCTCCAATGTGGAATCTTATCAAAAGCCTTGCTGAAGTCCAAGTGGACTATGTCAAATGCATTGCTCTCATCTACACACCCGGTCACCTCTTCGAAAAATTCAATCAAATTGGTCAGACATGACCTCCCCTTAACAAAACCATGCTGACTGTCCTTGATTAATCTCTGCCTCTCCAAGTGTAGATTAATTCTGTCCCTCAGAATTGCTTCCAATAGTTTCCCCACCACTGAGGTTAGACTGACTGGCCTGTAGTTCCCTGGCTTATCCCTTCCTCCCTTCTTGAATAATGGTACCACACTGGCTGTCTTCCAGCCCTCTGGCACCTCTCCTGTGGCCAGAGAGATATTGAAAATTATTGCCAGCACCCCTGCTGTCTCCTCCCTTGCCTCACTCAACAGCTGGGGTACATTTCATCCGGGCCTGGAGATTTACCTACTTTTAAGCCTGCCAGACCATTTAGAACCTCCTCCCTTTCTATGCTAATTTCTTTAACTTTATCACAGTCCTTCTGCCTGATTTCCATACCCATGTTGTTCCCTCTCACTTGTGAACACCGACACAAAGTATTCATTTAGATCCCTACCTATGTCTTCCAGCTCCACACACACTATGGCCCTTAATGGGCCCTACTCTTTCCCTAGATATCCTTTTACTCTTAATGTACTTGTAAAATAACTTTGGATTTTCCTTTATTTTACCTGCCAATGTTTTTTCATGCCCCCTTTTTGCTCTCCTAATTTCCTTTTTAAGTTTCCCCCCTACACATTCTATACTCTTCTCAGGCTTCTGCTGTTTTGAGCCCTCAGTATCTGCCATAAGCCTCCCTTTTTTTCTTTATCCAATCCTGTATATCCCTCGACATCCTGGATTTGTTGGTCCCACCCTTTGTCTTTACTGGAATATGTTGGCCTTGTACTCTCCCTATTTCCTTCTTGAACGAGTCCCACTGCTCTGACGCAGATTTACCTAAAAGTAGCTGTTTCCAGTCCACTCTGGCCAAATCATATCTGATCTTATTAAAATCGGCCTTCCCCCAATTTAGAACTCTGATTTGTGGCCCATCCTTGTCCTTTTCCATAACAACCTTGAATCTAATGGAGTTGAGATCACCATCTGCAAAATGCTGTCCCGCTGATAGCTCTATCACTTGCCTGGCTTCATTCCCTAAAATTAAGTCCAAGACCGCCCCCTCTCTTGTAGGACCTTCTACGTACTGACTTAAAAAGTTTTCCTGGATGCATTTTAAGAATTCTGCTCCCCCTCAACCTATCACTATGACTAACCCAGTTAATGTTGGGTTCTTACTCTAGATTATTCCTTGCCCTCTTTCATAGCCAACCTAAGCCTTAAGTTACAATGATCACTGTTCCCTAAATGTTCTGTGACTGACACTTTATGCTCTTGGCCCACCTCATTCCTAAGAATCAGGTCTAGCAGTGCCTTCTTTCTCATTGGACTGGAAACATACTGTGACTACAAAAAAAAATTCTCCTGAACACACACTGGGAACTGTTACCCCTCTCTTCCCTTGACACGACACTACACTACTACTATTGCAGTCTATATTCGGATATATAATCTCTTCCATTATAACTACTTTATAATTCTTGCACCTCTCTGTAACTTCCTTTCAAATTTGTTCGTCTGCATCTTCCCCACTAGTTGGTGGCCTATAGACTACATGGATCAATGTAATTGCACCTTTTTTGTTCCTTAGCTCTAACCAAATTGATTCTGTCCTGACCCCTCTGGTACATCCTATCTCTCTCCAGCACTGCAATGTTCTCCTTAATCAGTACAGCCACCCCCTCCCCCTTTCCAATCTTTCCTAAACATTTAGTATCCAGGAATATTTAATATCCCATTCTGCTCTTCTTTGAGCCAGGTCACCATTACAGTCACAACGTCATATTTCCACATGGCTATCTGCACCTGCAACTCACCGATCTTTTTTACCGCTTTCATGTACATGCACAATAAACCTCATTTAGACTTTTTTACTTTTCCCCCCTTACTCTGAACCCACCTAATAACTACTTCCAATTCTAGTAATATCTGTCTTTCCCAGTATTCTGTGCACCATAGTATTTTACTCTAGTACTGCCTCCTTGTTTCCACAACCCTGCCAAGTTAGTTTAAACCCTCCCCAAGTACATTAGGTCTGTTTAGGTGCAACCCGTCCTGCCTGTACAGGTTCCATTTACCCCAGAGCTGGTCCTAATGTCTCAGGAGTCTAAAACCCTCTCTCCTGCACCATCTTTTTAGCCATGCATACATCTGCTTTATCCTCCTATTTCTATATTCAGTTGCTGTGAAACAGAATAAAAAGAGAAAAACCTGTGAAAACATGAGTAAGAAAACAGGACAAACAAAACATAGTGCCTAGAATGGGTAGAAGTGAGAGAAAGAATTTAGATAAACTTAATATTGAGGCAAAGTAGAGTCAGGAATTCTAGAATCTGTGGCTGCCACTGATTTGCTTTAGGAGCCAGATTTCATATGATGATGGGGCACTAATATGAGAAGTTGTATGTCATTTTGATGCTCATCTTCCTTGTTTAATCACACACTGCTGTAATCGGTTTTCCTCCAATTAGGTTTGAATGGTGTTACTGGAAGCATCTGGGATCATTTTGTTAGTGGGAATTTCTCTCCTAGTCCATCTCCAGTATTCAGCAGTAGTGCCACAACCACCACTGCTGGCTCCAGTAGTAGTGAGCTTGCTAGAGTGCGAAGAGAACTTGAGGAGGCTAAGCGGAAGATCAAACAGTGGGAAGACTCATGGCAGCAAGTGAAGCAGGTAGGTGTGAAAGAGCTTTAAAAACTTCAGCTATTTGTTTCTTTCTCTCCCTCCTTCCCACCCCTTCCCTCAACCTCACAGGATTGTGGACATATGAAATAGATTACTGGAAAAAATTGTAGATTGTGGGTCAATTGATGCTTTTGCGAAAAAATTGGACCAGCAGGTTGAGGTTAGAGACTTGCCGATAGGTCAGTTTGACTCTAATGGGAGTTGGTAAGAGATCCTGGGTGGAGTGGGTTAGCCCATAATTAAAGTAGCCATACGTAGGCTTTGTAAGGATTGAGTTTGATGGAAAGAGTGACCTCTTCTCTTTTTCAGTTTCGTTAAGATGCTGATTGTCAGTTGATTTAGGATGTGTATTGGTCTTATTACATCACACCAATTGCTTATGACACACTACCATTCCGTATCCACTGTAAAAAAAAAAGGCAAGAGAAGGACCATAGGCTAAACAAAAAAACATTCCACTAACATTACAGTCACAAAAGAAACTGACTTCATTTGTGTAGGGACTTGGACTCTATACTAAACCCCAGAATAAGAAAATTCTTGTTAAGGAATAATCTTATTGGCAAAAAGGACAATCAATAATTTAGAATGCATACAAGGTTTATTGAATAACGAAGATCAGTACTTAACAATTCACTGGTCAAGGCATGGCACAATACACAAGTTCAACACGTGTCGGCCTGTCTTCCCATGGATCCCAGGACTTCTAGGGTCTTCTCCTCTTGGTTCCTTGAACCTGGTCTCTTGACTCAGGATGTCCTTTGAGATTTCAACTGAGTCAACTTAAATCTAACATACATACAAACCCCTTTATTGCTTTAAGATTTTTATTCTCATGTCCAAGTCCACTTTAATTGCTGGATCTGCACATTTCATAGAGGCTTGCTGACTGCTTCTCTCTCTCTCAAGCTACGCACTTTATAGCTGCTGCTGAGTGTTTTTCTCTCTCTCTCTCACTCTCAAGCTGAAAGCAGCTTCCTAACAAAACTATTCACTTTCTTTTACCTTTAGCCCTAATGCTGGACTCTAATCCTGATCTCTATACTGGATTCTTACAGCAATCCTTAACCTGTGACAATTATGTTAGTCACTTCTGGGTTCTTGTGGCAGCCCCCAACCCATGACAATTAGCCATTGACTGGTAATATTTCATGCAAGTGCTAACTTCCTAGCAAGCACTCTACAACTAACTCCTAACTTTCCATCTGGACAAATGCCCCCAGCAAGTGTCCTCTAACAAAAGCTACATGCTGGCATATACAAAGACCCTAGTGATGCTCCCCTACATTTATACCCCATTTGCAGGCAGCTTTTGCAATATTCAGCCCAAGTCCGGGCACCTGTGTCAACACAGTTAATAACTTCTAACTAAACATTTGCAGTTCTTGACCAATGGGAAGAGTGCTTCTGGCTTCCCAACAACAAACTAACCTTAACTTGTACCTTTTATACTGGGGGCCCTGGTATGCCTAGCCCTTGAACCATCCTTCTAGGCAATCAGCCAACACTGCAGTCTTAGCTTCTACTCACTGCTAATGCTAGATTCACTGGAGCCCAAATGTGCCCTTGCTATAACTCCATATGTTCTTTCTGAAAGTTGCAGTACAGTATTTTGGCACTTAATGAAATGCCACCTTAAAGACTTCTTAACAACATTCCAATGGTACATACAAATTAAAGCTTTTCATCACTAGCTTATGTACAGTACAATTTGATAACTTAAGCCTTGTTATACAGATGTGTCAACAAGATAAAGTTTAACGTCTGGTTTTTAAACTACTCCAAGTATCTCATTGAGATCCTTGTCTTGTAATTGCTTTGCATTAGCCAATATTCTTACTTACACAATGTTTCGTATCCCAAGGTTGATTGTAACAGTACTGTGTGTTGGGTCGTGGATGCAGCTTTCTCAATGATGATTTTGTTGTATGTGGTCAGTTTACTTCTGAGAATAAATTAATTAACATCCATCAGAACTGTGTGCTTCTGTTTCTTCCTGTGCATATTTACAATGCTGTTTCTGTTTCCAGGCATGTGATGCATGGCAGAAGGAAGCTCAAGAGGCCAAAGAAAGGGCAAAAGTGGCTGATGCTGACCGGCAAGTAGTATTACAACAGAAAGAAGAAGTGGATAAACAGCTTAAAAAGCTGCAGGAGGACTTTGATGCTTTATACCGATCTCCAAACTTTCCCCTTCTGAGAAACTATGGAGATATAGACAAGCTTCCACTACCAAAGCTTCATTCTATACAAAGTCAATTGCGTGCAGATTTGGACCTTGTGGATGGGGTGAGTTGGAACTTGGGTTTAGCACATTGGAAATAGAGAGAGAGAATTTTTAAAAACATAACCATTGTCCCCATCACCACAAGCCACTCCATTTAAAAGCTATGTTGCATTCTTCAGCTCTGTGTGAATACACAGCCTACTGTACAAAAGGCTCTATACATACCAGGAAGGTCAGAACAACATTGGGCTGATGAGTGGCAATTAACATTTGTGCCACACAAATGCAATGACCATATCCAATAAGAGAGAATCTAATAATCTCCCTGTGACATTCAACATCATTACCATCGCTGCATCCTGCACTACCAACATCCTGAGGGTTATCAATGGCCGGCAACTTAACTGGACCAGCCACATAAATACTTTGGCTGCAAGAGCAGATCAGAGGCTGGGAATTCTGTAGCGAGTAACTCACCAAAAACTCCCCAAAACCTTATCACCATTTATAAGCCCCAAGTCAAGAGCGTGATGGATACCCTCCACTTGCCTAGATGACTGCAGAACAAAAACCACACAAGAAGCTTGACACAATCCAAAACAAAGCAGTTCACTTGTTTGGCACCCTATCCCCACCATAAACATTCACTCCCTCCATTGCTGATGCACAGTGGCAGCAGTGTGTACCATCTACAAGGTGTGCGGCAGCAACTTGCCAAAGCTGCTTTGATTGCATTTTCCAACCCTGCGACCTGTACCACCCAGATGGCAGAGGGCAGCAGAAGGATGGGAACAACACCACCTGCAAGTTCCCCTCCAAATTACTCACCATCCTGACTAGGAACTATATCGCCATTCTTTCATTGTCGTTGGGTCAAAACTCTGGAACTCCCTTTGGGCAATAATTGCTGACCTTGCCAGCAACGCTTACATCCCAAGAACAAATAAAGAGAAAAACCCTACTTTCATTGCTAGTCTGTATTGAATTGGTTGATCTCTGCAAAGGGCACTACAATTCATCATTTCATCCCTGAGGTAGAGCAGCCTGTGGTTTCCACTCTTAACTGTTATCTATTCAGTGGAAAGTGTGTGGGTGTGTACCTGCTGGTTGTAATGTCATCCATGATTGAATAGCACATTAGCACTTGCTGTCTTGGCATGCACTTGAAAAACAGCCTCAGCAGTCAAGTACAAAATGATGGCTGGTGCCAATAGAACTTCATCACAGTAAGACTCAGTGCCCTTATGGGAGGTGGGAAACTTGTGTGGATGCAATCTGTTGAAGTACAAAAAAAAGGACTCATCTGCTACAGTAATATGTCATAGAAACCACTTGTGTTATTTAACTAGACCTTCAGGCTTGCAATATTCTCCTTGAAGGCGGGGGAATGGGGTTAAAAAAGTATTGCCTGAATTTTCCATGGGACATTGCAACCCTGATATCATCCTGAGCCTGCTCATATTGTCAGGGCACTCATCAGTGCAGCATTCCAGGAGGCAGCTTCCCAATTATCTGCCTGCAACCTATCAAGGACAGCAGGCAGCCTTCCAACGCTGCAGGGTCAATCAGAGGGCCTCCTATGACATCAGGTTGTCAGCCCCACTAGGAAATGTGGACACCCATAAGGCAGTCAAGCAAGTGCAAGGGCACCTCCACATGAAGGTGTCCTTGGTTGTCTGTATAGAAGTGATCAATTAAAGAGGCCTGAAGCCAGCTGGGACGTCAGGGTGGAGAGGAGCACCATACAGTTCTATTCACGGCAGGGTTGCGTCCTTTCACCCTGCAGTTCTGACATTGGGGAATGGAGCCTCTTGTTTCTGATGACCATCTGGCCCGTCACTGGGAGGCCACCTCAAGTGAGCTGGTGGCCTCCACACACGGCACAGGGCCACTCCAGTGGTAGGAATATAGCAACATCATTGCAAAATGGCCTCTAAGTAGAATCTTACTGGACAAATTGGCTAATTACCCCTGTGGAGTAGGTAGCCAGTTCCCAGTCCTTTCTGGGAAAGTCTACCACAGGCAGGAATGCATCAGAAATCTGGCCTGACATCTTCTGGACTGCAGGGGGCTGTGAAAATTTAGCCCTGAGAATCTGTAATTGAATAGACTATTCATTGAAGGTATCAATGGTAGTATGCACGTACTAAACAAAAACTTTGTCATAAATTATAAAGTTCATCTGACAAGTTTTTAAAAATTATATTCGGTCACAAAATGTTGGGAATTTTATAAACTTGCCAAAGAAATCACTACTTGCAGATCACATCTTATGTTTCCATTCAAAACAGGTAATTTATCAGCTCCAGTCGAAGAAATGCATTGTATGCCAGGAGCGGGACCGTTCTATATTACTTCAGCCTTGCCAGCATTATGTCCTCTGTGAGCACTGTGCACCTAACAAAATTGAATGTCCCTATTGCAAAACGAAAGTAATGAATTGGTGATGAATATATTCTAGGTACATGGGACTAGCCTTTTGAAGAACGACTACACTATCCTAACAATTTGAAGCTGTAGTGCCCCCCTCATGTCGGAAATATTTTAAATTACGCAGTGAGTATATCCTACCCTACAAAATATGGCATTTGTGTCTGTATTTCTTTACTGAATTATTTTTTAATACGTATAAGCTCTTCTTTCCCCTGGGAAAACTTGTAACACACATCCTGGTAAACCAGTCAATCAGTGACTAACTCAGTCCATTCTTGAGCACGTTAGCCATACATTTTGCTTTAGTCTGATTGATGTGCTTCACAATGTTGCTGCGTTTTCATCATTTTTGCCGATGCCCTGTGTTTACAACTGGTGCCGAATGCATTCAGAAATAAAATTGAAGTAACTTCAAGGCACTTCAGATACAGAATCATAGTGTAGGATCGACTTGCTGTGTATTTCCAATGAATATTGCATGCAGAGCACTGCAGCTTTAGCATTTTTATGTTCTAGTATTTTACATATAAAATTAAAAAGAAAAAAAATACTAGGTTATGTGAAGAGGTTTAATTTCCTGTAACGCACTTTGTTAACCTGGGTTTTTTTTTGTTTAGAGGTTATAATAAATTGCTTTCAAGCTGCTTTGTAGTTTTTTTTCCAGAACATGTGATAATATAAAGCTTTGTATGTGTACTGTGAAACCTGTTAATAGATATTTGGTATTCAGATTCTTACTGTTAAATCATAGTACAGTGAATATTGTTAGATTTCCTATTCTAATTAAGTACTATTATAAATATTAGTATTGTGCAACTTGCTAGGATTTTTACATTTTTCAATTTATAAATTAAGTGCAAACTTTTAATGCTTAAAACCAGCAGCAATTTCATAATGGCACATAATGCTATTCTTAGCAAACAAGCAGTCTGAACAGAAGTTTGCTATTTTATATAATAAAATGAACCAGTCTTTTTGTTTTTTGTTTCTTCTCTGAAACAAGCTGCATTGACCAGCATGTGGTTGGAGATTTTTGTAGCTAGTATCATGAAAGTTTTAATTAATTGTTTTTTTTTTCTTCAGTTGGTGCAACTCCTAGCCTTGTAAGCATTTTAAATGACAATGTCTAATTTCTGGCCACTGTTACCAAGTGCCTTCTGCCTTGCCTAAACCTAAATTGCAATGACAACTTCTGTCAGGCAAAGGTACTTTGACATGAAATCTTTGCACTGATTATATATATATATATATATATATATACACATATATATTTAAATATATAATTAATGCAAATTCATAGACCAGCTTTCTCTAACTGTAAAGAAGTTAGGTGCATAAAATTCAGGATGAACTCGTATTGAACATAGATGTTGAAATTGCCACCGTTTCTTGTTCTGACTTATTTAGAGTATACTTAGCACCAGAGGGCATAACCTGTGCTCTCTTTTACATACACTGCTCACTTGACTGAACAGCATAATATGTACAGGTTATAATTAAGAATGAAAAATTGACCTATTACTGTGTTCATTGAAATGATTTGTCTTCACTTCTTGTCATTCTGTATCAGAAGTCCATTATTATTTCCATCAAAGTGTGGAATTGTATGGGAAGTGTGGTTAATGTGGGGATATACCAGATGTTCAAAGAAACTAGTTTATTTTTAAAAACACATAAAAGACTGGTTCACGTGGAGTTGCGAACTGTTTTTGGAGTGAATTAAATAGGAGTTTATGGTGAGCCCTGACCATTGCAAAGTCCATGTGCAAATGAGGAAGATCTCTGGTCCTAGCTGGATACAAATAGCATTTGAAGTGTTACATTAGAAATGCCCAGTTCAACATAGAAATCAATCCTTATTTTCATGAACAATGCAGCCACAACAAACCTTACTATTATAACTTGCACCAGCCCAACTTGCCCCGTTAGAAGAAACTGAAAATAATGCAAGAACAGAACTGAATTTTTAAATCATGTAAATAGCAACATTTAATCAGAATATGTTAGATTTGAAATTTTCAATGAGCCCATAAAATATAATTTGATATTTTTTTAGATAAATCTTTCAAGTGTCCAAACACCATTGGTATATTAGTTGTTGGATTAATGTGGCCAATTCAAAACCCAAAGCTTGGTATTCAGTTTTTAAAAAATATATAGTGGCCATATGGGCCAATGCTTAGTTAAATTGCTTAGAAGAATTTTATAATTTTTTTTTATTCCATTGAAATTTGTCAGTTAATGGTAAGCCTATTACATATTAATGCTTGTGCACTATTTTAGATGTATTTTAAATGCTTTTTTCAAACTTTTAATGTCTTAAATTTATGGGCACCTAATAACGGTTGGGGCCATGGTTGTGTGAAAGTCTAATACTTATGACTCTCTAGTATAATGGAGTTAACTTAATGTAACTTAAGGACCAACTTCACAGTGAATGAAGCATACTGCCATTGTCCAGTGCTGTAAGGAAACGTTTGCATTACTTAAACTGAGGAATTTGCACTTGAGTTCATTATGGATACAGAGACTGCACTTTCATCAAGGCAAAGGATTGGCACTTTGGGTACAAAATTCCTAGCATTGGGATGTAAATCTCTATTTGCACATCAACTTCAATGTCCCATCAAGTGCAAAATGCCTCAGTGGATAAACACACTCTTACTGCATGGTCTGCATTTACAGCTCCCCTGGCTTCTTTGTGAGGCAGAGAGATATTAACTGTTGCTGAGATGCATACACAAAAAAAAAGCATTCTGCACTTTGCTGAAGAGTTATAATGGACTTCTGAACCACATGTAGTCTTTGCCAAAGAACTTTTCTGTATAGCAATTTATTATTATCTGTAGTTTTAACAAGACATGTAAATACTAAACGGTAGCTAGTTATAGGCAGAATTACTGAAACAGTGACCAAAATTAGAAATTTTAATTCTGTATTGTGTTCTCAGTAAGGGAAAAGAAATTCCACTTTTTTGTATAAAGATGAAGCTTATTACATGAAATGCTCTTTGATCACAGACTGCTAATATTTCTTTGAGAAGAATGTGGAATGTATGAAGTTCTACTTATAAAGTACATTGTATTGGGAAAACAGCAACATTACATAAAAGCAGTCCAGAATTCAAGGTTTACTTACATCTGTTCAAGATTATTGTGAAGTAAAATTTTGCTTGGTATTCTGTTTTTTAAAAAAAATATAGTGGCCATATGCATCAATGCTTAGTTAAATTGCTTATAAGAATTTTGTAGGTTTTTTGTTTTATTGAAATTTGTCACGTTAATGGTAAGCCTATTACATATTAATGCTTGTGCACTACTGTTGGCATTCAAGAGGAACTGTGTAACAAAACTAGCTCGTTCGTTACTGCATGAACTGTACTCTGCCACATTCATCATAGAAAAACTTTGGTTTTAAAAAAACAAAACACCATTTTATCTTCACAGTTGTGGACTGGGATGTGGCACTATTGAATGATGTGCAGAACTAAATGTACATTTGATAAGTTAAGTCACAGCCCACCACCCTTTTCACAAACCTGGCAACCCAGCCAGGCAATAATAATTGGAAGGCATTCTCCCAATACAAACTGAATGGCAGGAGAAATGAGAGCTAATGTAAATCAGAGTTAAGAATTCAAGTCACTTTAGGGCAAAATTATCAAAATCTAGTCAACTCTCAATTATAGAGGGGGAATTTGCAACCCCTTTTTCCAAATATTGCTCCTTTAGCTCCCAACACCAAAGTCTTGTAAATATTTTGCTGAACCGAGAATGTCAGTTGGCAATCTTGTTGCTCTCTTCCCCCTCCCACTTGAACACTGTGGGTCATTATTTTAAAAGACCATAAGCTCATACACGACATCCCTGATCAGTATCCAAGTTAGTTTATTTAAAATCTTTAGGTGCCAGATCTTTAATTCTGAAAGTAATCCATTTTTGTTCATCTGTGCTTCAAAGTAATGCAGACAACCTAAGCTAGCAAATAAAATGGCTATATTGCTGTTAATATTCTGCATGAATCTTCCTGGTGAGATAACTGATGCCAACTGGAGATGTTGTCTGAGCCATAAGCCTTAATCATCCTACCTGAATCCAATATATTTCTTTTCCTTAAAGGTGTGATTAAACCAACGTTGGCATTCACTGCAGCAATAAACTTAGGGTGTAAACAGTCAGATCACTCAGTCGACTCCCCAAGCACTGGGAGAGAACTCCAGGAAATCCCTGCCACTGGAGTTTTGGAATACAAATTGTAGATTTCTTACCACATTGCAAACATAGTCAATCCTCCCATTGAGCTCAAACCTGCTCTGTTCATCGAACAGTGTAGACGCACCCAAAATCAACAAACAAGTATTCATTTCTCATTCTGTCACTCACACACTTATAATTTGTGATAAAACTTTGGAGCAGATAGCCACAATTAAAGGAACAGAATTCACCACAAATAAAACATTGTGCAAGTGGAGACCAAGTCCAAATGGATGTTTTCTCAATTTGTGCAGTTCCAGCATTTATGTGCTTTTCCTTATTTTTACAGAAACAAAAGTAAATTAGAACAGGATCTGGCACCTCCTTTGGCGATTTTTTTTTAAATGGCTGTACAAGCCATTGAATCATCTGGGACTGTGAAAGCCTACACCTTGAGCTAATGCCTCACAATGTCCCACAGGAACACTGCACTTCTGACTGCCCCACTGCTTGGCACCATTTTAACTTCTGTGTAAGTGAGAATTCAACAACCCACCCCAAAATACTTTTTAAAAATGCAATTCCAGAGCACTTAAACAGAAATATGCAGTGGACAATCTTGGAATAATAAAAATATCCCAAAATAATTAACCACAACTTGTGCAGCTGCTTCCTTCCTAAGTAACAGTAAACCAGCGTTCAAATTTTTTTCTTTGTTTCTCCCACTTGTCAGGTTTCTTTGGTGTATTGTTACTGCAAAGTAAATTTATTTATGTATTAAACGTAGTTTTTCTTAACTGCATGCTCCCTATGGTTATCATGAATGGTGCCAAACCAGTAGGAAAGTGTAAATAGTCAGCAGAGCATTTAGAAAGCAACTTGCAAGTGCCAAAACTGCCTTAAAAATCATTCAAAACTATTAGATGCCAAATACTTCCCCCAATAAATCATTTCACAGAAAAATGAATAGCAGTCCAACAATATTACAAAAATATTTCCAAGGGAGACACCTGAAGATCAATGGACGTCCTTTATAACGAACAGGCTAAAATAGAATTTTAGAACCAATCATTCAGAATCAGGAAGGTGGTGCGGTTACATGCAGTGTGGTAACGAGTGAATTGCTGAAATTCCCATAGTGAGTAGCTTGTCATTTTCTGTACAACAGGTTGAAATTAATCTCTCCCAGGTGTGTGAAGTTACTGGAGGTGTGTTTATATACAAACTATTTCCCCTGTGTGACAGTAAAGTATTAGGTGTCTGATTCCAGAGCGGAGCAGAATTCTGCACCAGGTAGAGGTACTTCAGAAAATGTCTCCATCACCACCTGGCTCTTGTTAAAAAAAAATCAATGGACATTTACAGATGCTTTAATGAAATCTCTACTGTTGGTGATTTACCAGATGACATTTCCACTAGCAAGCTGATTGATTTTTCACAATTAATGGACCTGCAAGACAAAAGGACATAGCTAACCTTTCCAGTTTATACTGAATGCCATAGCCCCTTCTTTTGACTCCACAGATATTTTTCTTTCCCATGTACCTGGTCCATTGTTGTGCTCCTCTTTGGTGGGTAATTACACAAGCGTGGTGCAGTTCAATATCATTCTGTTATGCTGGAAAATTCATTGTCTATCTTCAGTATGCCCTAATAGTCCACAGCAGAGATACTGCACTTCGATGTATGAATAAACCTGAACTCTTGCTGAGTGATGGTTTATTATTGACCAGTGAGTGTGCTTCAAGGCACATTTACTGTAATACATTAGCTAATGTTTCACTACAGACTTGCTACTCTGTTCAATAAAGTATTACATTTCTGTGGCTGTTGCAATACCAAACTACTTCCTGCAGGGATTACAGGGCAAACTTAAATTGTTATAACTGATCGAGTTTATAAACTTAAGTAATGGTGAAGCTAAGCATTTTATGTGCAAGAAATTAAGAACTTCTGGCAGTGTGCTTTCCATTCCAACACTGATGCTCTATTGGGCAACACAAGCCTGGACAATTAACTTTTAAGGTTGTGAACCAACAGTAAATTATTGAAGAGTTTAGCTTTGTATTTATCTTATCTCAGTGTTTCTTACTTTTTACTGCTGGGATTCAGCATGTAGCAGTGCATCATTGTCAAAAGGTGGATGTGGTGTGATGGATGATGATTGAGAGACTGAGTCTGAGAATAAACTTGAGCAAAGCACTGAAATAAACAATCCTTCTAAGGGAAAAGTATAGAATAAAATTATTTTAGACTTAAGATCTTAAAATCACTTTTTGAAAAATAATTTCTTAATGGGGATGGTTTCTATGTGAACACACTTTCAGATTCTTTATATGCAAGTTCCTCAGCCTGGGAAGAGCAATGAAACAGGAGGAAAAACTCTTTTCTCAGGGTATAAGGAACAATCTGTAATGAGAGTTTGTAAAGCATTCTGTGGAAGCCAAGCTGCATTTATATATGTTTATCTAGGAAGCTCACTGAATGGGGATAGTTTTAAGACTGGGCAACAGTACTGATAGGCTGTTGGAAGAATCCAGTAACCAGGTAGTTGTGCTAGTTTCTGTGCACATCACCAGTTCAAATACAACAAAAACTTAATAAGCCCCTGCCTATTTTACTCTATTCATAATCATGTATGTCTCTTACAGCATTGTTTTATCACAGGTCATAATAAGTTCACTAATTGCAAATTTCATTGCACGGGTAGCGTACAGCCAAACCAGTGAAAAGTTGCTTCAGATCTATAACCAAGTACTTCATCCACTTTGTACTCCTGGGAATTTTGACATTCAAGAAAATCATGGGAGGTGCAAGAATTCAGTGACATTACTGGCAAAAAAATGTATTACAATAGTAACATATCCCTGACTCTGTGATTTATGTATTGACGTGGAATAGCTCATATCTTAACTAGTGTTTAAATATTACTGAAATATTGTCTTGATATATTAATTTTTGTGTGGTCAAAGCAAGACCTTAATTGAATATTATGGGAATTTTTTCATTTTTGTGTATTAATTTATGGAAGCCTGTTGTATGCGGTCTAGGTGAGTGTACACAAACAGAATGGCGATCTGAATGGAATGTTCTTTTAGAAGGTATTTATAAATGCATAATCATTTTACTCTAGTTCATTGTTTAAATTGTTAACACTTAAGATTTTTACACTATAGCATTTATGCAGTGGTTTACAGAATTCATGGAATTATTTTTATTATCAATATGGGAATTAAAATAATTTTTGATCCTCAAAACACACATTATATTAATTGCCTTTTTTTCTCCCCGAGTTTCCTTCCTTTTAAAACTGAAGCTTGATGTCACTTCATCACAACTTTCTGATTCACTTGTCTTCTCTACCATTTCTTGCACTGCATTTTGGGGGTTTGCCTAGCTGCCCTAGTTTTAATGCAGTGCTAATTGTTAAATCTGAAAATTCAGGGGATTGGATAGTTGAGTGTTTACGACAGTCTTCTCCTCTCCATGACCCAAATCAAACTCAAAAATGGCCCATAACTTAGCACATTAATGGTTTCATTTAATCTGGCTTGACTGGAATGAAAAGTTGAACCTGCTGTAGTTAAAGGTTCCTTTTCTAAATTTGAGACACTAGCATAAAAAGTAAGTTATGGTCAAGCTTGCAACTTCTTCCCTCATGCCAAGCTCCTGATCTAGGTTGGGCTGCAGGTATAAAGAATTAAGTTGTATTTACATTAAATATTATCACTGCCTCAGCGTATCAATAACATTTTTTTTTTTTGTTTAGCATGTTCTCACAAAGAGATGACCGAATATATCATCTGTTCTGGTGTTAGCTAAGTGACACTTGGAGAACTTTCATAAATGGTGCCATTGGGATTTTTCGTGAACTGGCAGATGGGATTGAGTCATCTGAAAGTTACTCTTGCACCCACCACCTTCAGTTGGGTTGTAGTTAGGCTTGACTGCACCCACAAGGGAGCAACAGTGCTCTACTGCCAACTGACTTAAGATAATTGAAATTTCATAATGATGCAACATAGGAGGAGGCTTTTGGTGCCTATGGCTGCTCCTTGAAAGAGCTGTCTAGTTGGTACCTGCTCTTTTCCCCATAGCCATGAAAAATATCCTTTCATGTATTTGTCCAATCCACTTCTGAAAGTCACTATTGAATTAGTTTGCACCACCCTTTCAGCCAATGCATTCAACATCATAGCTCCCTAAAGAAAAATGTCTAATCTTGATTTTGGTTGTTTTGCCAATCATCTTAAATCCATGTTCCTTGGTTACCAGCCTTTCTCCCACTGGAAACCGTTGCAAATTTGATGGAAGGTTGGCAGTTTGGAGGTAAGGAGGAGCATCCTGCCCAGCTATAGTTACTTGCCCTCAGGAATGAGCACTTTTAAAGGGAAATCTTGAAGCTGTCTGTCATGTTGTTCTGTAAACAGTGCAGCACCATTAGTGTCAGAGGCACAAATGCTGCAGAATGGAATATTGGGTGAACTCTGCTTCTAGTGAAGTGCTGACAACAGTGTAATTATGGCCATTTTGTTTTCTGGCAAAATGGAGCTTGTCCTTTCATCCCAGACTCATAGGCCAGAAATGCAGTTTAGTTTTTCAGTTGCAGTTGTCTGGTATTACCAAAACTACAATACAGAGTAAACAGTGCATTCAATACTAACACACCTAACTGAACTAGATCTATAACTTGATGCTGCGGGACATAGGTGGAGAAATCAGATGCAAGCTTGGATTGTGGGCAGGGTTCTTCTCTGGACTTGCTAACAGTCCTGGAGTTGTTCTATTGTACATTTAGAAGTGTGGCTGAAACATTGAGCTCTGTGTTTCTCTCACTGCTTCAGTTTCATTGCCCCCGTCATATCTTAAGCAGTAATTGGGGTTCTGCATATATTGGGCTGGGAGAAGCAACCCGTCTTTCTGCTTAACCACTGATTTGTGTGGCAGCATGGCGATGCTGTTCCTCCCTGCCCAAATGAGCAAGAGGGGGCCGAATGTTATTTAATGCCAGGGTCAAATCTCCATCGCTTTGAGAGAAAATCGAACCCGCAAAGTGCCCAGTTTCTTTTGGAATGTTCTGGCACTGCTTCTACAACATGATTGTTTGTTGTTGTTGTCGTCACTCCCACCGCAATACATTTGCTGTAACCACTTCCAGCTCTTTAATCTGGATCTGTGCATGACAGGAGCAACCAAAGACTAACATGGAGCCTAATCCGAATCAGCAGCTATGGTTGACAGCTAAGCTAAATTAATGAATCCCCATAACGGACAGGGCCAGATAGGGTGACCAGGCAGAGGAAGTGGGTCCAAGGTTCGGGTTTAACTGTATTTGCGACCAGGGAGAGAAATCATGGTCCCCAGTGCTTCTTTCCAGGCCCTTTATTTCCTAACCCTCCTTCCCATTTCCCGATCATACATATTTCTTTTCCTCTTTCAAGATTCACCAGTCAATTCTCCACACAATCACAGAAAGGTCCTAGTAAAATGATAACGACCGTTATGGCATCTAGTTACAAATATTGTCCAATTTATATGCAGCATGGTTCATTATACTATTGCTGCTCTTAATATTAATGCTGTTAATTTGCGTATGCCCTATAAGTGATCCCACCACAACTATTAACAAACCAGAGAGTACAAATTTTATTTTAATTAATTTAACAGGAAAATATCCGATTAATTATTTATAACATTATGCAGACAATAACACTGATTTTGGTGACTATCTCATTAACATGTTTTGCACATTGCATCATATATAAACAGAGAACAAATTCATATTCAGGGCAAAGATTAAATACTTGCAACCCAGATTGCAAGAAAACCTTTCTGGTTTTGTTTTATATAATTTGACTACTTGCTCAGTATCGAAAAGAAAGACCATTTCCATGCTGCAGCTTGCATTGTTTCATTGTTGGAGAGTTATAGAAGGGAAAGATGGAGGAAAGGAGACAGCCCCATTCACTTGCTGCCTAAGCTCCCTTCTTCCTCCCCGGATACACTGACACAGCACTCAATCACATCACTCAAGATAACTATCACTAGAAGCAAAGTTCTAGTTCCCTGGGAGTGGCTTATGCTACAGTCTAGTCTGGTCCGGCTTGGCACAAGGCAAGGTATGTGACAGCTCCCCTGGGCCTGCTTTGGCCTCGTTACCAGCGGAGACTCCCTCCTGTTCTTTCATTTTCTGTTCCTCCTTGGCCTTCCAGAAGAAGTCTTCACAAGTTGTTCAGTGCAGCAAAGACTCCTGCATGGTGGCCACCAGGAACGGCCAGAGTATCTGCCTAGCCAACCTTTACAGACCAATCAGCATGGAGAGAGGAACAACACAGCACCACGCAGAGCCACTGGAAAACCAGCTTGGCAAGCAAAGCACCAGAAAACAAAAACGGGAGAGCTTGCTTTTATCCAGTGTGGGAGAGACAGAATCTGTGATTGGAGGAGCAGCTTTGTCTTTCCTGCACCTGCTACTCCTCCAATCACTGCTCTGGTGTCATCTCCTGCTCTCAACAACTGACAGTTTAACTGGCAGTTAAATGTGTTTTTTAAAAATACCTGGTAGTTGCTGAGTGGGAAAGACCTTCAGGCAGCTTCGTGGTTGACCAGCTTTAAAATAAATAGGAGCTGTCAGGTTACTGATAGTTGCAAGTAGAAATTTAATTTGGTTTTAATTTACATTCCCCATTTCTTTGGCAGGTTTCTTGAGTTCACTCCCAAGATCCTGGTCGATGCATCTCCATGTGGGTAAAATAGGCACATTCAGTGGAGAAAAGTATTTTATTAAAATTTTGTGGAGCTTGGGGTTCAGTTAGCAATACATTCAAGTTCATGATCTAGCTCTTGATAATAAAAAAAATACACCATTTGTGCCTACTACTTGACCTTTGGGATGCTTCATGGTTTTTCCCAAAGGTCAGTTGCAGTAGTTTCTCTCTGTTCTGACTGACACAAATTCCACAAGAATTTCTCGCACATACTTGTTGCAGGTAATGTAGTTAGTGTTGCTCCCAGTGCGGAGTGCATGACACATTGAGATTACCATATAATTTTGATCTGGAATGTCAGGTGTCAGCTGCCTTACTATCTGTCTATTGAGTGCCTACATTCTAAACAAATTTCAGTTTATCCCTTCTTAGAGTGTGAATAGAGTATTCTGTAGGTTTATTAGTTTTCCTACTTGCAGCAACCGTCAGTAACTAACAGTACTGATTTCTTTTAAACCACAAAGCTGTCCAAAAGTAGAGTGGAATGCACAAACAGTGGAATTTTTATTTATTTAGAAACAATCAAGAGGTGGATCATGAAATTGAAGGTATTGTTAATTGGACCCCAAGCTCCACAAAATTTCAATAAAATACTTTTCCCCAGCTGCAAACAAACAGCCAAATTATAGTGAAGGTGCCAAATTTTACCATACTGAAGACACATTGCCCAGGATCTTAAAGTGAACACTCAAGAAACCTGCCAAAGAAATGGCGAATGTAAAATAAAAACAAATGAAATTCCTACTTGCAGCAACTGTCGATTACCAAGTTCATTTTTTTTAAAGCTATCTTTCAGATGGCTCAATCCCATCTGGCTGTTCAGTCTAGACAATGACAAGAACTCTATTTACAATGAGCCCAGGCCCCTTAGCCCTGATGTTTTGCACCTTGTGCACTCCCTCTCCCCGGCCCTGTTAGCAGAACTATGGGCCAGTTAAAATAACTCTTAATCGTTGGTCATTTCTGTAACTTTAAAATATCAATGCGTCACCAAGTGTGAGGTGTGGGGTCAAAGCAGAATAAAGGTTGTGTTTTATTTCACCTACCCCACCTTTGACCAGCACTTCCCTGGTGTCTGGCTGGAGCTCACACACTGCCCTAACCCCAAGTTGTTTATTATTCTACTCCTTAAGAACTTTTTCCACTTCTGATTGCTTTGTATCGTCACTTGGGTTCGTTCAATATTTGTCCCTTACATTTTTCATTGCTGGTCTAATCCAGGAATAACATTTTACATTTGGAAATATAGAAACAAACTCGACATTTATTCAACTTTTAAGTTGGAGAGATTCCAGAGCTGAAACACAATCACTTCATTCTCCATAATCTGAGTAGGAATTAAGACTTTTACAGAGCAAATCCCACATTCAAAATAAGCAGAATTTGCAGAAGCAGCAGCTGAGTGAGAAGTGTCGCTGGAGCTTTCCTCTTAATTGCTTGGAAAAGGGTATGGTGGAAAGCAAATAATCCTGAGGTCTGGACTATCTGTCCACTGGGTACTGATCACAGTGCATCATCCCAGAGCCCCAGGTCTCCACGCAGCTGTTGGTTCCTTGGAGTTTGGTTTCCAGTTAATCTGGGGATTTCTTCACTCACTGAGGGAACAAGAAATGTCATTTTGACAATGACACTTGTACAGGAAGCAAAATGCCTTATCCCTCTGATCCTTCTCGGATATCCCGCGCTTTCCACGCACCACCCAACCTTCTCCGAAATTCCTTGTGCTGGTTACAATCAGAAAAGGTGACTGACGAAAGAAGGAGAAGCAATGTAGGTTTTATAAGAAGGGGAGAGAAGACGTAGAGCCAAGGGTGGGTGTGGAGCTTGGGCTAAGTCAAGATTTCCAGATACTCAGGCTTGAATGGCTTGATTACCAGTTGCATGAGGGAGAAAAAACACAAGAGAGCTGTCGGAGGTTAACAAGATCAGTGTGATCAGACTATGGAGGGAATCTAAATGGGTAGGTGGAGAGGATCAATGATCTCTTACACATTTGCCCCAGCAATGCTCACAAACCTCAGCAAACAATAACAGCAATGTGCAGCTTCCAGACCCGAGTAAGGGCACAAGGACCCCAGCCTGACTCTAGGCAGGCAGGCAGCCTGATCATCAGCTCAGTTACAAACACTTAGGTCACTGAACTGGTCTGGAACATAATCCAGCCAGAAGTCCACATTTTTGGTAGAGGGGGGGGAAGGACTTTGCAAAGCATTGAGAGATAATACTGACCGGTCGGCATTGTGAAGGAGATGTTGTTACGGGTCAGTAAATCCTTTAGCCTCTGAACTTCTGTGGAGAGTTTATTTCGCTCCTGAATTGGAATAGGACACAAACAGTGGACAGAATAACTTGCATTAAACTGAATGACAGATCCTAGATTGAACAGCCCTGAAACTCCAGTATTTTATCCTTTATATCTTGCAACGGATGGATACAAGAGAGACAGATGTGAAACCTGGACTGAGAATTGGCTGCTCAACTCAGTGTCCAGGCTCTCCCTCAGGAGGAGTTGGTGAAAGGCGTGATCTGAAGTTTGGAATAAATTCTCAATCCCCAAAGGGAATCAACCAAACAACAGCTGCCTCCATCGAGCGCAATAAATCCATCACACCCCTCGCCGAATGTTGCCCTATCTTGCACCCTCAATTACCCCTCCCTCATCGAGCACCCTCCCATCACACCCCATCCTGAATCCTCTTTACCTCATTGCACCTGCCCAAGGTCTCCTGGGAGTGGTTCTGTTCCTCCAGCTCCTGTTGATCCTGTTTTTCTCCAGAGATTTTTAGGTAACCTGCATCTCTGAATATTGCTTGCAGCAACTTCCTATAACCCTGAAATACATTGAGCACAAGTGACGTTGGTCAGTGGCTGCAATGCCCTTACAGCTAGACAACGAGTGCCCACTTAGCTAGAAAGTGACCCATGCAGTTCCTCCAAGGTTGGTTAGTGACCTGTGCATTGCCCCCTCAACTGGGTAGCAATCAGCAAGTCCACAAGAGACTGTTGAGCTTTTCAAAATAGCCCAGACTCGGGCTTCATCAAACACAGAACTTACTTGCTGAGTAATTAGGCCATCGTAGAGTGATTGTTCTGCCTGGTCCCATCGATTCTGCAGCTCTTTCTTCAGATTTGGGTAAACTGCAGAAATAAATAAATCTGAGCAGAAATAGTATAACCTCCTTCCTCACATATCCCTTACAGCCCTTTCCCCACACCACACACACATCCCCTCCCACCCAAAACACCTTCTAACAATAAAATTCCAAAGCTTCACTTCCCCGCCAATTATCTGTTTCCGCCCCTGCAAACCCCAGCTGGGTTAAGGTTGGTCGTAGCGCCAGTCACCTCCCAGGCCCTCTGGTTCCGCAGGAACGGCTATTCTTGTGGGAGGGCAATAATCCTCCAACTGACTCTCAGCCCAGTGAATTGTTCTGTACGAATGGCTGCATTTTCCTTACCAAGTAAAGAGTGGGGGTGGCAGACCAGCGGTGTCTCAAAGCTCAGATAGTAGATACAAGTGTTGGGCTCGGAAACTTGAACCAGTTTGTGGCTGGGTCCACATTTTAGAAGGACCTGTGAAAAAGAGAGCTGAATTTCACATGGGTATAAGACGGTTCAGTTTGCCAGAGTGATCCAGAATCTGTGTCTGTGAGATTATATGACACAGACTGGAATCGTCTTTTGAGCAGCTGTGGAAAAAACAAACCCTTTCTCTCTGGCTCAGTGCATAAATGCATCACTACACAACCCAAACCTAAATCTTGTGTGTTGTTAACTGATCTGATCTTCCAGAGAGGCAAGAAGATGGGTTGTAATTAGCTTGGGGGTGGGGGATGGAAATAAACTGGGTACTAGCTCCTGATTACTCCCCAGTGATCTATGCAGGTTACTGGGTTCAGCTTTGATGCCCCTTACAGTGCAATAACCTGGTAAAACATTTTACAATGTTTAATATTTTAACATTTACACAGGAAGAACAACAGAGGTACTACCACCACATCAACGGGCACAGGAAAACAGGGAACATGTACCTTGGTTTGTCTGTTTCTGGTGCCACAGGAATCTCCTTCCTTCATCCACATTCCCACAAACGTGTTGTTCTCAATCTCCCATTCCTGCCATATTCTGCAGAACAAAAACTGTCAGATTTTCTCATCCATCTTCCCCTATTCCTGATTCACTCCAGTAAATATCCTCAGGTTAGGTCTAAAAGTAATCTGCACCCCAAAGATTTATCCCATTTCCATCCTTACCCACATTTCTATCATTCAATAGAAGAGGACAAACCAATCTAACAAATAGTTGGTGGATTCAAACACTATTCAAATTTTGTATTTGTACATTGCCCCCAGCATATCAAGCCTCCTATCCATAGTATGCCCTTCATGCATTTCTAATAATATTGAATCAATTTGCTGATAAGAAACTTGTCTGGTTTTTTCTTGAAGCCTATTCAAGTTTCTTGTTATACTGTCCCTTCCCCACAATGTGCCAGTAATCTATCCCACAGACTTAAGTAAAAAAAAACTCCTTCCTACATTTCAAAAGCTATCTTGATTTGTAATTAAGGCCCCTTGTGGCAAAATTCTGTACAGGGCAGAAAAGTTTCTTAGGATCCAATGAGTTCAAAACCTTTCATAATTGAACATCGATCATATTCTCCTGTTCTTTTCACAAGAGAAACGATCTGGCATCATCAGTCTCCCCAATTATTTTACATGGATTCACAATACCACAGGGAGAATTCATGGGCTCACTGTGCACAGGGAGAGTTACATGGGGTAACCATGGCACTGCATGAGTCATGGATAGCCATATTGCAAAGCTGCTTTCCTTTTGAACAAATTCAAACTGCAATAAAGCTCAATTTCCATCAGCTGACAGACAAATGTCTCTAGACAGCAGTACTTAAAATATCCAACCTGTGAAAAAGGCAACTATTCTCCCTGCCCCTGGACTAAACCACCCCCTGCGCCCTCTGCAGCCCACCCTCACTTTCCCTCTCCACATACCCTCTCTCTCTGTAACCCCTCTCCACCTCTTTTCGCTGCCCCCACAACCACCCTCCCACCCAACTCCCAATGATATACGTACCCCAGGATCCCACTGTATGCATTCCAACGGAATGTCTGCTCGTGTTGTGTGATATTGTGGAAGGGACAGAACTCGTACTTGTACCTGCAAGAAAGTGGCAGCATATAAAAATAATAGGATTAGACAACGTAGAAGGAGTCCTATTGCCCACTGTGCTTGTAACAGCTCTTTTAAAGAGCTATCCAATTCGTTCATAAGATTATAAGAAACAGGAGTAGGCCATTTGGTCCATCGAGCCATTTGATCATGGTTGATCAGATTGTGGCCTTAACTCCACTTTCCACCTGTTCCCATAACCCTTAGCTCTCATGTTGATCAAAAATCTGTCAAACTCAGCCGTGAATATATTCAATGATCCAGCCTCCACTGTGCTCTGTGGAACAGAATTCCAAAGACTAACGACCCTTGGTGAAGATCTCTGTCTTAAATAGGAGACTCCTTTTAAACTGTGCCACCTAAATTCAAGATTCCCCCATAGGAGGAATTTTTTTTTTCTTTTACCCTGTCAAGCCCCCTCAGAATCTTATATGTTTCAATAAGATCACCTCATTATTATACTCCAATGAGTATAGGCCCAGCCTGCTCAACCTTTCCTCATAAGATAACCCCCTCATCCCAGGAATCAGCCTAGTAAACTTTCTCTGAACTACTTCCAATGCAAATATATCCTTCGCTAATTAAAGAGACCAAAAGGGTAATCAGTACCGTAGGTATGGTCTCACCAATGTCCCGTCCAGCTTTAGCAAAACTTCCCTACTTTTATACTCCATTGGAAACAATTAATCCTTATTTACTCCATACATACCTTTCATGATTTTGGAGACCTTTCAAATACCCCCTCAACCTTCTAAGAAACAACCTCCAGTTTAAAAAGGTTTCTTTACCTACAGGTGGTAATGGAGAGGGTGGTAGCTTAAGAACCTTGCCTCAGCACTGCCTATTGCCCAAAGCCTTCCCTCAACTATGCTGTCACACCAACTTTTTACATACACAATTTCCCTTAAAATTAGAGATTCCCTCATCATTAAAAATCTTTCACATAAAATGGACCAGACCCCGACTCAGTTTATATTTACTGCAGTCAGTGAAATTGATACTCACGCAGACTCAGTCATACTGAAACATTTCCCAGCAAGTCTGTGCAGATGAGCTGGGCCTAGAATTTAAAAAAAAACAGCAAATCCATGACTTTGTGTACCAGATATCACAGCAGTCACTCTCACCAACTCCTCCCCTTGGCAAAGTCACTATCTCATTCCTCCCCCTGGGTACAGTCACCCATCAGCCCGACCCACAGGCAGAGTTAGTCTCGGTCCCTCTCACGGGCGGAGTCAGAAACTCAGCCTCCCCTCCCCACCCCCCAGCGGAGTCAGAAGCACAGCCCCTTCCCTGGGCAGAGTCAGAAACAAAGCCCCTCCTCTGGAGGGGTGGGGGGGAGTTCACATATTTACCGGCCACTCCTCTGGACAAAGTCATATGCTCCCATCCCAGGCACAAACATGCACTGACCAGCCCCTCACTGGTGCAGTCACATTCACTAGCCCTTCCGCTGAGCAAAGTTGCACTCACCAGCCCCATCCCCTGGCATGATCAGGGTCAGTCACCCCTTGGCAGGGTCAGAAGACAGGTTTGGGAGGGGAGCCTCCCATCAGTATCCTTTACCTGAAACTGCAGCAGGTCTGATTTTCGGTTGAAGTCTGTTTACTTGGGACAGGAAAGGATTATTTAGCCTGAAAAAGAAATAGTTGAGATTTATCTAAGGTTTTTTTGGAGGGGCAGGGGGTTAGATATTTATATTTTCTCTTCACATTTCTCAAGTATATTCTGGTAGAACAGGACCCTTGTCCTATGCTTCTGCCAACAGTGGCCTTCAAGGTACCCAGGGCTTGAGGTTAACATCCCCTCTAATTTGTTTTGGACTGTATGGGTGTTTTATTTAAGCACATGGCCCTTTTAAATTTTTTTGCACAGTGGACACTCGTGATAAATTAAAGGGCCTACATTGTGTGTGACTTGAGCAGGAATTTTCAGATCACTGTGCAGCTTACAGGAAACATTGACGGATGATAGGGCAGGGTGAAACTCATTCCCTATATGCCGTGTCTCCCAGAATCATAAATCACAAAAGTCTCATACTCCTGATGGACCAGAAGTCATTTTTATCCATTTGCTTCACAAACGAGAAAGGTCTTTGGCTTCATCCTGGGTCTGTGCATAATTAGCCAATCCAAGACAGAACAACTTGCTTCAGTACTCAGACAAACTCGCTCACATTGGAATCATCACTGGAATAAAATTGTGTGGAGATTAGAGCACCAGGCCACCGGCTCAGTGACATAGAAGTAGGCCATTCAGCCCCTCAAGCCTGTTCCATCGCCATTCAATGAGATTATGGCTCATCTGTGACATAACTGCACCTACCTGCCTTTTCCCATTACCCTTAATACCTTTGGCTTGGCTAACAAAAATCCATTAAACTCAGATTTATAGTTAACAATTGACTTAGCATCAGCAGCCATATGCAGAACAGGGTACATACTTTGTGTGTAGAAATATTTCCTAATTTCATTTCTGAATGGCATGCCTCTAATTTTTAAGACTACGAGCCCCTAGACCTAGACTCCCCAACCAGCAGAAATAGTTTCTTTACATTTACCCTATCTGTTCCCTTTAATATCTCAAACTTCAATCAAATCACCCTTTAATATTCTAAATTTCAAGGAATACAACACACAAGTTTGTGTAAACTGTCCTTGTAATATGACTCTTGAAGTCCAGTGATCATTCTGGTAAATCCATGCTGCACTCCCTCCAAGGCCAAGAAATCCTTCTGAAGGTGTGGTGCTCATAATTGCTCACAATAGTTCAGGTGTGATCTAACCAGGGCTTTGGAAAGCTGAAGCATGATTTCTATCTGCTTGTATTCTAATCCTCTTGATATAAAGCCCAGCATGCCATTGGCCTTCTTGATTATTGTCTGTACCTGTTCATGACATTTTGATGTGTACTTGGACCCCTAAATGTCATTGGGCCTTCACTGTTTCTAACTTTAGAAAATACCTGCTCTATACTTTATAGGTCCAAAATGATGACCTCACTTTTGCTACAATTTTGAGCATTCACTTACTCTATCAATATCTATGTAACTTTATGCTTCTGTCAACAACGCTGACAATGTGATCTATCTTTTGTGTCATCAGCAAACTTGGTGAATAAAAACAGAAAATGCTGGAAAAACTCAGCAAGTCTGGCAGCATCTGCGGAGAGAAACCGAATTAACACTTTGAGTGCATATGACTTCTTTAGAGCATTTTCTGTTTTTATTTCAGATTTCCAGCATTTGCACTATTTTGCTTTTATCTTAGTAAACATCGTTACGTGGTTTTCTATCCCATTATCTAATTTGTTAATAAATACGGTGTGAATAGTTGAGACCACAACACAGATCCTTGCAGGACACCACTTGTCACACCCTGCCAGTTGGAGTCATGGACCATTATCCCTACTTTGTCTCCTGCCACTCAGCTGATTTCCCAACGAGGTCAATAATTTTCCTTCAGTTCTCTGAGCTGCAACTTTAGCTAAGTGTCTTATTAGGGATTTTATCAAATGCCTCAGGAAATTCATATAATTAAAATCCATATTCTACTGTCCGCTACTTTAGTCACCTCTTCAAAAAAAAAATCAGGCATGACCTGCTTTTTACAAATCAATGTTGGCTTTCTCGATCACCTGAAAATTTTCAAGCTGTTCTATTACTCTCTCCCTAATTATAGGCTCCAGTAATTTCCACACAAGAGGTTAGGCTAACTCGTCTATAATTCCCTGGTTTCCTTTCTTAAATAGCAGAGTGACATGCACAACTTTCTAATTTAAAGGAATGGTATCTAAATCATGAGAACTTTGGAAGATCATTGTGATTTTTTTTATTCTTTCCATGGGATGGGGGTGTCACGTCAAGGCCAGCATTCGTTGCCCATCCCTAATTGGCCTTGAGAAGGTTGTGGTGAGCTGCAGTCCATGTGATGTAGGTACACCCACAGTCCTATTAGGATGTGAGTTCCAGGATCTTGACCCAGCGATAGTGAAGGAATGACGATAAAGTTCCAAGTCAGGATGATATGTGACTTGGAGGGGAACTTGCAGGTGGTGGTGTTCCAAAGCATCTGCTGCCCTTGTCCTGCGAGGTGGTAAGCGGTTGCGAGTTTGGAAGATGCTGTCGAAGGAGTCTTGGTGAGTTATTGCAGAGCATCTTAATTTATTGTACATACTGCTGCCACTGTGCGTCAGTGATGGAGGGAATAAATTTTAGGTTGGTGGATAGGTGGGTGCTGACCTAGCAGGCTGCTTTGTCTTGGATGGTGTTGAGTTTCTTTGTTGTTGGGCCCACACTCATCCAGGCAAATAGAAAGTATTCCATCACACTCCTGACTTGTACCTTGTAAATGGTGGACAGGCTTTGGGGAGTCAGGAGGTGAGTTACTCACCTCAGAATTCCCAGCCTCTGACCTGCTCTTACATTTATACCGCTGGTCCAGTTCAGTCAATGGTAACCCCTAGGATGTTGATTGTGGGGGATTCAGCAAGAGTAATGCAATTGAACGTCCTGGGGAGATGGTCATTGCCTGGCAATTGTGTGGCATGAATAATACTATTTGGGCTATATGCATTGTTCTCACCTACTTACTTTAAAACTCTGGGACAGAAACCACCTGGTGTTGGGCATTGTCACTCTTTAATACCATTACAATAACAGGACAGCAGGGCATTGAGTCAGGGAGGAAAATTAGAGACAAATAAAGTTTCCCCGTGCTCTTCCAAACCTCTAAGTTGGGCTATGCTTGTACTTATTTACCCGTAGGTGTTTGGCTCTTCCACAATTTTCATTTTACCAGCTGAGACGATAACTGTAAAAGAAGCAAAAATACATTTAGTTATTATCTGAAAGGTTGGAGTAGCGACATTCACTAAAAGAACTCAAAGCAACTTCTGTTCCATGTGGGCCTAAATCAGGCGGAGCAGGAAAATCCCAGGGCCAGTTCTGAGTGACTTCAGTTATTATGTAGCTAGATTGGAGAAGCTGGGGCTGATCACCTTAGACGAGGGGAGAAGAAAAATCATGCGGACTCGAAACGTTAACTCTGTCTTTCTCTCCACAGATGCTGTCAGACCTGCTGAGTTTTTCCAGCAATTTTTGTTTTTGTTTAGTTGACCTTCGTGGGGTCAGGGGCCAAAGCTGTCACCAAGGGGGACAACGGCCAGCCTTCCTGCTCTGGCCAGTAGGTCAGTTTGGCGGGACCAGGAAAAGCAGCGAAGCTCCCCATGGCCAAAGAGACGGCTGATTGTCCCGGATCCCGCGCTCAGGAATTGGGGAACCGAACCCCCGGCGGCAGAGACTCACCCAGCAGCAGCCAGAGCAATAAGAGCCCGGGGCCGCCCATCGCCATGGCGACCGCTGGACCCCCGGGCTTCCGGGTAACCCGGAACTACCCCGCACCCAGGTGACCCGGAACAACATTTGGTAGCTTTCTGGTAAATTAAATCAAACTTTGATTTCCTAATTTCCACAAACCGGAAAGTGGGCCCGGGTCTGAGCAGAGCCTGAGGGAGCAGCCCGGCGCTAGATCCGGGGGCCGTGGGGTCAGTCCGGATCCAGTCCCTGTCCGGGGTTTGGGGAGCGGAGTCAGTCCGGATTGTCCCTGCCTTTTGGGGGGGGGGCGGGAGGTTAGTTTATCCGCCCCTAGTCGCTGTGCAGGGATCAGTCAGGAGGGATGTAGGCGTCAATCCGGGTGGTAAAAAGGTCGCAACAGTGCACGCACAGGTTATGATTTTCCAAAATCCCTAGATTACACAATGATCCCAGTGGATTGGATGTTAGCAAAATAACTTTGCTCTTCAGGAAAGGAGGAAGAGAAAACGGAACTATAGGGCTAATCAGCCTGACATCAGTGAACAGGACAGCTGAAATGTGTTAAGGAAGTCTTACAAAAGCAGTTAGAAAATCATGGTGTGATCAGAGTCAATATGGTCTTATGACAGGGAAATTGTCTTTGACAAATTTATTAGAATTTTTTGAGAGTGTCACTGGTAGGGTTGACTAATGTGAACCAGGAGGTGTAGGACACCTGCGTTTCAATAAGGTGCCAGGGGAAAGGTTAATGTGCTGGGTAAGGGTTTATGGAATCGGGTAATATTAGCATAGATAGAGGATTGGTTAGCAAGAAGCAAACAGCCAGGATAAATGGGGCATTTTCAAGTTGGCAGGCTGTAACTGGTCAAATCAATTAGGACCAATGCTAGAGCCTATTTACAATCTATTATTAATTTAGCTAAAGAGATTGAGAGTAAGGAATAAGGAAGTCTTGCTACAATTATATAGGGCTTTGATGAAACCATATTTGGAATACTGTTTGCAAATTGGTCTCTATATCTAAGAAAGAATATACTTGTACTGGTCCTTGGAGGCAGTACAGTGAAGATTCACTAGATTGGCTCCTAGGATGAGAGAGTTGTTCTATGATGACAGGCTGAGTAAATTGGGGCTATACTGTCTGGAATTTAGAAGAATGGGGAATCATCTCATTCAAACATAGAAATTCTGACGAGGCTCAACAGGGTAGACACTGAGAGGTTGTCCCCCCTGGCAGACGAATCTTTAAAAATGGGGACACAGGATAAGGAATTGGGGGAGTCAGATTAGTTTAGTTCAAGAATGGGGCAGTGGGATTAGTTCAGAATGTGAGCGGGGCGGTGGGATTAGTTCAGGATGAGAGCGTGGCAGTGGGATTAGTTTGGGATGTGAGATGGGGCAGTGGGATTAGTTCAGGATGAAAGCAGGGCCGTGGGATTAGTTCAGGATGTGAGTGGGACAGTGGGATTAGTTCGGGATGAGAGCGGGGGAGTGGTATTAGTTCAGGCTGTGAGCAGGACAGTGTGATTAGTTCAGGATGTGAGCGGGGCAGTGTAATTAGTTTGGGAAGAGAGCGGGGCAGTGTGATTAGTTTGGGAAGAGAGCGGGGCAGTGGGATTAGTTTGGGATGAGAGCAGGGCAGTGGCATTAGTTTGGGATGAGTACGGGGCAGTGAGATTAATTTGGGATGAGAGTGGGATTTGTTTGGATGAGAGCAGAGCAGTGGGATTAGTTTGGAATGAGTACGGGACAGTGGGATTAATTTGGGATCAGAGTAGGATTTGTTTGGATGAGAGCAGAACAGTGGGATTAGTTCGAGGTGAGAGCGGGGTAGTGGGATTGGTTCAGGATGTGAGCGGGGCATTGGGATTAGTTCAGGATGTGAGTAGGGCAGTGGGATTAGTTCAGGATGAGAGTGGGGCATTGGGATTAGTTCGGGATTTGAGTGGGGCAGTGGGATTAGTTCAGGATGTGAGCGGGGCAGTGGGATTAGTTCAGGATGTGAGCGGGGCAGTGGGATTAGCTCGGTGAGAGCGAGGCAGAGGGATTAGTTCAGGATGTGAGCGGGGCAGTGGGATTAGTTCGGGGTGAGAGCGGGGCAGTGGGATTAGTTCGGGGTGAGAGCGGGGCAGTGGGATTAGTTCGGGGTGAGAGCGGGGCAGTGGGATTAGTTCGGGGTGAGAGCGGGGCAGTGGGATTAGTTCAGGGTGAGAGCGGGGCAGTAGGATTAGTTCGGGGTGAGAGCGGGGCAGTGGGATTAGTTCGGAGTGAGATCGGGGCAGTGGGATTAGTTCGGGGTGAGATCGGGGCAGTGGGATTAGTTTGGGGTGAGAGTGGGGCAGTGGGATTAGTTTGGGGTATGAGCGGGGCAGTGGGATTAGTTAGGGGTGTGAGCAGGGCAGTGGGATTAATTCGTGGTGAGAGCGGGGCAGTGGGATTTGTTCAGGTTGAGAGCAGGTCAGTGGGATTAGTTCAGGATGTGAGCGGGGCAGTGGGATTAGTTCGGGATGTGAGCAGGGCAGTGGGATTAGTTCAGGATGTGAGCGGGGCAGTGGGATTAGCTCAGGGTGAGAGCGAGGCAGTGGGATTAGTTCGGGGTGAGAGCGGGGCAGTGGGATTTGTTCGGGGTGAGAGCGGGGCAGTGGGATTAGTTCGGGGTGAGAGCGGGGCAGTGGGATTAGTTCAGGGTGAGAGCGGGGCAGTGGGATTAGTTCGGGGTGAGAGCGGGGCAGTGGGATTAGTTCGGGGTGAGAGCGGGGCAGTGGGATTAGTTCGGGGTGAGAGCGGGGCAGTGGGATTAGTTCGGGGTGAGAGCGGGGCAGTGGGATTAGTTCGGGGTGAGAGCGGGGCAGTGGGATTAGTTCGGGGTGAGAGCGGGGCAGTGGGATTAGTTCGGGGTGAGAGCGGGGCAGTGGGATTAGTTCGGGGTGAGAGCGGGGCAGTGGGATTAGTTCGGGGTGAGAGCGGGGCAGTGGGATTAGTTCGGGGTGAGAGCGGGGCAGTGGGATTAGTTCGGGGTGAGAGCGGGGCAGTGGGATTAGTTCGGGGTGAGAGCGGGGCAGTGGGATTAGTTCGGGGTGAGAGCGGGGCAGTGGGATTAGTTCGGGGTGAGAGCGGGGCAGTGGGATTAGTTCGGGGTGAGAGCGGGGCAGTGGGATTAGTTCGGGGTGAGTTCGGGGCAGTGCGATTAGTCCGGGGTGAGAGCGGGGCAGTGGGATTAGTTCGGGGTGTGAGCGGGGCAGTGGGATTAGTTCGGGGTGTGAGCGGGGCAGTGGGATTAGTTAGGGGTGTGAGCGGGGCAGTGGGATTAGTTCAGGATGAGAGTGGGGCAGTGAGATTAGTTAGGGGTGAGAGCGGGGCAGTGGGATTAATTCGTGGTGAGAGCAGGGCAGTGGGATTTGTTCAGGTTGAGAGCAGGTCAGTGGGATTAGTTTGGGATGAGAGTGGGGCAGTGGGATTAGTTTGGGATGAGAATGGGATTAATTTGGGATCTGAGTGAGGCAGTGGGATTAGTTTGGGATGAAAGCAGGGCAGTGGGATTAGTTTGGGGTGAGAGCGGGGCAGCGGGATTAGTTTGAAATTGCTCTTGCAAGGAGCTGGCACAGACATGCTGAAATGAATGACTCCCTTTTCTGGAAATTTTGATGGTTTTATCTACGTGTGTGAGATAATGGAATAATGTTGGTAATGTTTTGTTGACTAAATGTTTTCAGGTGCCATGGACTGAGCTCACAGCAATCATTGTTCAAATGGGGAGGAAGAAACAGTCACAGAAAGGGGAGCAAGCGGCTCTGAAAAGGAAAGAAACTCGTCATCAATATAAGGGACGATGCTTGGAGTCGTTCACCGAGGAAGTTCACGAGGCTTTGCAAGGTGGGTGACTGTTACCTTCTTCTAACCCTACAAAGACTAAGTCTAGGATATTCAATTCCTCCCAAGTAAAATATATTCCAAAGAGGAAGAAAGATGGTAAGAGGGGGAAAAAGCATCCATGGCTAAGCAAGGAAGTTAAAGGTAACATAAGGTAAAAACTAAGGCATACCAAATTGCAAAGGTCAGTGGCAGGCTGGAAGATTGGGAAACTTTTAAAGATCAACAAAAGGTTACTGAAAAAATAATAAAAACAGCAAAGGTAAATTATGAAAGAAAACTAGTGCAAAATGTAAAAGCTGATAGCAAAAGCTTCTACAAGTTTATAAAATGAAAGAGAGTAGCTAAAGTGAATGTTGGTCCCTTGGAGGATGAGACTTAGGAGTTAACAGTGGGGAACGCAGAAATGGCAGTGACTCTTAATCAGTATTTTGCCTCAGTTTTCAAGGTGGAGGACACTAGTACCACCCCAATAGTAAGGGGTAATGCAGAGGGTATAGAGAAGGAGGAACTTAGAACAACCATCATCACTAGAGAAAAAGTACTGAGCAAACTATTGGGATTAAAGGGTGACAAGTCCCCAGGACCTGATGGCCTACATCCCAGGGTCTTAAAGGAAGTGGCAACAGAGATAGTGGGTGCATTGGCTATAATATTCCAAAATTCCCTGGTTTCTGGAAAGGTTTCATTGGATTGGAAAAAGGCTAATATAACACCCTTATTCAAAAAGGGGGGAGGCAGAAAGTAGGAACCTATAGACCAGTTAGTTTAACGTCTGTCATTGGGAAATTGTTGGAACCCATTATTAAGGAAGTAGTAATGGGGCATTTGGAAAGTCAAAATGCAATCCATCAGAATCAGCAAGGTTTTATGAAGAGGAAATCTTGTTTGACTAATTTGTTAGAGTTCTTTGAAGATGTGACAAGCAAAGTGGATAATGGGGATCCTGTAGATGTAGTATATCTGGACTTCTAGAAGGCCTTTGATAAGATGCCGCACAAAAGATTACTACACAAGATAATATCACACTGAGTTAAGGGTAATATATTAGCTTGGATAGAGGATCGGCTAACCAACAGAAAGCAGAGAGCCGGGATAAATGGGTCTTTTTCTGGATGGCAAGCTGTAACCAGTGGGGTGCCACAGGGTTCGGTCCTTGGGCCCCAACTATTTACAATCTGTATTAATGACTTGGATTCAGGGATTGAACGCACTATAGCTAAATTTGCAGATGACATCAAAATAGGTGGGAAAGTAAGTTGCAATGAAGGAATAAGAAATTTACAAATGGATACAGACAGGTTAAGTGAATGGCCAAAATTTGGCAGATGGAGTTTAACGTGGATAAGTGTGAGGTTATCCATTTTGGTTGGAAGAATAAAAAAGTGATTTATTATTTAAATGGAGAGAAACTTCAGAATGCGGAGGGATCTGGGTGTCCTCGTGCATGAATCGCTGAAAGCTAGTATGCAGGTACATCAGGTAATAAGGAAGGTAAATGGAATTTTGGCATTTATTGCTAAAGGAATAGAGTATAAAAATAGGGAAGTGTTGCAACTGTACAAGGCATTGATGAGACTGCACCTGGAGTACTGTGCACAGTTTTGGTCCCCTTACTTGAGGAAGGATCTAGTTGCTTTGGAGGCGGTTCAGAGGAGGTTCACTTGATTGATTCCAGAGATACGGGGCTTGTCTTATGAGGAGAGATTGAGCAGTTTAGGCCGATACTCGCTAGTGTTTAGAAGGATGAGAGGAGATCTAATTGAGGCATATGAGATGCTAAAGGGGATAGACAAAGTAGAGGTGGAGCGGATGTTTCCCTTGTGGGGCATTCTAGAAAGAGAGGCCATAGTTTTAGGCTAAGGGGTGGTAGATTTAAATCATAGATGAGGAGGAATTACTTTTCTGAAAGGGTCGTGAATCTGTGAAATTCTTTACCTCAGAGTGCAGTGGATGCCGGGACACTGAATAAATTTAAGGAGGAGAAAGACAGATTTTATAATTAGTAACGGGTTGAAAGGTTATGGGGAGAGGGCGGGAAATTGGAGTTGAGGCCAAAATGAGATCAGCCATGATCGTATTGAATAGCAGGGCAGGCTCGATGGGCTGAATTGCCTACTCCTGCTCCTAGTTCCTATGTTCTTATGTACCCAAGTCTTGAAGCTGCTCCTGTATCTTGGAGGCTATATCATTTTTTCTCTCACTCTGAGACAGAATATGGGGAAAATATAATCTGATAGGGTATTCTCCCACACCTTTAGCATTGACTCTGAGTGTATTTGTGTTATATTGTGTTAATGCTATGATCAGTACTTCTGTTTAGGATGCACTCCTGATTGGTTCCTCCTGATCAATCACAACCAGTACATTAACCAATGTGCAAAACCCTGTGAACCTGCTGCTAATATTTACCAATGTCGGCAGTTTGCAGATCCCAGTAAACATCCTTCGCCCTGATGAGCCATTTTAAATGTTGTTTGAGCCTGTGTGTGTGTTCTGTAACCTGTGAGTATGGTTGATTTGCAGCTGTTGATGATGGTATCTCTGAAGATGGGACGTGTCCCACATTCCGGTTCCCATGTCCATTAGCCATGTGGGAACTAGGACACTGTGACATAAAACGGTGTACAGGCAGGAAGCTTGTTCGCAAAGGGTTCGTCCGCAACCTACGTATCAATGAGAGATTCAGTGGACTAGTTCTCACTCCCATGGGAACCAAGTACCTCTCCCCTTCTGACAGGTGAGCAAAATGTCAAATAAAATAAAACTAATTAAAAATAAAAGTTATCTGGATGGAAAAATGGACAGTGTTAAAAGAGAGCGATAACAAAATTCATGTTAAGTTGAGACAAAAATTTCCTCCTGTATAAGAATAAGCTCTCATTAATTTGCTCTTTTTAATGGTACCAAACTCAGGCAGGGCAGGTACAGATATAAAATCAAATAATATAGAATGAAACTCCCTCTACACTGTCCCATCAAACTCTCATGGGACAGGTACAGTACAGGTTAGTTATAGAATAAAATCCCTTTTCCCCACATTAAAAGCCATTTCTATGTTACTCCCTCCACTTGAGATTGTTCCTGGTGACAGGAAACCGATTGTAAGGAATGTAAGTAATGTTGTTTTGATGTTTTTGAACGGACGAGTACTTTCTTTTCCTCCAGGGAGATTGTGGCGCAGTCGGGTGTGGCTGTCATTGACTGCTCCTGGGCTAAACTAGAGGACACTCCATTCACAAAAATGCGAGGCAGATACCCCAGGCTGTTACCCTACCTCATTGCTGCTAACCCAGTGAATTATGGACGGCCCTGCAAGTTGTCCTGTGTTGAGGCATTTGCTGCCACTTTCTGTATTGTGGGTGAGTTGGGTAACTGAGTTCAGGATGTGTCAGGCCCTCATTAGTCCTTTATTTCCAATGTACTCTCTTCACTGAATCATACTGGCTTCGGGTTTCATGGATTCCAGCCCTACCCTCCCCTCGCCCACCCTCATCCACCTCCCCCAGCAACGTTTGTATTTGTGCATTGAGTGCAGACAGGCAGAGCAAGCTGTTAGACTTAGGAGAGAATAACAGTCAAAACTGATCCTGCCCTCACTTCCTGCCATTTTTGAGTATGGATATGGAGGGCTGGGTGTGGTTAAGAAAGAGCAGTGACCGTGATTGGGGCAGAATGGTGTACGTGGGGTGGGTTGCAGAGAAGGGGATGGATATGGAGCAGAGTGGCTGCTCTTGGATCAGGGAGGTGCAGAGGGAAGGGTGGAAGTAGGATGGAGCAGGGCCCTGTGGTGGAGAGGGGGCAGGGATGGGGGCATGGGTTTGGGGGACTGAAATCTAGACCATGCTTGTCACACTGTTTGCTTTTTATAGGGTTTCCGGAACTGGCTGAGGTTCTACTAAAGAAATTCAAATGGGGGAAAACATTTCTACAACTGAACCAAGCTTTGCTGGAGAAGTACGGTATGTGCCACACTGAGGCGGAAGTGCTACAGGTCGAGCAGGAGTGGCTAGCTGCAAAGAAAGAGCCAGAAGATCAGGAGGGTAAAATCTCATTTTGTACATAATCTTCCCTGAAGGCATTTGCTCCTTGTCAGTTCCCCTCACTCAAGCGGCCCTTCCTTTGTGAACTTGGACCGAGCATTGGCAGGGTAGCGAAGCTTGATTCAGTTCCAGCAGATGTTGCTGGTTGGTGATCAGGAGCAAGAAGTCTGTGTGTAACCTGGAACCTGATGAGAGTCAGCACTTTCAGGAGAGCAGGGTGCACATATAATGTGATTAAAGGAATGAAGATCAGTGTGGCCTTCTTATTTAATGTACCTTTTATTTTGCAGATCCATTTGATGTTGATTCGGGAAAAGAATTTTGTAATCCTAATAGACCTAACCTTGGAAGGTAACGTCTAAGCGTTCGTACATGATTTATTTTAAGTCATTAAATTTTCACCAGTTGAATATTGAGAAGACCAAAGCCACCATATTCAGCTCCTATTAAAAACGGTCTACCATTTCCCACTAACCTTCTTGGCAGCTCCCTTGAGTCCATGATGTCTACAGCAACCTTAATGTCCTGTTGAATCTGGAGCATTTTCATAGAATCATAGAAAAGCAAAATACTGCAGATGCTGGAAATCTGAAATGGAAACAGAAAATGCTGGAAATACTCAACAATTCAGGCAGCATCTGTGAAGAGAAACAGTTAACGTTTCGACTTCTGTTCTGATGAAGAGTCATCAACCTGAAATGTTAACTCTGCTTCACTCCACAGATGCTGCCTAAGTATTTGCAGCATTTTCTGTTTTTATATCATAGAATGGTTACAGTAGAGAAGGAGGCTGTTCAGCTCATTTTGCTGGCTCTCTGAAAGACCAATTCACCTGGTCCATCCTTTCCCTGTAACCTTGCAATTTTTTTCTCTTCAAGTGCTTATCCAATTTCCTTTTGAAAGCCATGATTGTATCTGCCACCACAATACTCCTAGGTAGTATATTCTAGATCCTAACCACTCACGCATTAAAAAAGTTTTTCATGTCTTTCTTATTTCTTTTGCATTCACCTTAAATCAGTGTCCTCTAGTTCTCGATCCTTCCAACAATGAGAATTTCTCTCCATCTACTTTGCCTAGATCCCGCATGATTTTGAACACCTCCATCAAATCTCCTCTTAAGCTTCTCTTCTCTAAGGAGAACAACCCCAGCTTTTCCAATCTATCCACATAACTGAAGTCCCTCATCCCATGAACCATTCTCATAAATGTTTTTTGCAGTCTCTCTAAACCCTTCACATCTTCCTTAAAGTGCGGTGCCCAGAATTGTACATAATACTCTAGTTGAGTGTTTTATAAACATTCATTAGATCTTTTTTGCTTTTGTACTGCATATCTCTATTTATAAAGCCCAGGATCCCATCTGTTTTATTAACTGCTTCCTCATCCTGCCCTGCCACTTCAATAACTTGTGCACATGTACCCCCAAGTCACCAACCGAGTACAGCAGATTTCATGTAGAAAAATTACACCAGCTGCTTCAGCATCCTGACAGGAAATCGACAATCAGAGGTGGTCACAAGCTTGGTCAAAATGGTGGGTTTTGAAGGTGTAGATAGGTGGAGGGTTTAGGCAGGGAATTCCAGAGTGTGGGTCTGCAACAGCTGAAGGTAGTGGTGAGGGTACAGAGTTGGTGCCGGGGTCCAAAGACTGCCTCCAGACTTCCCAGTATTTTAGTTGGAGGAAATTACAGTTTACCCAAGACTTGATATCTGACAAGCAATGTTGAGAGAGATGGTGGCGAGGCAGAGCTGGGTGTTGAGTTTACATGTGGATTCTGAGTGTGAGAAGAGAAGTCATTGGTGGAGATGCTTTGGCAACAATCAGATCAGGGAAACAAATGAGTGTTCTCCTGAGCTGAATAATGGAGGGGGGTTATGGGAGCAGGAGAGCAGTGTGATCACAAAGGTCAAAGACTGCAGTGAGCTGACAGTTATGGAGAATATTATTTGTGAGTTTGCTTATGGCTGTTTCTGCATTGTGTGGGAGGGATACCTGATTGGAGAAAGTCGAATGTAATTGTGGACAAATGGATGTGGATTGTGCTCATCCAATTCAGTATCCTTGGCCAGTTACCAATCCACATCGCCTTAGGCTGCCTGAGCTCTGCAACCTACAGGCCAACATGCCCACCATTCTCCCACTCCAAGCTGCTGTGCTTCTTCCCTCACAGGCTCCACATTCTGTTACAACTTTCTTTCCATTGCCCTTCCCTCTTCTCCTATGACTTCCTTCCTTCTCATAACTGTCTGCTTCAATGATGCATTTGGTCAACTGTGCTAATTCTTCCACTACTGCTTTGGCTGTTCTCTCCAGTGGAATATTTTCTACTGTAATGGGTATAGAAACACAAGCCTTTCATGTCCTGGGCAAAATGAAAACAATGAAGACCAGTCCTGGACCTGCAGTGTCAGTAACTTCCTGTTGGTGGCGCAGTGACTGCACTGCCAACAGCTCCGTAACACCACCAGCAGGTTTCCAGTGGCACTGCAACTCTTCTCAAAATGAATGTTCCAAATTCAGGAGTTCATGGAATTTGTGCCTAGAAAATAACTTATTTTGAGCGGAAACAAATCAACTAGCGCAAATGATCACTGACTTTTAAGCGCAAAACTAACCACACCTGTGGGTCGGTGAGGTGAGTTTCCAGTACCTACACCTTCAGATAGTGAGGGTGGGCAGTCATCACATTGTGCCTACGGTCTCTAGTGCAGGGGTATCTGTGCTCACAGGAATACAGTGTTAATCAAAGCCACAGTTGCAACCAGGGGCTGCTGTCCTTCTCCCGCAGAAATCACCAATTGCACAGTAACTCCCTGTTTTAAGTTGCTCCTTTTTAAGTTGTTCTAGTTGATCAGACAATGGGGCCTGTATTCACGTTTAGTGTTGAGAGTTTCGTTTTAAAGTCATTTCAAGCTGGGGCTGACATAGGGCCGATTGACCCAATCAGCACCATTTTGAAGTGGGCTCTGCCACTCCCTGACCCTCCCTCTCGTTGCCGACCCTCTGGTTCACAGCCTTTGCCAGTCCCTGACCCTGTCACCACTGACCCTCCAGCTTGGGGCTTGTCTGCTGCAAGTGGAAGCTCCTCTTCCTGCCTCTAGCTGCTCATCTCCAGTCTCCTCGTTCACAATGAGGGTTTGGGAGAGGGAAGCGGAGAGTAGGAAGGGCATGGACTGGAAGTTTCTGTGAGAGAAAGGGTCTGCAGTGAGAGGGAGGGTCAGGGAGCGGGAGATTCAGCATGTAGAATTAGCAGCAATCAGGAGGCAAGTGGAAAGTTAGCATATTTCTTTTATACTTTTACATTTATTTGAAAAATTATTTCATTTACCAATATAAGAATTTAGCGATGTAAAGTATTTCAGTTTACAGGGTATAACGTTTTACTGTTTTTTTTCTAATGAGAAAAGTCCTGTGGGACCTAACTGCAATTTTTACATCGGTTTTAATGGGAAAATCTGATTTGCTTAAAGTTGTTTCACTCTACAGTAATATAATGACAACTTTAAGTGAGGAGTTAACTGTATTAAATTTACTTTATAAAGTTTTTTTAAAGGTTGCAAGATAGAGATGTGCTGTTTACCTTGTGGTTGCCTCCCTCAAGTTGAAGATGATTTTTCTTTCTCACCTTTTATACAATTCTACCCATGCATATTGAGGCCCCTGTTCCAGTCACAAACCAATTACATTGCTCGATTCATAGGAGATTTTGTGTTCGACAGATGCATTGAATTTGAATGGAAACTTGGATGCAATTTCACTGTAGCAAATGTGGCACAACATCGGGCACATTTTGTAAATTCTGACCCTAGAACTCTAAATTTGTTAAAATTGCAAAGCTCAAGGGATAAGGATGGAGCAGGTCATGTTCAGGAACAAGCAAAAAGTTGTATCTCTGATTCATATTTTAAATTTTTAATCAAATTAAACCACTAGCAATTAGGAATTCAGTCAATTGCTTCCTCGCCTGTAAAGACTTATAAGCTCTGGTAGATTTTCCCCACCCAGATCCTCAAGTGGCTCCATTTATTTCAAAGCAAAAGTGCTTTGGACTGCTTGAGAGGCTAGAAAATTACAGTACTGTACACATCCCAAGCAATTATATGTTTAGATACAGAGTAAAGCTCAGGTGTGAAGGCATGGTAGCTAAATTTGCAGGTGACACAAAGATAGGTGGGAAATTATGTTGTGAAGAGGGCATAAAGAGGTTGCAGATGGATATAGATAGGTTGAGTGAAGTATAATGTGGGAAAATGTGAAGTTGTTTACTTTGGCGGGAAGAATAAAAAAGCAGATTATTACTTAAATGAAGGATGGCTGCAGAATTCCGAGCTGCAGAGAGATCTAGGTGTTCTAGTGAATGAGTCACAAAAAGTTAGTATTCAGGTACAGCAAGTATTTAAGAAGGCTAATGGTATCCTTTATTACGAGAGGAATTGAACATAAAGATAAGGATGTTATGCTTCAGTTAAACAGGGCATTGGTGAGACCACTTCTCGAATATTGTGTGCAGTTTTAGTCTCCTTATTTAAGAAAGGATGTAAATGTGTTGGAGGTGGTTCAGAGGAGGTTTACTAGATTGATACTGGAATGAGTGGGTTGTTTTATGAGGAAAGGTTAGACAGACTGGGTTCGTTTCCACTTGAGTTTAGAAGAATGAAGGGTGTATAAGATCCTGAACTGTATTAACAAGGTGGACGTGGAAAGGATGTTTCCTCTGGTGGGTGAGTCCAGAACTAGGGGGGCACTGTTTTAAAATTAAGGGTCGCCCTTTTAGGACAGAGATGAAGAGACATTTTTCCTGAGGGTTGTGTGACTTTGGAACCCTCTGCCTTCGAAGATGGTGGAGGCGGGGTCATTGAATATTTTTAAGGCATGGGCTAGATAGATTCTTTTTAGGCAAGGGAATCAAAGGTTATCGGGGTAAATGGGAATATGGATTTCGAAACAAAAAGATCAGCATTGATCTTATCGAATGACGGAGCAGGGTCGAGGCACCGAATGGCCTACTTCTGCTGCTCCTATTTTGTATGTTCATATCACAGCATTGTTATGATGCAGGAGGTCGCCATTCAGCCCATCATGTCTGCACCAGCTCTCTGAATAAGCATTATGACTCAGTTCCACTCTGTCTTTTCTCCGTAACCCTGCACATTGTTTCTATTTAAATAACCCTGCACATTGTTTCTATTTAAATAATCATTTAATGTCCTCTTGAATGCCTCAGTTGAGCCTGCCTCCACTACACTTCCAGGCAGTGTGTTCCAGACCCGAGCGACTCGCTACATGAAAAAGCTTTTTCTCACGTCACATTTGCTTCTTTTGCAAATCAATTTAAGTCTGTGCCCTCTCATTCTCAATCCTTTTACGAGCAGGAACAGCTTCTCCCTATCTACTCTATCCAGCCCCCTCGTGATTTTGAACACCTCTATAAAATCTTCTCTTAGCCTTCTCTCCTAGGAAGACAGACCCAACCTCTCTAATCTATCTTCATAAAGTTTTTCATCCCTGGAACCATTTTTGTAAACCTCTTCTGCATGCTCTCCAATACATTCACATCCTTCCTAAAGTAGCGCCCAGAACTGTACACAATGCTCCAGCTGAGTTTTAACTAGCGTCTGATACAAGTTCAGCATAACCTCTGTGCTCTTGTACTCTAGCTCCTTCTATATTGTCCCATCAAACACTCCTAGGGCAGGTATGGCACAGTTTAAATGCAGTAAACTTAACTTTGGGTGATATTTAATCTCAGGAAAGGCTAGCACCTGCCCTGCTGCATTTCCATTATTTTCTGTTTTCATTGCAGACTTTGCAGCTTTCACAGTTCTTTTAATTCTTTATTTAATGTTGTTTTATCAAGGGCTGTGGAGACTGAAGAAGATAGTGGTGGTGATGATGATGATAATGATGATGATGTTGAGGAGAAGGAAGATGAAGATAGTGAACCCGATGAAGGGAATGCTGCAGAAGTTCATAGTCTGAGAAGAGACCAAGAAGCATGCAGAAAGGAGGAACCTACTGTGAAGACCATCAACAGTGCAAAGGATTGAGGTGAAATAAAATGAAAAAGCATTGTGCAAGGTAGGCAGGAGTGTTCCCTGCTGACAGACTTTAAAAAAAAAACTCTTAAAGCTCGTAGAAAATAAAATTATTTATAACATAACTGGGACCTGTGTAGAATGTACTGCTTAAATCAGTAACTTGGATTTACAACATCTTTCACCACCTCAGGACATTTCAAAGCTAATAAAAGTGAGTGGAATATTTTTGAAGTATAGTCACTGTTATAATGTAGGGAACTGTGGCAGCAAATATACGTACATCAAGATCCCACAATCAGCAGAGGTAATGATCAGATCATATCTTTTAGTTATTGTGCCATTCATGTTTTCTAATCCAGTCTAGTCCCACTCGCCTCACTCCTGAATTCCACTCTCCAGATCATTTACACTTGCAGTAAATAAAAATGGATTCTTGTGGAGTGCCCTGAAAAGCATTTGTTGTGGAAAATTTTATAAAGAAAGGAAAGCTTTGCCTTTATGTAGGACATCTCCGAGAAGGTCTTGTAGCACTTCACGAACAATGAATTACTTGAAAGTGCAGTGGCTTATATAGACAAATCTGGTAGCCATTTAGCACACATCAAGATTCCACAAGCAATGAAATGAATGCCCAGTTAATCTGGTTTTGGTTAAGTAATAAATATTGGCCCAGACACTGGGAATGGTCACTATTCTGGCGTTGTGGTCATGGGACTGAACTGAACAAATCAGACCACAGTTTAACATTTCAGCAGGAAAATAAAACAAGAGGTTGTCTCACTTTGAATTCTTTTAAATGCTTTCAAAGCTACAGTACAAAAATCTGACATTCTCAGACAAAGTTATCACAACTATACAATATTTCTTTGTAATACTTACAAGAGCAAAGACGGGTCATCAAATTTAATTTAAAGAAACACTCAAAAAGCAGAATTGCTCATTATTGTAACAAATAGGAGTATGAAGAGGTTGTGGAGAGGAGTTACCACTACAGCACGGGATCCATAGCACAACGATGGTGAGGCGTGTTGGCACGGGATCCATATCACCACAGTGAGGAGGGCTGGCACGACATGTGTACCACACAATGGTGAGCAGCTTCAGCATTGGATCAATATCACCATGACAACGAGGCTACGGCACTGGATCAATATCATCACAATGATGAGGAGCTCCACATTGGCTCCAAACTTGCACAAGATTGAGGAGCTACAACACAACTTCAGTATTTCCACAATGGTGACAGTGAGAAGCCACAGCACCAGATCAATAATCATCCCAATGCTGAGGAGCTCCTGCATAGCTGCACTATCATCACGACAAAGCACCACTCCAACACTTGACATTCTGCAGTTCTGAATGTTTGATTTATATTCATATATTATTCATTTATATTTCAAAGCTGCTTGGATTTACTCCGGAGACATCTCGAGCTCCTTCATCTTCTTAACAAAGTCTTGTGCTTCTCTGTCAGCTGTCCGGCCCTCCAGCATCTTCATGATTGGTTTCATCACTGCAAAAATAACAGCATCGTGTTTCCTCAAAGTTTGCGTATTGCAAGGGCTGATGCTGCACCATAAGAACAGGACGGTCATAAATGTGATCACTGGTCTACGCTGAGTTAGCAATAGGAGACACTACCTCTGGTCCTGGCCCATCTGGTGAACAAAAATCAGCCAGGATTCCTGCTCCTGACTACTGTCCGGTAACTCCTGCTGGAGGGGGCAGACATTGGTGAGGACAGGATCAGATTCACTTCTGACTGCAATCCCCCCACCTTCCTACCATCCAACTGTCAAATCATCTGTCAACACTTCCTGTTCAGAGTGGTGTATTAAAAACAACCACTGGAGTGGGGATGTCAACGAGCTGCTACCCACAGGAGAAATCTAGATTTTGAATAAAGACCTGACATTGAAACTATGCCCAGATACTAATCAATTCTACATTTTACTGACACAATCATTCATTACACATTAGTTGCTCTTCTCTGGAACTGCCCTCGGCCAGATAAGCCTGAGTGTCATCTTCAGGCAAAGTTAGTTAGCAGGCAAGGATAATTGGACCAATTCATACAGACATTCAATCCTCATTTTAAAATCATAGGCTGGGAATTTCCTTAGAGCTTCTCCTGTTTCACCAGTAAGTTCGCTGTAAATAGTTTCTGGCAAAATTATAATGTTGCAGTGGGAGAAGCTGCAAGGAAATAAACCCTCATATTATCGATCCTTATTATCAATCCCTGCATCAACAATTATGCCAAAACTCTGTAAACTTCTTGTGCTGCAATGAAACTACATTGCCACCACTGGTAGATGGGTGAAATTACAGAGCGACATGTTTTCATAGGCAGTCTCCATTATAAATATGGGCATGTTTTTTATGAAAGCAAACGACAGGAATTTCATGCTGATGTAATTTTTAAATATATTGTAGTTAGATATTGAACTTTTTTTTACCACTGGGTTCAGGGTGTGTCAGTTTCAGGAATACTGGGGAGACGCTTTTTACTTCTCTGGCGATGGCAGGTTTATGGAACCCGTGAACCTCCTGCAGCTGCAACACAGCCTCCCCTGCAAAGTCATTGGTCGAGAGCCAGTCGTGATCCATGACTGTGAAGTGAATGCAGGCAGTGCTGTTACTGCACTGCTCCCGCGTTACCATGCTGAAAGAGATAAAGCAGATTGCAACACAGTGTATACTTGCCAAAGAAGGAGAATGTGATCCAAAGATACTGGAATGGGTGTGAGAGATCAGTAAACTAACAGAGGCTGGGATGCGTGTAAGAGATCAGTAAGATAGAGACTGGGACAGGTACGAGGTCAACTCTACTTGTAAAAAATTCTTTCACAGGAATATGAGTGTCACTGACAAGGCGAGCATTTGTTGCCCATCCTTAACTGCCCTTAAGAAAGTGATGGTGAGCCACCTTTTTGAACCACTGCAGTCCATGTGTTGTAGCTACATACCGACAAACACTGGAAGGAAATTCCAAGTTTTTGACCTAGTGGCTGTGAAGGAACGGCGATATAGTTCCAAGTCAGCATGGTTTGTGGCTTGGAGGGGAATTTGCAGGTGGTGCAGGTTTGAAAGGTGCTGTCAAAAGGAGACTTGCTGAGTTGCTGCAAGACATCTTGTAGGTTGTACACACTGCTGCCACAATGCGTCAGTTGTGGAGGAGTGAATGTTTAAGGTTATGGATGGGGTGCCAATTAAGCAAAGTGAGTTAAAGGCTCAAATCTAATTTGGCTCTGTGCAGCAGAAAGGGCTAACCCTTGCTGCACCTGCCCTGGGTGTATTTGATGGGACAATAAATTCAACACGTTAGGTAATGAAACAAAAATACTGACAAGTTAAACTGTTCATCAAAGATCGGGTGCAGTGTTTTATTCTTGACTTGTGTTCGCTGGCTCTTTGCCCCTGGAAAGAAGTGGAGAGGAGCGAGTTCGATAATAACAAAAGGATCACTGAGACCTGTCAACACAGAGACAAGAAGAGAGTAATTGGTGGGCTCCTGACTTCATCCACCCGATCCTGGCCAAGAACAGAGTACAGACGTTCAGAGTAATTGCAGCATTTAAAACTGTATTTCCCCTTATGTATAGATAGATGTCGAGCATGTATTTGAGATGTACAGTGTATGATCATATTAAATGGCCCAAAATGGGTCATACAATACAATAACGGGCACTCTTCAAACAAGCGGGAACCTTGTTTAAATATATAAATCAGGGTCCAGTGCCATGTGGGTGAATCAGTGGTTCTTAGAGGGAACCAAACAGGTCACTCTTAAACAGCCAAAGGCCTGCCACATTAATATTTCTACAGAGGGCAGGAATACAAATATTCCTGCTGGAACTACCAATATTGATGCTGCCTGTCAGCCTTTGTTGAGCTTGTCAATCAAATTAAAATCAGGTATGACCATGAAAATAGTTCAGACCTCCATCAGTGCCATTGGATTCCTGTCCCTCCTGCTGTTGTCATTGCATGCCCGCCTCCTACAGGTGCCTTTGGGTACACCCCTTTCTCGGGTGCCCAAACCTCCTGATTGTATGATCGGGTGCCCATGCCTTCACAGGTACCATTGGGTGCCAGTCCTTCCACTGGCCTGATTTATACTATTGGTGATAATCATCTAGGAACTCATATTACTGGTCATCTCAGATCAAAAGCACTCGCATTTTTACAGCACCTTTCATAACCTCAGGATGTCCCAAAATGCTTTACAGCCAGTCAAAGTGCTTTGCAGCCAGTGTAGTCACTCGTAATGCATGAATCTCAGCAACCAATTTGTGCACAGCAAGGTCCCACAAGTAGCACTGAGATAAGTGACCAAATAATTTGCCCTACTCTCTCCACAAAGTCCTGTATCAATCCAAACTAATCCCACATCTCCACTCTCTCCCCATTGTGTTGTATCAATTCAAACTAATCTCATAGTCCCACTCTCTCCCCTTAGCCTTTATCAATCCAAACTAATCCCACATCTCCACTCTCTCCCCATAGATTTTATCAATCCAAACTAATCTCACAGTCCCACTCTCTTCCCATAGACTTTATCAATCCAAACTAATCTCATAGTCCCACTCTCTCCCCATAGCCTTTATCAATTCAAACTAATCTCATAGTCCCACTCTATCCCCATAGCCCTGTATCAATCCAAACTAATCCCACGACTCCACTCTCTCTGCATAGCCCTGTTTCAATGCAAACTAGTCCCACATCTCCATTTTTTAATCTCTATAGCCCTCCATCTTCCTCCACTTAAAATATTTATCCAACCTGTACCATCAGTGCCAACCAGCCTGAACTATCACCTTGAATTGGCCTGTACAATCAGCTCTAACCAGCTTTGAGAGAGTCCAATCAAGATCCTGTTTGGGTTTGTCATATGTCATTAGCCACCATTTTCAATTTGTCATGTAAAGATATGTTAAATGCCCCCTACTGTTTTGGAATCATGAGTTCTGTCAGCGTTTTGAATATACAACAGAATTCTAAAAATCCTAATCCCACCAAAGGACATGATTCAAACATTCAAGTAAATCCGAGAGGATTCACAAATGGAATGACCAATGATACAATTCTGCATGATTCCTCCCCAAGTTTACTAAATCTTTTATACTCTCTTTCCCCTTTTGATTGTACCAATATACCCATCTGCCTCTTAGTTTTCATTTTTTAAGAAGGGTTATGCATAACATATTAACTTGTCTATTTCTCCACTGATGCTGCCTACGTCTGTTATTGTTGTTTTACTGATTTGGGTACGGCAAGCGAAACATGAAGTGCCAGTGCTGGCAAATGTTGCACTCTCACCATTTGCATCCAAGGCAATTAGGTTCGTAGCGTGTAAAACGTCAATGCACAGTTTGGACTCAGCAGCTTCATAGTGACACTTGATGCAAAGCATCCCATACAGGCTTGGTTCATTGGACTTCTGAGAAGGAACAGCACAGTTAATGTGAATAAAGCAGATTAATTATTTCCCTCCTCTCCTAGTCAAGCTCTGTGTGCTGCAGTGTATCTGTCACCTTGGCTCATAAGAGCCTGAATCTCCAAATTCTACTGGCACACAATGGGCAGAAAACACAAAGCATCTTCAGTTCACAACTAAACATTCTCAGAGGGGCTCAGGATGATTGTTGTAAGAAATAGGAAAATTATAGACATATACAGAACAGGGAACACAGCAGATGGTGGGACCAAGGTACCATGTTAGAACAATTAGAGGGAACGTTACTCAGTATCTAACCTGTGGTATACCTGCCCTAACCGTGTTCAATGGGACAGTGTAGAGGGAGCTTTACTCTGTATCTAATCCATGGTGTACCTGTCCTAACAGTGTTCAATGGGACAGTGTAGAGGGAGCTTTACTCTGTATCTAACCTGTGTTATACCTGCCCTAACAGTATTCAATGGGAGAGTGTAGAGGGAGCTTTACTCTATATCTAACCTGTGGTATACCTGCCCTATCGTATTCAATGGGACAGTGTAGAGGGAGCTTTAATCTGTACTAACCCGTGGTGTACCTGCCCTAACTGTATTCAATGGGACAGTGTAGAGGGAGCTTTACTCTGTATCTAACCTGTGATATATCTGCCCTAACAGTATTCAATGGGACAGTGTAGAGCGAACTTTACTCTGTATCTAACCTGTGGTGTATCTGCCCTAACAGTGTTCAATGGGACAGTGTAGAGGGAGCTTTACTCTGTATCTAAGCCGTGGTGTACCTGCCCTGGCAGTGTTTGATGCCGATACTATTTCCATGAAATGGGGTTGTCCTTTTTCCCAGAACTAATAACGATCAAGATCAACAAAACATTCACCAGAAACAAACAAATAAATTAATATTGTAATTTGGAATTGGTTGGGTGGATATAGTACCTGTTGGCGGATTTTGTCCTGGTAAGAGTGCTCAATCAGCTCCTGTGTTGAGCACTTATTTAGACGCAGCTCTTCCTTTAGAGCCTGTGAAATCAATATGCCAATGATTAAAAAAAAGTCAGTCTGCGACACAGATTCCTGATGTAGGAGAGTGCTTTGATAAGAAAATTGATAAATATCCAAGACTGTACAGTAATATATAGAGGACCTTGACTTTGTATACATTTTGCAATGCTTCATAGGGCTGATGCAGACAGCAAGCAGGAGCAGAGGGCTAACGAGAAGTCCAAAGCATTGACCAAGAATTCATAAAGTGAATTGGGACAGTTTCCTAGAGCAATATGTTGTGGATCCAACCAGGGATCAGACTATTTTAGATCTGGTAATGTACAATGAGACAGGTTTAATAAATGATCTCAGTGAAAGATCCCCTAGGAAACAGTGACCATAACATGGTAGAATTTAGCATTCAGTCTGAGAGTGAGAAACTTGGGTCAGAAGCAATTGTGCTAAACTTAAATAAGGGTTATTACAAAGGAATGAGGGCAGAGTTGGCTGGAGCGGACTGGGAAAGGAGTTTAGCAGAAAAGAGGGCTGATGAACAATAGGAGATGTTTAAGAAAATAGTTCATGACTCACAACAAAGATATATCCCAGTGAGGAAGAAGGATTCTAGGAAGGGGATAAATCAACCATGGTTAACCAAGGGAAATTAAGGATAGTATCAAATTGAAAGAAAAAACATACAATATGGCAATGATTAGTGGTAAGCCAGAGGATTGGGAAAGTTTTAAAAACCAACAAAAGATGACCAAAAAATACTAAAGATGGAGAAAATAAACTTTGAGGGTAAAATAGCAAGTAATATAAAAACGGACAATAAGAGCTTCTTTAAATATATAAAAAGGAAGAGAGAGGCCAGAGGTAACATAGGCCCCTTAGAGAATGAGGCTGGGGAAATAATAATAGGGAACCTGGAAATGGCAGAGGAGTTGAATAAATAGTTTGCATCCATCTTCACACTAGAAGACACTAATAACATTCCAAAAATACTAAATAATCAAGGGGCAAAAGAGGGGGAGAAATAAATACAATAACTAACACTAGAGAAAAAGTACTTGGGAAACCAATGGGGCTAAAGGCTGATAAGTCCCCTGGACCTAATGGGTTGCATCCTAGGTATTAAAGGAAGTAGCCACAGAGATAGTGGATGCACTGGTAGCAATCTTCTTAGATTCTAGAAAAGTCCCAGAAGATTGGAAGATTGCCAATGTAACCCCCTTATTCAAAAAGGGAGGGAGACAAAAAAACAGGTAACAAAAAAAACAGGTATAGGCCAGTTAGCTTAACATCAGTCATTGGGAAAATGTTAGAGTCTATTATAAAGGAAGTAATAGTAGAGCATTTAGAAATGCATAATACAATCAAGCAGAATCAGCATGGCTCCATGAAGGGGAAATCATGCCTGACGAATTCATTAGAATTCTTTGAGGAGGTAACAAGCAGGATAAAGGGGAACCAGTAGATGTTATATATTTGGATTTCCAAAAGACGTTTGATATGGTACCGCACATAAGGCTACTTAATAAGATAAGAGCACATGGTGTTGGGCACTGTATATTAGCATTGATAGAGGATTAGCTAACTAATAGAAGACAGAGAGTTGGGAATAGGGGGGCATTTTCAGGATGACAACCTGTAACTAGTGAAGTGCCACAGGGATCAGTGCTGGGGCCACAATTATTTACAATATATATTAATGACTTAGATGAGGGAAGCGAATGTACTATTGCCAAGTTTGCAGATGACACAAAAATAGGTGGGAAGGCAAGTGGTGAGGATGCCACAAAGAGTCTACAGAGGGATATAGACAGGTTAAGTGAGTGGGCAAAAACTTGGCAGATGGAACATAATGTGGGAAAAAGTGAGGTTATGCACTTTGGCTGGTGGAATAGAAGAGCTGAATATTATTTAAATGGATGAAGATTGCAGAAAGTTGCAGCATAGAGGGATTTGGGGGTTTTCGTGCATGAATTATAAAAAATTAACATACAAGTTCAGCAGGTAACAGGTAAAATGGAATGTTGGCCTTTATTTCAAAGGGAATGGAGTATAAAAATAGGGAAGTCTTGCTAAAACTATACAAGGCACTAGTTAGACCATGCCTCGAATACTGTGAATAGTTTTGGTCTCTTTATCTAAGGAAAGATATACTGGCATTGGAGGCAGTCCAGAGAAGGTTCACTAGGTTGATCCCAGGTATGGAGGGATTTTCTTATGAGGAGAGGTTGGGTAGGTTGGACTGTATTCATTGGAGTTTAGAAGAATGAGAGGCAATCTTATCGAAACATAAAAGATTCTTAGGGGTCTTGACAGGGTAGATGCTGAGAGGTTGTTTCTCCTTGTGGGAGAGCCTAGGACCAGAGGGTATAATCTCAGAGTAAGGGGGTGTCCATTTAAGACAGAGATGAGGAGGAATTTCTTCTCTCACAGAGTAGTTAATCTGTGGAATTCTTTACCGCAGAGGGCTGTAGAGGCTGGGTCGTAAAGTATATTCAAGGCTGGGATAGACATAATTTAATCAGTAAGGAAATCAAGGATTATGGGGGAACGGCAGGAAAGTGGAGTTGAGGATTACCAGATCAGCCATAAACTCATTGAATGGCGGAGCAAACTTGATAGGCCGAATGGCCTACTTCTGCTCCTACGTCTTATGGTCACTGAAGTTAAGCTGAGAGGTACGAAGCAGTGGGATTTAGAGACGAAGTTCAAATGGGCGAGAGGCCAAAAACATAAGAGATCCTGCTGCCTGTAGTGAAGGAGGGGGAGAGAGGGAGCAATAGAGAGAGAGAAATGGAGAGAGGGAGAGTGGGAGGATTGTACAGGAGGCCAGAGGGAGGAACACACTGAAGCTTTCTTAACCCTTATGCAGTTCCACCTAGTAGCATAATAGAAATTTCAGTACAGAAGAGGCCATCTGGTCCATCGTGCCAATACTAGAACTTCCTTCACATTAGAGCTGGTCCTGTTTCCCTGTCTTTTCCCCTGACCCTTTCATATTTTTCCTCTGTGAATGATTCTCTAACTCCCTCTGTGAATGACTCAGCTCCCATCGCCCTACTGTGAGAATGGATATCATATCCAGTCACCATTTCTGTCAAACACTTACCGAATCTCCCTTTTCTGCTTCCTGTACAAATCCTGAGTTTCCTCCTGTTAATTACTCACTGACCATTCAAAAGAATCTTTCACTATTTACCCTGTCATTTTTGAACTCTTTATTTGATCTCCCCATAATTTTCCACATTTTGGTTAAGTAGTTTCTAGGAGGTCCCAGGGACTGAGTTAGTGGTGAGTGCAACCAGTACCATTTACCTTATATTTGTCATTCTGCAAGTTATCAAGTGGCAATCCCTGTCCTTCAGCGTGGAAAAATATCACAAGAGCCTACAGAGAGACAGAGTCAACATTCCAGAAACACAAAGCATCCAAACACCACATTTAACAGTTTACAGAGCAGTTCATTAGAGAACTGCTACAGAGGATGGTGAACTATCTGGAGGAACTTAACACCTTTGATAGCTTGGTAATTATAATCTCTTCATTCAGTAAGCATAGGAAATAAGAACAGGGTTTGCTAATGCAAAATTGTACCTGCTTTACTGGAGGGATTGGGTTCACTGGGACATTGGCCATTCCTTGTGGCACTTTCTTGGCTCATTTGGTAATACTCTGGTGCCACTTGAGCCCATAGTCTAGGCTGACACTTCCAGTACTGAGGGAATGCTGCACTGTCAGAGGTGTCCTAGAAGTTACAGCAAGTTCAGGTGGGCGTTAAAGGCCCAAAGGCACGCTTGTAAGAAAAGATACAGTACTCTGGGGAGACTGGGAGACACAACATAGGGACACTGGGAGACTCCGCACGGGGACACTGGGAAATTCTGCATGGGGAGACTGGAAGATTCCTCATGAGAAGATTGCCAATTGTTTTTAAATTGTTGCATCTGCATTGTTGAGCATTAAGCCTCCATTCATGGAGTCAGGGATAGGGGGTGATGGGATGAATAAAATCAGTTGATCATAGAATTTTAAGCATGAAACGGGTAGTGGGCTATTAAGATGTGGTACACTGGTGGTTGGTAACTGAACCTTGCCCCTTTGTTCTAACCTCCAAAGTGAAGTGAAATCGCTCATAGAATTCAGCAGACATCCCAATATTTGTAGCCAATGCCTCAACGATCAAATCCAACAATAGTTTCCACAGAGAACTCAATATCCTGGAGAAGGACAGAAAAATCATTTAAAGAGAAGCTGGGAGAGAACATGTACACTGAGCTGCACAAGGGAAAGTGACACATGACACAACTTTAACTCTGACATTATTGAGAGGTATTCTTTCCTTTGAAGATGCCTATAATACTAACACTTCCTACAACAGTCAGTAACCATGCTCAGCATGATTTAAGTACAGAATAAAGCTTCTCCGCAGAGTTTGATCAAAAACTCCAAGGAGAGATGCAGCATGAGTTAGATACAGAGCAACTCTCCTTCTAAGCTGTCCCATAGGGCAGGTAGCCAATCACCACCCATGATCGGCTGTGCACCGCAATTTTATGTGGGCCTGTGTGCTCCCTGTGCGAGCAGGGGGAATAGGCTGAGTTAGGGCCTGCATTGTGCGAAAGAGCACAGTTTAATAAAGAAAAAAACATTTTTAAGACATCCCCTCATGTGACAGTGTCACATGAGCTGGGACATGTCAATGAATTTTATTAAAAATTTTTATTAAACTTTAAAAGCCTTCATGAAATCTCATCCCGCCCGTGGATGAGGTTTCATGATAAATGCCAAGGCTGCCTGGGCTCTTCACCTGCCCACCAACCTTAAGATTGGACGGGCAGCTCAGTTTATTAGTTTAATTGATATTTAAATGTCCTTAATAGGGCTTTGACAGTTCGGTGGGTGCGCAGCCGACTCCGGTGCACACCCACTAAACTCAAGGTATGAATGACACACGGTGAAGTCGGGAAGCATGCTCAACGTCACCGTGCGTCATTTTATGTGTCAGCGAGTGGGCCCGGCCCCTGTTTGCCAACCCAAAGATTCTGGCCAGAGACTCCCAGGACAGGTACAGCACAGATTAAATACAGCATAAAACTCCCTCCACATTATTCAATCAAACATTCCCAGGGAAAGTACAAAAACAACAAACATTTAATGTAATAAAAACCCTAAGGTGCTTCACAGAAGTGTTGAAAAGCAAGATTTGACACTGAGCCACACATGGTGACATTAGGGTAGATGGCCAAATGCTTGGCCATAGAAAAGAATGTTTAAGGAGAAAGAGAGGCCGAGAGTTTTAAAATTTAGGACTGAGGCAGCTGAAGGTGCAGAAGCCAATGTGGAGCGTTTAAAATCAGGGATGCTCAAAGAGGCCAGAATTAGGTGAGCCCAGATATCTCGGTGTGTTGTATGGCTGGAGGAGATTACAAAGATAGGGAGGGGGCAAGGCCCTGGGGGGATTTGGAAACAAGGATGAGAATTTAAAATTGAGGCATTGCTTGACCAGGAACCAACATGGGTCAGAGAGCACAGGTGTGATAGGTGAACAGGCCATGGTGCAAATAAGGATACAGTGAAGCAGTTCTAATGAAAGATTACGACATGAAATGTTAACTCTTGTTTCTCTCTCCACAGATGCTGCCAGACCTGCTGAGTATTTCCTGCATTTTCTGCTTCTATTAGGACTAAGCAAAGTTTTGAATAGCCTTAAGAATAATAGAATGTGGGAGGTGCATTAGAATATTCGAATATAAAGTTAACAAAGGATGAGGGTTTCAGCAGCATATGACCTTAGACGGGGTGGAGTTAGGTGATGTTATGGAAGTGGAAATAGACAGTCCTAGTGATAGCCCCTAAATATGGCCGGAAGCTCATCTTGGGGTCAAATATGACACCAAGTTTGTAAATAGTCTGGCTCAACTTTAGACATTGGTCAGAGTGAGGGATGGAGTCAGTAGCCAGGGAACAGAGTTTGGAACAGGGACCAAAGGCAATGGTTTCGGTCTTCCCAAAATTTAATTGGAAGAAATTTCTGCTCATCTAGTACTGGATGTTAGTCTGATAAACTAGCAATAGTGGAAGAGTCGAGAGAGAGGTGGTGGTGAGGTAGAGCTGGGCGTTGTCTATGTTCATGCGAAACCTAACGCTTTGCTTTTTGGATGGTATCACCAAGAGGCAGCACATAGAAGAGAAACCATTCTGGCTACAATTAGATAGATAAGAATGAAACCATGTGAGAACAGACCCACCCAGCTGGATGACCATGAGAGGTGTTGGACACAGGTGGTGTGGAAGGCTTCAGAAAAGTTGATAATAATAAAGAGAATAGTTTGCCCTTGTCAGTTACATAGAATATTATTTGTGACTTTGATAAGAGTCATTTCGGTAATGTGACAGCAGCAGAAAGCTGACCGGAGGGATTGAAGCATGGAATTCCAAGAAAGATGGGCATGGAAGTTGGAGCTGGGACGATATTTTGTAAGGATGGTGGGTTCAAGGGTTGATTTTTAATTTCAGGGAGGATGCTCGTGCAGCAAGGTTTATGAGGTAAATTATCTTCTACACTCCCAGGGCAGGTACACCACTGATTAGATACTGAGTAAAGCTCTCTCTAATCTGTTGCATCAAATTCTCCCAGAGCCAGTACAGCACTGGTTGGATAAGGCTAGACTCTCCCACAGACGTGAGGAGTCTTTCAGTACTTCAGTCTGGATTGCATTTGAGCACAGGTCCTATGAGAGACAGAGTTTAAGGCTGAGTGTAATGTTGATCTCAGTTGTGCAATGAAACTTTTCAGGCCTATCTGCAACCTTAAGCTATTATTGAAGCCAATGACCTCTATTGAACTTGTTCCATCTTTCTGTTACTGAATTTATTTTAGTGAACTTTGACTTGTCTCTACTTACCGACTGAGATTCTTCCTCACCAGCCATTCGCTCAGGATCATTAGATTGTCATCCAGGAATTTCATAAGAGGGGAAATAGCCTGTAAACAACACAGAAACAGTTGTGAATTGAATGGATGCATTTCACACAGTCAAGAAACAGTGTTTCCATGAAAAAGAAATCTCAGATTGTTGCCACAATGTGTGTCATTCATCCCTGGATGTGTTGAATGATCCTGGAAATCATTGTGTGATAGCAGCAATGGTATCACACATCTCAAATCAACTAGCCATACTTTATGTGTGGCTGTAACAATGTGCAACACCGAGCTATTCAAGACTGAGGGCAACACAGTTGAGCCCAATTCTGTTCTCACCCAATAGTCACAGACACACTAGCAAAATCTATTAGAAACCTGGCCCATTGTCTCCCCTGGACCCAGCAAAATGGAGATCCGTCCCCCTCTTGATAGACCAGCAAAGCCATAGATCAAACCCTGGGCTGTCCTGGTTGGTCTGGTCCAGTCCTGCAATGTTTAAGTTCACTGAGGCCTTGCTATGGATTTGGTCCATCTCAGCATCATTGATTCTTGCTTAAAGGGCACCAGTGTAGTGACAGTTGTGTGGGTGTGTGATGAGGGGATCTGTAGGATGGCCTTAGAACTGGAGTCTGTGTCTACTGTGATGAGCCCCCAAATGTTCCAGTATGAAATCGTCTCCAAGGCACCTACATCATCGGGCTGGATGGAATCTGGTGACAAGCTGATGTGCTGAATGTATTTTCGCAAGTCATTGACCATCTGTAAAACACAAACACGGGAAACAGTTTATTATTGGACTGGGGCTGCACACATTTCTCGGCAAAGTGCCTTTTTCCCCCTTGAAAGTCATTCAGAGCTTGGGCTGTAGCCACTCCTGGAGCAAACTGATGCCCACCAAACCAAACTGATCCCCAATGAAGCAAACTGACCTCCACCAGGGCGAAAACCCTTCACTGGAGAAAACCGATACCTCCTCCCGCCACCCCCACCCCCCGGAGTTTTCCCATTACAATACACTGATCCAGATGGAGTTCAAATTCAGTTGCCAAGCGCTAATCCATCAGTACATGCTGTGCTGGTTACCTTCTCCACAAGCTGGTTGATCATATAGTTAGACTGCCGCTGCATGCCTGCATCGATGCTTTGTAGCTGGGTGCCCAGTGCTCTTTGCACTTGCTGCTTCCCTTCCAGCCCATACAGTTGCTCCATGGAAATCTCCACTCCCTGCCAGTCTAATTCCTTTGGCAAATTCCAGGTGTATGTGTGCACATGCTCGATGTTATTCAGGACAATGCACAGCTGAGGAGGGAGAAGGGAAGCAGTCATGACAGGAAGGGAGAAAGAGTAGGAATGATGGCAGGAAATCTAGTAGATCAGAAGTGACAGAACAAGCAAAGGATACGACCCTAGAATACCTGCCATTCATGTCCATCTTCCGAGGGAGATGAGCAACCTCAGAGAGAACTGGTAGGAATTAAGTCTGCAATGGGTTTTTTTTGGCCCTTTGCTCTGAGGGTGGTGGAGTAAAATTGCTGAATTTTAGTCCAACATCACAGCTGACAGCAGTGGACCATGATCAATCATTGCAAAGGTCCCAGTGGGACAGAACTGCAATGTTCCATATAGTGTTTCACTAACTCGGTCCCTTTGTCCTGTATCCAAACAGATGTTTATCCAACTACTTAAAGGACTTTTTCCAACAAAGCACGAAAGAGGGAGCTCAATGTGAAAAGAGACATTTTCTGTTCAATGTACTACTGACACCAAAAGTTGAATTTTAATACCCAAGCAAATCGGAGATTTCAATCTGCCCACTATTGGGTTTAAGAGAGGAGGGACAAGGGAAGAAAAAACAATTTAGGTTGCCAATCTAAATAATTTAAAAACAATTTAACCTGTTTCACAGTGTTAATCCTGGCCAGTCATGTTTCCCAGGCCTAGGCCTGCAGGCCTCAGGCAGGCTCTGATTTAACTTGTTTTGGGTTAATCCTGGCCAATCATGTTTCCCAGGCCTCTGGCATCCTCTTAACCTGTTTTACAGTGTTAATCTTAGCTGGTCATGTTTTCCAGGCCTCAGGAACCCCAGCAGCTGGTGAGGACAGCTTTGGGATAAAGCAGTACTGCCTTTTAAGAGTACTGATCGTGAATCAAGAGTGCTTGCCCCTGGCTCTCCCAAGCTGCCCCACCCATACAAACACTCCTGGGTTTGGGATTCGAAACCCCATGTCCTGGGATCGGGCTTCTACTGGATCAGCCCCAATCAGGCCTGAGATTGCACCTCCATCAGGAGCTGCCGTCCCCACCATAGGGGTTATGGATCAGAACTTTGGACCTCCCTGCTCTGGAATCCTCTCTGTGTGACTGGAAGGCATCTGTCAATCATGCTGACTTCTGGGAAGGGATTTTGTCAATAAGAAAAGATGCACACTGTGGAGTTAACACTACTACATGCAGGGTAAGCTGGTCTGAAACTCTGCTTCCCCATATAGCTTCCTTCTCTATGTACCTCCCATAATATAAAATAGGAAAATTTTCTTTGACTTCTTTTGTTAGTACAGCAATGTTATGATCCATAGAGGCGCCCTGAATTGGGCTTCTTCCTATTGGGCTGCTGCATTGATGTCACGTGCACCCTGGATTGGATCCATAGGAAATAGGAGAACAACAAGCAGCCTAACTGAGCAGATTCAGAACTACCCAGAGTCCAGGAAACACACCATGGGTTGTTACTCTGCATAATCAGTACAAAACCACACAGGGAGAGTGAAAGGAAGGCATTTGGCTCACTTGGGTTTATACAATGGGAGTGAATGGGAAGGGATTTGGCTCATTGGGATTCTATATGGACTTATATATATGATATCCAATATGAAACATGTGTCTCCTCACAAGAATTATCCAGAGCTCACCTGTTGTGTAATTTTCTTCTGATCATCTGCTTTATGTCTCACCATTTCTGAGTACATCACAGCTGCATTGCAAATGTCCTGGAAGAAACCATGGAGACATCTATAACCACCGAGATGGAGACATCCTTAACCACCGAGATAGAGACATCCACAACCACCGAGATGGAGACATCCACAACCACCGAGATGGAGACATCCACAACCACCGAGATGGAGACATCCACAACCACCGAGATGGAGACATCCACAACCACCGAGATGGAGACATCCACAACCACCGAGATGGAGACATCCACAACCATCGAGATGGAGACATCCACAACCATCGAGATGGAGACATCCACAACCACGGAAATGGAGACATCCACAACCACGGAGATGGAGACATCCACAACCACGGAGATGGAGACATCCACAACCACGGAGATGGAGACATCCATAACCACGGAGATGGAGACATTCACAACCACGGAGATGGAGACATCCATAACCACGGATATGGAGAAGATGGAGATATATATAACCACCGAGATGGAGACATCCACAACCACGGAGATGGAGACATCCACAACCACGGAAATGGAGACATCCACAACCACGGAAATGGAGAGATCCACAACCACGGAGATGGAGACATCCACAACCACGGAGATGGAGGCATCCATAACCACCGAGATGGAGACATCCATAACCACGGAGATGGAGACATCCATAACCACGGAGATGGAGACATCCATAACCACGGAGATGGAGACATCCATAACCACGGAGATGGGGAGATCCATAACCACGGAGATGGAGACATCCATAATCACAGAGATGGGGAGATCCATAACCACGGAGATGGAGAAGATGGAGATATATATAACCACGGAGATGGAGACACTTATAACCATGGAGATAGCTATAACCACAGAGATGGAGATACCTCTAACTGCAGAGATACCTCTAACTACAGAGATATCTATAACCACAGAGATATCTATAACCACAGAGATATAGAAACATATAGAAACTAGGAGCAGGAGTAGGCCATTCAGCCCTTCAAGTCTGGTCTGCCATTCATCATGATCATGGCTGATCATCCGACTCAATAGCCTGCTCCCACTTTCTCCACATATCCTTTGATCCCTTTCGCCCCAAGAGCTATATCTAACTCTTTCTTGAAAATATACACTGTTTTGGCCTCAACTACTTTCTGTGGTAGTGAATTCTACAGGCTCACCACACTCTGGGTGAAGAAATTTCTCCTCATCTCAGCCCTAAATGGTCTACCCCATATCCTCAGACTGTGACCCCTGGTTCTGGACTCCCTCACCATCAGGAACATCCTTCCTGCATCTATCCTGTCTAGTCCTGTTAGAATTTTGTAGGTTTCTATGAGATCCCCCCTCATTCTTCTGAACTCCAGCGAATATAATCCTAACCAACTCAATCTCTCCTCATATGCCAGTCCCGCCATCCCAGGAATCAGTCTGGTAAACCTTCACTGCACTCCCTCTATAGCAAGTACATCCTTCCTCAGATAAGGAGATCAAAAGTGCACACAATATTCCAGGTGTGGTCTCACCAATGCCCTGTATAATTGCAGCAAGACATCCTGCTCCTGTACTTGAATCCTCTCACTATGAAGGCCAACATACCATTTGCCTTCTTTACCACCTGCTGCACCTGCATGCTTACCTTCAGCAACTGGTTTACGAGGACACCCAGGTCTTATTGCACATCCCCTCTCTCAATTTATAGCCATTCAGATAATAACCTGCCTTTCTGTTTTTGCTACCAAAGTGGGTAACCTCACATTTATCCACATTATATTGCATCTGCCATGCATTTGCCCACTCACTCAGCTTGTCCAAATCACACTGAAGCATCCCTGCATCTTCCTCACAGGTTACTCTCCCACCCAGTTTTGTGACATCTGCAAATTTGGAGATAGTACATTTAGTTCCCTCATCTAAATCATTAATATATATTGTGAATAGCTGGACTTCCAGCACCAATCCCTACGGTACCCCATTCGTCACTACCTGCCATTCGGTTTATTCCTACTCTTTGTTTCCTGTCAGCCAACCAGTTTCTATCCATCTCAACACACTAACCCCATCCCATGCACTTTAATTTTACAAGCTAATCTCTTATGTGGGGCTTTGTCGAAAGCCTTCTGAAAGTCCAAATAAACCACATCCACTGGCTCCGCCTCATTAACTCTACTAGTTGCATCCTCGAAAAATTCCAGTCGATTTGTCAAGCACGATTTTCCTTTCATAAATCCATGCTGACTCTGTCCGATTCTGCCAATGTTTTCCAAGTGCTCAGCTATTAAATCTTTTATAACGGACTCTAGAATTTTCCCCACAACTGACCTCAGGCTGACTGGCCTGACTGGTCTATAATTCCCTGTTTTCTCTCTACCTTCCCTTTTAAATAGTGGGGTTACATTAGCTACCCTCCAATCTGTAGGAACCATTCCAGAGACTATAGACTCTCGGAAGATGACCACCAATGCAACTACTAATTCTAGGGCCACTTAAGTACTCTGGGATGTAGATTATCAGGCCCTGGGGATTTATCGGCCTTCAATCCCATCAATTTCTCTAACACCATTTCCCTGCTAACACTGGTTTCTTTCAGTTCCTCCCTCTCACTAAGCCCTGTGTTCCCCAACATTTCTGGTATGTTATTTGTGTCCTGCTTTGTGAAGACAGAACCAAAGTATGTATTTAGTTGGTCAGCTATTTCTTTGTTCCCCATTATAAATTCCCCTGTTTCTGACTGTAAGGGACCCACGTTTGTCTTCACCAATCTTTCTCTCTTCACATACCTATAGAAACTTTTACAGTCAGTCTGTCAGTATCTATAACCACGGAGATGGAGATATCTATAACCACGGAGATGGAGATATCTATAACCACGGAGACATGTATAATCACAGAGATGGAGATATCTATAACCACAATGATATCTATAACCACGGAGATGGGGATATCTATATCCATGGGGGTATATCTATTGGTGCTGGGAGTACAGGTGGCAGGACACAAACTGGATACTGCAACTATTCCCCCAGTGCCAATACACACACACAGCATACAGGAATACAATTTGAATCATTGATAAGTTGAACATCAACAACTTGGATCTATATAATGCATCTAACACAGAAAATATCTCAGTCACTTTATGCTGGAGGAGAAAAATGCTGAAATGAAAGGAGATAGGTTCCCTGCAGCAACAATTATCCTCTGGCCAGGTGTAACCAGGTATGGAGACACTTGAAGATCATGAAGTGGACATGGAACAAGCACTCACTCTAGACTTACTGAAATGAAAAATTACAGGGCCATACATCGTGCCTTGGATCTGAGAGTGATGCACTGCTGAGCCATGTTGATCTTGCCCTGTAGCCTGAAGCTCAGGAGCAGTGAAACAAAGTCATAGTGGCCTGCCCAATGCATAACTAGTATGAGAGGGAGTCTAGAACAGAACCATTTTACTGTGATGCTGAGGCTCCCTCACGAAACAGTACCTTCAGAGAAACCTGCAGTAATTATGGAGATTGTGCTCACACTCACGTCAGTGATTTTTGTTACAAAGACAAAGGCTCCCATGGGGTCAGGCCAGGCCAGCTGCAGCCAGAAGCTCTTGATCTGGGTGAAACAGGTCACTACATCGACAGCCGAGCTGCTGTGCTTGGACAATGTGTCAACAGGATCAAGCTGGGGGGAAAACCACAAACATTCACCGCCATTGTCAACAGAGAAAGTTATACACAACATGAAATTCACTCAGAGATACCCCATAGTGAGAAGGGCCATTCAGCTTTCCAAGCTCCTTGTGAAATCTCCCCATCATGGACTCTACACACCCATTCAGTACAAAAGTTTATCTTGAGTCAACTGACCCAAGTCTTGCCCCATCAGTGTACCATATGCTGGTATAGTGCAATACAATTACTGACCACATCTGAAAAGAAAAGGAAGTCATGGGCAATGAGCCTGTAACTTGTCAACATGTCTGACTGGGGTCATTTACCTGATCCACCGTTACTGCCCTTGTAATACGTTCACATGACTTCTCATAAACGATTTGGAGCCACTTGTTGATGGACATCTGAAACCAATCGTGGAAATTTGTGAGTGCCAGAGGTTTGGAGTCCCTATAGGGGGTGGGAAAACAAAGCAGACTTAGGATCTTAGTCGGGTCCAGTGTGATAAACTGCTCCCTGCTCACCAGACCCAGTGTGATAGTCCACTCCCTGCTCACAGGATCCAGTGTGATAGACCACTCCCTGCTCACAGGATCCAGTGTGATAGACCACTCCCTGCTCACAGGATCCAGTGTGATAGACCACTCCCTGCTCACAGGATCCAGTGTGGTAGACCACTCCCTGCTCACAGGATCCAGTGTGGTAGACCACTTCCTGCCCACAGGATCCGTTGTGACAGTCCACTTCCTGCCCACAGGATTCAGTGTGGTAGACTGCTCCCTGCTTATAAGATCCAGTGTGATAATCCACTCCCTTCCCACACGATCAGTGTGATAGTCCACTCCCTGCCCAGAGGATCCAGTGTAATAGATCACTCCCTATTCTTCTTCACCTGAGAGGATATAGAGCCTCTGTTTAACATCTCCTCTAAAAGTGCAGCGCTCCCTCAGCACTCAAGTTTCAGACCGAATTTTGTATTCAAGCCCCTGGAGTAGGGTTGAACCCAGAACCTTGATCCAGTGGTAAATGTGCCCTCACTGAACTATGCTGAATCTTGACTATGGCGTTCAATTCTGGGCATTGCACTTTGGGAGGGATGTCAAGGCCTTGCAGTGGGTGCAGAAGAGAAATACCAAAACAATACTAGAAACGAGGAACTTCAGTTATGTGCAGAGACTGGAGAATCTGGGGTTGTTCCCAATAGAACAGAGAAGGTCAAGGAGATTTGATAGAAGTGTTCAATATTATGAATAGATTTGATAGAGTAAATCAAGAGGAACTCTTTCCAGTGGCAGAAAGGGCAGTAAGCAGAGGGCATGGAATTAAGCGATTGGCAAAAGAAGCAGAGGTGATTTGAGGAAATACTGTTTAACACAGTGAGTTATTGTGATCCAGAATACTGGCTGAATGAGTGGTGGGAGCAGATTTAATAGTAACATTCAAAAAGGAATTGGATAAATACTTGAAGGGAAACATAGTTATTGGGAAAAGGGCAGAGGAGTAGGATAACTGGATAGCTCTTCCAAAGAACTGGCACAGGCACAAAGGACTGAATGTGCTGAATGATTCTATCCCTTGTTCGGGGGGAATCTAGTGTGGTGGTTTCTGAATCCAGGTCATTGTACAAAGATTTCCCATGTCATCACCCAGCTCAAGTTCTGAGACTGCAGGAACCTCTGCACCAGGGCAACCTTCATTTTCGATGGTCTCCACCCCTCTTTCCCTCACTACATAACTCAACAATTCAGCCTCAACTGCCCCTCACTCCCTGTAATTCCTGTTTAGTGCTTGAGTCCCTAACCCCATCCCAGGGGCTATATTAAAGCCAGTGGTTGTGCCTTCTGTTGACTCACTTTAGTGGAAGGAATTCCTTGAATTGTTTCAGCTCCTTGAGTGACAGGTACAGCTCAAATAGAGTCTCCCCTGTCTGCTGCGTCATTTTTGACCTCTCCTCTTCCATAGCCGCTCCCAGCTCTTCCATCAGTGCCAGAACATCATCAGCGACCTGCACCAAGCAGATAGTTTGGAGGATATAATTTGTGGTAAAAACCTACTCATCTTGTTGGGTGGTGTGGGTTGGGGGGCAGGCAGCAGGAGGGTAGGGGTAAGGCAAGAACCCATCTGCCTCATGATAATCAGGTGATCTTGGGCAGAGTCTAGGTTGGCTCTTGCCCACCCTGTCCAGGACTTTGAGTGGTCTGCCACGAGGGAGGGATCATTCAGCAACTAAACTATTCTGATGAAGTGTTTATGGTGAGATGCTGCAATGAAACTGGTCACTCAGAGGCTGATGGGTTTGGGCCGGGGTGGGGGATGCAGTACGGAGCTGCTGAACACAGTTAATGCCCTGATTCAACATACAGCGAGTTCCCAGTTGTGGCCAGGCAGTTAGCATGAAGTTGAAATGCCAGTAAACAAAGGCTCCTCCCCCAGGCAGGGAAGGGTATTAAACATCCCCCTCACACATCCTGACATCCAGTTCCAGAGTGGTTCTAGCAGTCCAAGATGATCCAGCCAGCCAGGAAACCCCAAATAAGCTGGTGGGGAAAAGGCCAAGTGACAAATGAGAGGTGGAAGAGTGGCAGACAGGGATGGCGAGGGGAAGGGGAGGGAGGTGGAGAAGGAGAAGAATTGAGAGATGGGAGTGGAGGAGGGAAGGGAGAGAGATTGGGAAAGGAGGGACAGAGTTGTGGAGGAGTTAAGGGGGAGAGATAGGGCAAGGGAGAGAGGGAGATATTGGGAGAGGAGATGGGGAGGGAAATGGAGGGAGGGAAAAAAAAATCAACATTGGGAAAACTAAAAATGAGGCAACTAAAAGCCAGGGTTCCGAATACTGCATTGAATAAACTGAGAGATTTTATTTTACAGTTTAGGGAGCCCTTGATTAAATACTGATCTTTCTCATGAGGGAGGTTCAGAGTCTCACACACAGTGGGGGGAGTTTGGAGTCTTTGGGGATTAAAGTCTCTGGGTGGTTAGGGGTTCGGAATCTCATGTACAGAGGGGTATCAGAGTCTCACATATGGTGGGGCGGCTCAGAGTTTCACACACATTGGGGAGTCTCTGGGGCTCAAAGTCTCTCAAGCACAGAGGGCTTGGAGTTTCTCACACATGGGGGTCTTGGAGTGTCTGGCCCTCAGAGTTTCTAACATACGGGTTTGGGGATGGGTGGGTACTCTGAGTGCTCATTCTCAGAGACCCACCCAATCTTCTTACCAGTTTCTCCAGTTGTTGGTAGGTGATGCTGAAGTAATCAATCTTCACAGCACTGGAAAAAGACAGAAATCATTCCTAGTATGGAAAGCAGCCACTCAGTGCAGTTATAACACCTGACAAGAACACAACATGCGTAATATATTGACATGGCCTTTTGTGCCCTACACCACTTCATTGAAAGGACATGTATTGCTGGTGGAGATGCAGGACATTTAAAGCTGAGTTGAGTTACCCATTGCATCAAAACACAAGAATTTGTGCAGCCAGAGACCCTTACCATGTTTCACAAAAGTAACCGGCCCTCTCACTGCATCACATATTCCGTTTATGTCCCCTGCTACGAGTTGCAAATTGAAGTACAGGCAAAAGCTGCATGATGGCTCCTATAGGGATTGTCAAATAAGTGAGTAAGCAACCCAGCACTGCTACACCCCCAGTTTGATACCCAATCTGTAATAATCAACATGACCTCAGACAAGAAAGCAGTTGTGGATCTCATTAAGCCCAGTGTGGAGGGAGCTTTACTTTGTATCTATCCTGTCCTGTACCTGCCCTAGCGCTGTCAGTTGGACACAGGTTATCCAAAGCAGTAAAGAGTTTTATTCCCTGCACTAACATCCTTAACTTATTTGAACAAAATAATTGCAATACTAAAATGCAGGAACATAGGAGTCAATTACCTGACAAATATTTGGTTGTATTGGTTTTGATTTTTACGTAGCTCTGTGCAAACTGTGTCGACCTGTCGTACCAATCTCATCAGTGTAGACAGTTCAGACTACAAAATAAAGTCAGACTGAGATCACAACCTTGATAATGTAAGGAACTCTCGTCTCCAAACGCAACTCACCATCAATCACCCCCAAACTCAACACATAGTCACCCCCCTCAAACCCAAGTCACTGTCAACAAACCCCGCCCAAACCCAACTCAGCATCAACCTCCCAAACCGAACTCACCGTCAACAAATCCCCCCCAAATCAACATACCATCAACATGCCCCCAAACCCAACTCACCATCAACAAACCTGACCAAACCCAACCCATCACCACTAGAGTCCCCAAACCCAACTCACTGTCAGCAAACACCCCCAAACCCAACTCACCACCAACAAACCTCTTTAAACCCAACTCGCCATCAAAAAACACCCCCAAACCCAACTCACTGTCAACAAACCCCCCAAAACCAACTCACCACCAACAAAACCCCCCCAAACCCAACTCATTGTCAGAAAACCTCCCCAAACCCAACTCACCATCAACAAACCTCCCAAAACCAACTCATCATCAGCAAAGCCCCCCAAACCCAACTCATATCAACAAACCCCCCCAAACCCAACTCACTAATCAACAACCCCCCCAAACCTAACTCACCACCAACAAAACTCCCCCAAACCCAACTCATTGTCAGAAAACTTCCCCAAACTCAACTCACCATCAACAAACCCCCCAAACCCAATTCATCATCAGCAAAGCCCCCCAACTCAACATCAACAAACCCCCCAAACCCAACTCACTGTCAACAAACCCCCCCAAACCCAACTCACTGTCAACAAACCCCCCCAAACCCAACTCACTGTCAACAAACCCCCCCAAACCCAACACACCATCAACAACCACCCCAAACCCTACTCAACATTAACAAAACCCTCAAACCCAACTCACCATCAACTCCCCAAAACCCAACTCACCATCAACTCCCCAAAACCCAACTCACCATCAACTCCCCAAAACCCAACTCACCATCAACTCCCCAAAACCCAACTCACCATCAACTCCCCAAAACCCAACTCACCATCAACTCCCCAAAACCCAACTCACCATCAACTCCCCAAAACCCAACTCACCATCAACTCCCCAAAACCCAACTCACCATCAACTCCCCAAAACCCAACTCACCATCAACTCCCCAAAACCCAACTCACCATCAACTCCCCAAAACCCAACTCACCATCAACTCCCCAAAACCCAACTCACCATCAACTCCCCAAAACCCAACTCACCATCAACTCCCCAAAACCCAACTCACCATCAACTCCCCAAAACCCAAGTCACCATCAACTCCCCAAAACCCAAGTCACCATCAACTCCCCAAAACCCAAGTCACCATCAACTCCCCAAAACCCAACTCACCATCCACTCCCCAAAACTCAACTCACCATCAACTCCCTAAAACCCAACTCACCGTCAACTCCCCAAAACCCAACTCACCGTCAACTCCCCAAAACCCAACTCACCGTCAACTCCCCAAAACCCAACTCACCATCAACAAACCTCCCAAAACCAACTCATCATCAGCAAAGCCCCCCAAACCCAACTCATATCAACAAACCCCCCCAAACCCAACTCACTGTCAACAACCCCCCCAAACCTAACTCACCACCAACAAAACCCCCCCAAACCCAACTCATTGTCAGAAAACTTCCCCAAACTCAACTCACCATCAACAAAGCCCCCAAACCCAATTCATCATCAGCAAAGCCCCCCAACTCAACATCAACAAACCCCCCCAAACCCAACTCACTGTCAACAAACCCCCCCAAACCCAACTCACTGTCAACAAACCCCACCAAACACAACTCACTGTCAAAAAACCCCCCCAAACCCAACTCACTGTCAACAAACCCCCCAAACACAACACACCATCAACAACCACCCCAAACCCTACTCAACATTAACAAAACCCTCAAACCCAACTCACCGTCAACTCCCCAAAACCCAACTCACCGTCAACTCCCCAAAACCCAACTCACCGTCAACTCCCCAAAACCCAACTCACCGTCAACTCCCCAAAACCCAACTCACCGTCAACTCCCCAAAACCCAACTCACCGTCAACTCCCCAAAACCCAACTCACCGTCAACTCCCCAAAACCCAACTCACCGTCAACTCCCCAAAACCCAACTCACTGTCAAGAACAACCCAAACCCAACTTATCATCAACAATGCCCCCTGCCCTCCAAAGTCTAACTCATCATTAACTTGGCCCAAATCATTGTCGCCAGGAATAGGAAGATGAGCTCAATTTCCCTTTGTTAACTCAGACACACAGAATCGGCTACAACTGTTCAGCTCAGTTCAGCTGACTCACTGCCGTCATTGGCTCAACTTCTAAGCATAGCTTACTTTCACACAGTTTGTGCTGCACAACAGCTTATTAATTCATTAATGAACAAGGCACACAGTAAAAACATCCCTTGTTCCCTCAACAGTGACAGACAATGCCTAATATGGCAAAGTCAAATTCTTCTACCAATCTGCACAGATTATTTTATTCAGACAGTCACACATACCTTGATTTTTGGTTTGAAGTTGTCACACATTTTCCCATACCATTCAGATGCAGATTTCTGTAAAATTAACAGAGCAAATCAATGTAAGTCACTTAGTATAGTGTCAAACCACAGTGCCACTCGACACATTTTTGAATCTGTGTGACAGTCTATTGGTTTCACCAAACCCAACATATAATATATTTCCTCTTTTGACATAAATTTCAAACTCTACAGTAATTTGTCTCAGGTCCAGCACTCATTGGTACTTGAGCTGGATTGTCCAATTCAGTGATCATAGAGGCTGTGGGACTCTCTGTACCTCTACACATACAGGTCAGACCATTTTTAAAAAATTCTTTTCATGGGATGTTGGCATTGCTGGCAAGGCCAGCATTTGTTTCTATCCCAAATTGCCCTTGAGAAGGTGGTGGTGAACTGCCTTCTTGAACCGCTGCAGTCCATGTGGCGCAGGTACACCCACAGTGCTGTTAGGAGGGGAGTTCCAGGATTTTGACCCGACGACAGTGAAGGAATGGCAATATAGTTCCACGTCAGGGTGGTGAGTAACTTGGAGGGGAACTTGCAGATGGTGATGTTTAAATCAACAGATGAAGATTGGAGTGTGTGCACAAATTCTGCAACATGCTTTATTGTTTTCTGCTTCTTACTAGAGTTGGTGAGTGAGGAGTTCATTAGTGTCTTAGAACTCTATCATCTTCCCCCTGGGTAAGTTCTCTCTCCCTCATAAAATCCATGTTATATTCTATTCTTTTCCAATATATTGTACCTTACATTTGTTCATATTAAACTTTATTTTGCTTCTAATCAGCCCAAATGCAAATCCTTTTGAGTTGTTTTAATAAGATCTTGACTGTCTCCTCTGAGCCATGTCTGAACTAGTTTATCAGTGAATTTAAGTCATGTTGTGACTGCGATAAATCAGGAGCAGCTCAGACCCCTGGCCATCCTTCCACAGTGACCTTTGTCCCTTTACAATTAGCTGCTGCTTCATTTTATTCAACAGTTACACCCAGTCTCACCCAGGAGAATCAAGTTTAGTTTGTGGATAAGTCTCTCCTATGGTATTTTTTCAAAACTCTTCTGGAAATTGAGGTACATTCCAGCAAATGGATTTGCCCTCCCCATCATCAACATATGTTTTATAGGTTGGTCAGGTGAGATTCTCCCTTTAAGGTCAATGCCATTTATCATCAGATTCTGGCATGTTTTCTGACTATTGACAATGAAGCCTACACTGTACCTTCACCACGGCAGCAATATCCACATGGAGCTGGTTATGTAAAGGACAGGCCACTTTAAAAGCTTCCATGGAGTAAATCTTCAGCAAACACCTGAAAAATATTAAACCAAGTGCAGACAGAAAAAACAGGAGAGAGGGAGAGAGAGGGATAAGTTGGGAGTCAGAAACCAGGAGACACAGAAAGAGAGACACACACACACAGACACACACACACACACACACACACACACAGGAACAGGGAAAGGAAGAGAGGAATAAGAAAATAGAGACAGAAAGAGAGACAAGGAACCCAGGAGAGATAGAATCAGGGTGAAAGATAAGAGGATCAAGGAAAGACAGACAGGGGAGAGAGATGGAGAATCATGGTCAGAGGGGCAGAATAAGGAAGAGAAGGGAAATGGGAGAGGGAGAGAAAAGGGAAAGAAAGGGAGTGTCAAGGAAAAGGACAACATGTAGGAGGTGGATGGAGGAAGACAGGGACAAGGGAATTAGTAAAATGTTAGAGAGAAAGCAAGTGGGAGGAAAGGGAAGAAGTGAGAGATGGAGGGCAAGAGTCGTATAAAAATCAAGAATGGGGGAGAGGAGAGAAAGGAAGAGTTAGAGATAGACAGAGACAGAAAGGCAGAGATATATACAGAGAGAGGGAGAAGAGAGAGGGAGGGAGAGAAAGAATTCTTAATTCCAAAGATGTTCTTGATCAAACAAGGTTTCCTACATTACAGCACTTGCAGCTGCTTCCTCAATAGGTCTGCTATCAGACATATTGGGAGGGTTTACAGGCTGATAATCAACCTGTTTGGCCACATTATGAATGCACCTTCCATGGCCATTAAGTCCTGAAGTGGAACCTGGAGTCTCCAGAGGTCAGATTGCTACCAATGTGCCACAAGACCTCCTACCCTGGTCTGATATACTGGGACTGAACTCCAATGACAGTCGAAACCTTGGGGGCTGATCAGGCAGTTTACTTTTTGTTCCTGTGCGATGCAGCAAATGCTGACACATGCACTCATGCCCTGAACTGAGAGGCCTGCTTGTCCCAGTCTGACTTCATTCGGTCTGGCTCAGTTTAATCTGGCCCAGCTAGGTCTGACCTTACCTTGCTTGGCTCAGCCTGGCCTGGCCTGGCTCGGTCTGCCCTGACCCGGCTCTACTCGGTCTGGTCTAGCCTGGCTTGGCTCGACTTGGTCTGGTCTGGCTTGGTCTTATCTGGCCTGGCTCAATCTGGTCTGGCCTCATTCATCTGGTCTATTAGTCTGGTCTGGTTTGGTCTGATCAGTTCAGTCTGCATTACCTCAGCATCAGTTCTAGCTGCTTCAATGCCATTGGAACATTGAAGGGAAAGATTTGTCTCATCCTCAGCAGCAGCTCCCAGCTGTAGTCAATGAAAAGGACAAAACTGATGCCAAGTGACTCTTCCTGCAACAAACCAAAATAAAAGGAATGAAACAACTACAATAACAATCAAAAATGAGACTCTTGTGAAGAGTGGCCTGCTCTCAGAGGATGCTGTAACCACCTGCAGAGCCAGGAATAAAAGGGTGAGAGTTGGAGCTAGGGTGGGAGTTGTTTGGTAACGTGGGCAGCTCCTCCAATCCACATCCTGCCCTCCACAGCCCTGTCTGGACTGCCAGCTGGTATGTTATGCCCTTGGTTACAGGGCAGGTGCAAACCTCTGCGACATAGTGAGTTCTCCTGGTGTCCTGGGCCTATGAAGCCCTGGTTAGACCTCAAGCACTGTGAGCAGTTCTGAGTATCACTTCTTAGGAAGGATATTTGGAGGAAGTGCAGAGCAGATTTACTAGAATGATATCTGGACTCCAAGGGTTAAATTCTGAGATTATGCAAACTAGGTCCTTGGGATTCCTTAAGGAATTTAGAAGGTTAAGGGATGATTTGATCAAAGTTTTCACAATCTTAAGGGTAACAGATAGAGTTGACAGAGATAAACTATTTCTGCTGGTTGAGGAGTCTAGGATTATGGAGCAGAGCCTAAAAATTAGACCCAGACTTCTCAGGAGTGAAATTAGGAAACACTCCATGCAAAAGGCGGTAGAATTCTGGAACTTTCTTTTTCAAAAAGCAGTTAATGCTGGGTCAATTGTTAATTTTAAGTCTGAGTTTGATCGATTTTTGTTCAATAAAAGTATTAGCGATATCGGGCAGGCTTGTTGGGTTAAATTGTCTACTCCTGTTCCTATGTTCCTCTTCCTAAAATTCTTCACCTAACAAACACCAACCAACTGGAATTTGAAAGACACGTAAACTGAAATAACATTACGAGGTAATGAAATTTGATCATTTCACTGAGAAAAAGAGTGAACTTTGAACATAAGCAAAAGCTGCCACTGGTGCGTACTTGGTAATATCTGCCTTAAAGTGGATCTTTGTGTGTGAGAATTGCACATATACATGGGTGCGCACACATACATACACATACACACGCACGCAGATTGAAGATTCTCTGTTTAAAAATAACACAAAAAAACTTTAGTGGCATAAAGCTTGTGCATCTTGTGCTTTATTTCACAGGCACACAGCCTGCCACACCCACTGTTTATGTTTACTGCTGAAGGCTGGTAACTTGTGTGAAGTACTGAAGAATTCTCAGCACCTGGAGACCGTATTAAAAGTTACCACTTTTACAGGCAGTAAACTGAAATGGTTGTGGATAATAGCTGCCACAGGCAATGCTCTGTGACCCGAGCATCTTACCTGCTCTTTGATAAGAACATTAAACTCCAAAGTCTGGTCCAGGTTCTCAAGGAGTTGGAGAAGGAAACCATAGTCCATGGGTCGGGCCTGGTGGTGCTTGCTGTAGGCCTGCCACTTACTGTGGAGAGGGGAAAATAAACACTTCAGTCGAGTCAGCTCCTGCTCATTTCCTTCAGATCACTTCAGTCTATAGACTGTTTGAAGGGACGTTAGAGGAAACTTTGCAGCCTGCTGTATCTAACCCTGTGCCGTACCTGCCCTGGGAGTGTTTGATGGGACAGCGTAGAGAGAGTTGTACACTGTGTCTAATTCATGCTGTACCTGTCTGGGAGTGTTTGATGGGACAGCATAGAGGGAGTTTTACACTGTGTCTAATCCATGCTGTGCCTGCCCTCAGAGTGTTTGATGGGACAGCGTAGAGGAGGTTTTACATATCTAATTTACACAATACCTGGCCTGGAAGTGTTTGATTGGACACTGTAGAGGGAGTCTTGTGCTGTATCTAACTCATGATGTAGCTGCCCTGTGAGCATTTGATGTAGCTCTCTTTGTTTCCCCAACACTGACATTGTTCACATGGATGAGCACAATAAACCAAAGCAAAACCATGACTGAGATATCAGGCTTTATTTATTGAAATTCCTGAATACTGACAGGGCAAAAGATAATATAGAGTTGTACTCACATAGCCGCTTTCTGCTGAAGTGAAAGGTCAATTTGCATGGCATGGTGGGAAAGAATGGTCACAGCATGTTTGCTGAGTTTGCCTGACCAGCTGCATTGATCTTCCTGTGATAAAGGAGTGGTGACAGAATTAGTCGCAGGATTACTGTTGTTGCAAGGATTATTTTCACTCTGATGTTGGCACCACTCTAAGTTTTACTGGCTTTTCCCAGATACTGAGGAACCCTCTGGCCCCTCACCCCAGGTGCCCACTCTGCAGGTGTGAATACAGCCAGTGAGTGGCAGGAGGTTTCTCCACAGTGAGGGAGTCAGAACCAAAATTGATCCCCGCAGCACCTTGTCCTCTTCACTCCAACAAGAGCAGGGATCCTGGTTTCATAGCCAAGGCCATAGAGACTATTACTAAATCCAGCATAGTCCCGACTGATGTCAACTAACACAGCATCTACTGGTAATGGAATCTGAGACCACCCATTAATTATGATACTTTAATTTATAAATGTCACATATATAAACAACATCCAAGGATTTTTACACATATTTGGTGGCACAAAAGGTTCAAATTCCAATGTTGAGAGCCAGGAGCTGCTTCCAGCATGTAAACATCCAACTGAGCCAGCCAAATCCCCGACTCTTTACTCCTGCTCAAAGTAAAGTGATGGTCACCTGGAAATCAGGGTTCTCAATCTCCAACAGTTCCCTCAGCAGCAACTCATGGATTCTCACACCACACATCTTCTTACACAGCTCAGTATCTCTCTGCAAAAGAGGCAATAGTGACAAAAACAAAAAAACTGCGGATGCTGGAAATCCAAAACATAAACAAAAACAAAAACAGAATTACCTGGAAAAACTCAGCAGGTCTGGCAGCAACGGCGGAGAAGAAAAGAGTTGATGTTTCGAGTCCTCATGACCCTTCGACAGAACTTGAGTTCGAGTCCAAGAAAGAGTTGAAATATAAGCTGGTTTTAAGCGTGCCCCCAGTTTCATTTTATCCTTCGGCTCATCCGACGCCTCAACAAGAAACTTTTTCTCTTTCTCTCAAGTGCTAAGGAACGCAAGCTCCAACAACTCATCGACACCAACACCCATCTAGGACCCTCCACCCCTGCCTGTCCCTCCGTCCCCACCCCATCTTCCAATCCCAACCCCAGCCGTGTATTCACTATACCCCCTGACCTTCCCCTCTCCGATGCTGAACGTTCAGTGCTCAGCAAAGGACTTAGTTTCATACCCTTACGCCCTCACCTCAATGAATTTCGGGCTCGGCATGATGCTGAACTCTTCTTCCGCCGTCTTCGTCTCCGGGCTCACTTCTTTGGGCAGGAGTCCTCTCCCAGTTCAACGGATCCATTTACCCATCTCCAATATTCTCCCTCCACCTGGACCCCTCCCTCTGGATTCTTACCTTCTCTTGATCTTTTCATTGAGAACTGTCGGCGCGACATTAGTCGTCTCAATTTCTCTGCTCCTCTCACCCATTCTAACCTGTCTCTCTCTGAACTTACTGCACTCCATTCTCTCAGGTCCAACCCTGACATTGTCATCAAACCCGCTGACAAGGGTGGTGCTGTTGTTGTCTGGCGCACTGACCTCTACCTCGCGGAGGCTGAGCGTCAACTCGCAGACACTTTCTCCTACCTCTCCCTGGACCATGACCCCACCACTGAACATCAAGCCATTGTTTCCAGGACTGTCACTGACCTCATCTAAAACAAAAACAGAATTACCTGGAAAAACTCAGCAGGTCTGGCAGCATCGGCGGAGAAGAAAAGAGTTGACGTTTCGAGTCCTCATGACCCTTCGACAGAACTTGCGTTCGAGTCCAAGAAAGAGTTGAAATATAAACTGGTTTAAGGTGTGTGTGTGGGGGGCGGAGAGATAGAGAGACAAAGAGGTGGGGGGGGTGGTGTGGTTGTAGGGACAAACAAGCAGTGATAGAAGCAGATCATCAAAAGATGTCAACGACAATAGTACAATAGAACACATAGGTGTTAAAATTAAAGTTGGTGATATTATCTAAACGAATGTGCTAATTAAGAATGGATGGTAGGGCACTCAAGGTATAGCTCTAGTGGGGTTTTTTTTTATATAATGGAAATAGGTGGGAAAAGGAAAATCTTTATAATTTATTGGAAAAAAAAGGGAAGGGGGAAACAGAAAGGGGGTGGGGATGGGGGAGGGAGCTTACGACCTAAAGTTGTTGAATTCAATATTCAGTCCGGAAGGCTGTAAAGTCCCTAGTCGGAAGATGAGGTTTGTTCCTCCAGTTTGCGTTGGGCTTCACTGGAACAATGCAGCAAGCCAAGGACAGACATGTGGGCAAGAGAGCAGGGTGGAGTGTTGAAATGGCAAGCGACAGGGAGGTTTGGGTCATTCTTGCGGACAGACCGCAGGTGTTCTGCAAAGCGGTCGCCCAGTTTACGTTTGGTCTCTCCAATGTAGAGGAGACCACATTGGGAGCAACGAATGCAGTAGACTAAGTTGGGGGAAATGCAAGTGAAATGCTGCTTCACTTGAAAGGAGTGTTTGGGTCCTTGGACGGTGAGGAGAGAGGAAGTGAAGGGGCAGGTGTTGCATCTTTTGCGTGGGCATGGGGTTGTGCCATAGGAGGGGTTTGAGGAGTAGGGGGTGATGGAGGAGTGGACCAGGGTGTCCCGGAGGGAGCGATCCCTACGGAATGCCGATAAGGGGGGTGAAGGGAAGATGTGTTTGGTGGTGGCATCATGCTGGAGTTGGCGGAAATGGCGGAGGATGATCCTTTGAATGCAGAGGCTGGTGGGGTGATAAGTGAGGACAAGGGGGACCCTATCATGTTTCTGGGAGGGAGGAGAAGGCGTGAGGGCGGATGCACGGGAGATGGGCCGGACACGGTTGAGGGCCCTGTCAACGACCGTGGGTGGAAAACCTCGGTTAAGGAAGAAGGAGGACATGTCAGAGGAACTGTTTTTGAATGTAGCATCATCGGAACAGATGCGACGGAGGCGAAGGAACTGAGAGAATGGGATGGAGTCCTTACAGAAAGCGGGGTGTGAGGAGCTGTAGTCGAGATAGCTGTGGGAGTCGGTGGGTTTGTAATGGATATTGGTGGACAGTCTATCACCAGAGATTGAGACAGAGAGGTCAAGGAAGGGAAGGGAAGTGTCAGAGATGGACCACGTGAAAATGATGGAGGGGTGGAGATTGGAAGCAAAATTAATAAATTTTTCCAAGTCCTGACGAGAGCATGAAGCGGCACCGAAGTAATCATCGATGTACCGGAGAAAGAGTTGTGGAAGGGGGCCGGAGTAGGACTGCAACAAGGAATGTTCCACATACCCCATAAAGAGACAGGCATAGCTGGGGCCCATGCGGGTACCCATAGCCACACCTTTTATTTGGAGGAAGTGAGAGGAGTTGAAGGAGAAATTGTTCAGTGTGAGAACAAGTTCAGCCAGACGGAGGAGAGTAGTGGTGGATGGGGATTGTTCGGGCCTCTGTTCGAGGAAGAAGCTAAGGGCCCTCAGACCATCCTGGTGGGGGATGGAGGTGTAGAGGGATTGGACGTCCATGGTGAAGAGGAAGCGGTTGGGGCCAGGGAACTGGAAATTGTTGATGTGACGTAAGGTGTCAGAGGAATCACGGATGTAGGTGGGAAGGGACTGGACAAGGGGAGAGAGAAGGGAGTCAAGATAACGAGAAATGAGTTCTGTGGGGCAGGAACAAGCTGAGACGATCGGTCTACCGGGGCAGTTCTCTTTGTGGATTTTGGGTAGGAGATAGAAGCGGGCCGTCCGAGGTTGGGAGACTATCAGGTTGGAAGCTGTGGGAGGGAGATCCCCAGAGGAGATGAGGTCAGTGACAGTCCTGGAAACAATGGCTTGATGTTCAGTGGTGGGGTCATGGTCCAGGGAGAGGTAGGAGGAAGTGTCTGCGAGTTGACGCTCAGCCTCCGCGAGGTAGAGGTCAGTGCGCCAGACAACAACAGCACCACCCTTGTCAGCGGGTTTGATGACAATGTCAGGGTTGGACCTGAGAGAATGGAGTGCAGTAAGTTCAGAGAGAGACAGGTTAGAATGGGTGAGAGGAGCAGAGAAATTGAGACGACTAATGTCGCGCCGACAGTTCTCAATGAAAAGATCAAGAGAAGGTAAGAATCCAGAGGGAGGGGTCCAGGTGGAGGGAGAATATTGGAGATGGGTAAATGGATCCGTTGAACTGGGAGAGGACTCCTGCCCAAAGAAGTGAGCCCGGAGACGAAGACGGCGGAAGAAGACCTCATCTCCTCTGGGGATCTCCCTCCCACAGCTTCCAACCTGATAGTCGCCCAACCTTGGACGGCCCGCTTCTATCTCCTACCCAAAATCCACAAATAGAACTGCCCCGGTAGACTGATCGTCTCAGCTTGCTCCTGCCCCACAGAACTCATTTCTCGTTATCTTGACTCCCTTCTCTCTCCCCTTGTCCAGTCCCTTCCCACCTACATCCGTGATTCCTCTGACACCTTACGTCACATCAACAATTTCCAGTTCCCTGGCCCCAACCGCTTCCTCTTCACCATGGACGTCCAATCCCTCTACACCTCCATCCCCCACCAGGATGGTCTGAGGGCCCTTAGCTTCTTCCTCGAACAGAGGCCCGAACAATCCCCATCCACCACTACTCTCCTCCGTCTGGCTGAACTTGTTCTCACGCTGAACAATTTCTCCTTCAACTCCTCTCACTTCCTCCAAATAAAAGGTGTGGCTATGGGTACCCGCATGGGCCCCAGCTATGCCTGTCTCTTTATGGGGTATGTGGAACATTCCTTGTTGCAGTCCTACTCCGGCCCCCTTCCACAACTCTTTCTCCGGTGCCGCTTCATGCTCTCGTCAGGACTTGGAAAAATTTATTAATTTTGCTTCCAATCTCCACCCCTCCATCATTTTCACGTGGTCCATCTCTGACACTTCCCTTCCCTTCCTTGACCTCTCTGTCTCAACCTCTGGTGATAGACTGTCCACCAATATCCATTACAAACCCACCGACTCCCACAGCTATCTTGACTACAGCTCCTCACACCCTGCTTTCTGTAAGGACTCCATCCCATTCTCTCAGTTCCTTCGCCTCCATCGCATCTGTTCTGATGATGCTACCTTCAAAAACAGTTCCTCTGACATGTCCTCCTTCTTCCTTAACCGAGGTTTTCCACCCACGGTCGTTGACAGGGCCCTCAACCGTGTCCAGCCCATCTCCTGCGCATCCGCCCTCATGCCTTCTCCTCCCTCCCAGAAACATGATAGGGTCCCCCTTGTCCTCACTTATCACCTCACCAGCCTCCGCATTCAAAGGATCATCCTCCGCCATTTCCGCCAACTCCAGCATGATGCCACCACCAAACACATCTTCCCTTCACCCACCTATCGGCATTCCGTAGGGATCGCTCCCTCCGGGACACCCTGGTCCACTCCTCCATCACCCCCTACTCCTCAAACCCCTCCTATGGCACAACCCCATGCCCACGCAAAAGATGCAACACCTGCTCCTTCACTTCCTCTCTCCTTACCGTCCAAGGACCCAAACACTCCTTTCAAGTGAAGCAGCATTTCACTTGCATTTCCCCCAACTTAGTCTACTGCATTCGTTGCTCCCAATATGGTCTCCTCTACATTGGAGAGACCAAACGTAAACTGGGCGACCGCTTTGCAGAACACCTGCGGTCTGTCCGCAAGAATGACCCAAACCTCCCTGTCGCTTGCCATTTTAACACTCCACCCTGCTCTCTTGCCCACATGTCTGTCCTTGGCTTGCTGCATTGTTCCAGTGAAGCCCAACGCAAACTTGAGGAACAACACCTCATCTTCCGACTAGGCACTTTACAGCCTTCCGGACTGAATATTGAATTCAACAACTTTAGGTCGTGAGCTCCCTCCCCCATCCCCACCCCCTTTCTGTTTCCCCCTTCCTTTTTTTTTCCAATAAATTATAAAGATTTTCCTTTTCCCACCTATTTCCATTTTTAAAAAATTTTTTTTTAAATTTTTTAAAAAATTTTTAAAAATCTTTTATGCTCTCCCCACCCCCACTAGAGCTATACCTTGAGTGCCCAACCATCCATTCTTAATTAGCACATTCGTTTAGATAATATCACCAACTTTAACCCCTATGTGTTCTTTTGTACTATTGTTGTTGACATCTTTTGATGATCTGCTTCTATCACTGCTTGTTTGTCCCTACAACCACACCCCCACTCCACTTCTCTCTCTCTCTCTCTCTCTCTCTCTCTCTCCGCCCCCCACACACACACCTTAAACCAGCTTATATTTCAACTCTTTCTTGGACTCGAACTCAAGCTCTGTCGAAGGGTCATGAGGACTCGAAACGTCAACTCTTTTCTTCTCCGCCGATGCTGCCAGACCTGCTGAGTTTTTCCAGGCAATAGTGACAGCAGTCTCCAAACCCCCCAGAGTTTATTCAATTTCTCTCCCCTCCTCTCCAAAGGTGCTGATTCTCTCTGGGGTACAGGACCCTCCCTTTCCTGGAGGGTCTCTCACTACAGTGAGAGTCAGCACCTTCAGGAGAGGAGGGGACCTGTACCAGAGTGAAAGACAGCACCTTCAGAATCACAGATGAAGGCCATTCGGCCCATCGTGTCTACACCTGCTGTCTGAATGAGCATTATGACTTAGTGCCATCCTCTTGCCTTTTCCCAGTACCCCTGCACATTGTTTTTATTTAAATAATCATCTAATGCCCTCTTGAATGCCTCGGTTGAACCTGCCTCCACCACACTTCCAGGCAGTGCATTCCAGACCCAAACCACTCATTGTGTAATAACGTTTTTTTCTCACATCACATTTGCTTCTTTTGCAAATCACTTTAAACCTGTGCCCTCTTGTTCTCAAGTGGGAACAGTTTCTCCCTATCTACTCTAACCAGCCCCCTCTCCTCCTGACGGTGCTGACTTTCCTTGGGATATAGGTTCCCTCCCCTCCTGAAGGTGTTGAGTCTCACTCTGGCACAGGTCCCCTCATCTCCTGAAGGTGCTGAGTCTCATTCTGGTATAGGACCCCTCCTCTCCTGAAGGTGCTGAGTCTCATTCTGGTATAGGACCCCTCCTCTCCTGAAGGTGCTGGCTCTCACTCTGGTACAGGTCCCCTCCTCACCTGAAGGTGCTGACTCTCATTCTAGTACAGGCTCCCCCCTCCCTTGAAGGTGCTGACTTTCTCTGGGGCACAGGTCCCCTCTGACTCTTGGTGAACATTTCCATTGGCAGAATCTGGCAATCTTGTACTTCAGCCAAGTGGCTGTGCTTAATGAGTGAGGACAGACAGTGGGTTCTCACGTGATATTCCAATGTGAGCTCCTGTCCTAACTATGGGGCAGCTTGTTCACTGACAGCTGACAGGATCTTGGCTTAGTTGATCTTAAGGGTCTTATTAAGACTTGACAAAACCTCACTGACACAAGGCAAATGTTCTGACACTGAGGTAAAATTGGATATCTTATTGTGACTCTGCCCCTTCCTGTCCAGCCCATTACCTGTGACATGCTCAGTGTCAGGATGAGGTGACAATCTCCTTGCACTCGAGAAGAGCTTGATCGAGGATCCAGTTTAAACCAGTTATCCAACCCTCCAACTGGAATCTCCTGACAATGGAAGAGAAAATATTCAGATCATGAATCAAGCCAACTGGAGGCTCGGGCCTGAGATGGATCCTGAGTCACAGTCTTGGGCCTGGGATACAGACCAAGTGGACTGTTTGACTAGTAATAATAGAATAGAAGGAAAAAGATAAAATTAAAGTCTCTTTATTATGAATGCTTCATGCATTCAACTAAGGTAGGATGAACTCGTGGCACAAAGAGATAAATGGTTTCGATCTAATCGCCATTACAGACACATTGTCGCAAAGTGAACAAGGTTGGGAAATAAATATTCCATGGTATAAAGCATTTTGAAAAGTCGGACAGAATGGAAAAGGAGGTGGAATAAAGGATAACATAAGGGTGGCAATGAGAAAGGATCTTGGCTTAGAAAATTGGCGGGGGGAGAATTAGTATGGGTGACGATTAGGAATAATGAGGGTCAGAAAACTCTGGCTGAAGTAGGTTATAAGCCCCCTAACAATAGTTATATTGTTGAACAGAGCATTAGCAAGAAATAATTGGAGCTTATAACAAAGGCAAAGTAATAATTGTGGGGGACTTCTGATTTTACGTAGACGGGACAAATCAAATTGGCAAAGGTAGTCTGGAAAATGGGCTTGTAGAACAAAAAGAAGTACAGGGAAATCAATTTATCACAAGCAGGTGTCAACAGGCACCATTCATCCCCGATTGTGTAGCAATGGTTCCTAACTTCTAATCATTTGTGTGGACAACAGAAGCTTTGATAATGAATCTTATTACTCCAAGAACCAGCCAGAGACAAGGCAGTCTGGAAATCAATAGGACACAAGAGGGACCATCCTCCAACAAGAAGAGAGGAAATCTGCCTCATACTTGTCAAACCAGGCAGTGAGAGAGAGGCTAATTTGTCTTCACCTGCAAAAATTCATCTCCACAGAAACTCAGCCACAACTTTGTCTGGAATCCCAAAAACTTCCAACTTCCATTTATCTCAAAAGAACCACAAGAGAGAATCCATCCAGGTCTGCAACACGGGCATCTTATAGGACTGCTTTAAACATGTGATTTACTTCTGATCATTCTGTTAGTAATCTAAATGCATGCTTCATCTCTAGATTCATCTTTACTTGTGTGCGTGTGTGGTTAAGGGGAGTGAGTGTTTTGCTGCATTTATATTTTGGGGCGTTATGTAAATAAATGTTTAATTTTCTTCTGATTTGAACTTAACAGAAAATCTGCTTATTATTAAAAGTTGCAACGCCGAAAAGGTTTAAAATACTCCCTCTAGAATACACATCTTGTTGCAAACAACCAAGAGATGAGGAAAAAGGGGGAAAGTTATCCTATCACTTCTCCCCATTTGTAACAGATTGCAAAGGGTGACAAAAGAATTGATAAAAAGGGAAAAGCTAGAATATGAAAGTAAATTAACCAGGAATATAAAACCAGATTGTAGGGTTTTTTTTACAGTATATAAAAAGAAGAGTAGCTAAAATAAACATTGGTCTCCCATTTAAGTTGGGGATGAGGAGGAATTTCTTCTCTCAGAGGGTCATTACTCTTTGGAATTCTCTTCCATAGAGAGCAGTGGAGGCTGGGTCATTGAATTATTCAAGTAAGTTTTATTGACAAGGGAGTTAAGGGTTATGGGGGATAGGCAGGAAAGTGGAGTTAAGGTCACAGCCAGATCAGCCATGGTCTTATAGAATGGCGGAGCAGGCTCAATGGGCTGAATGGCCTACTCCTACTCCTATTTCTTATGATCTTATAGGCAGAGACAAAAGACATTATCATGGGAAATGAGGAAATGGCAGAGATGCTGAACAAATATTTTGTGTCCATCTTCAGAGTGAATGGCACAAATTACATACCAGAATTAGAGTAACCAAGGGGCTAATATAAGTGAGGAATTTAAGGTAATTAATAGCAGCAGAGGAAAAAAGTACTGGAGAAACTTAAGGGAAAAATTGCTGACAAATCCCCAGGACCTGATAGCTTGCATCCTAGGGTTTTAAAAAAGGTAGCTTGCAGAGACAGTTGATGCGCTGGTTATGATTCTCCAAAATTCCCAAGATTTCTGAATGGTCTGAACAGATTGGAAATAAGCAAATGTAAATGCAATTCAAGAAGAAGGGAGAGAGAAAACAGGGAACTACAGGCCAGTCAGCCTGACATCAGCCATCAAGAACATGTTGGAATCTATTATTAACAAAGTTTTAGCAATGCATTTAGAAAATCATTGTATGACCAGTCAAGGTCAACATAGTTTGACAAAAGAGAAATTGTGTTTGACAAATTTATTAGAGTTTTTTGAGGATGTAACTTGTAAAGTAGATATAGGATAATCAGTCGATGTAGTATACTTGGATTTCCAAAAAGGCATTTGGTGAGGTGCCATACAAAAGGGTAGTATGCAAGATAAGGGCTCAAGGAAGTGGGAAGGATATATTGGCATAGATAGAGGATTAATTAACAGACAGGAAGCAAAGAGTAGGGATAAATGGGCATTTTCAAGTTAGCAGGCTGTGACTAGTTGAGCACCACAAGGACCAGTGCTGGAGACTCAACTATTACAATCTATATTAATGACTTAGATGAAGAGCCATAGAGTAATGTATTATGTTTGCTGACAATAGCAGGCTTAGGAGGAAATGTAAGCTGTGAGGAGGACACAAAGAGACTGCAAAGAGATATAGACAGGTTAAGCGAATGGGCAACAAGATGGCAGATGGTGTATAATGTGGGGAAGTGTGAAGTTATTCACTTTTGGTAGTAATAATAGAAAAACAGAATATTTTTTAAAAAACACAAAACTTTTAAATATTCAGAGCACCTTAGGTGTACTTGTACAAAGAACATACAAATTTAGTATGTAGACACAGCAAGCAATTAGAAAGATGGATGGCATGTTGGCCTTTATTGCAAGGAGATTGGAGCACAGGAATAAGGAAGCCTTGCTGAAATTGTATTGGGCTTTGGTGAGACCACACCTGGAGTGCTGTGTACAGTTTTGTTCTCCATATCTAAGGAAGGATATACCTGCCTTGGAGGCAGTACAGCAAAGGTTCATTCGATTGGTTCCTGGGATGTGGGTTGTCCAATGATGAGTGGCTGAGTAAATTAGGCCTATATTGTCTGGAGTAAGGATGAGACGTGATCTCATTGAAGCCTACAAGGTTCTACAAAGGCTTGACAGGGTAGACACTGAGAGGTTGTTTCCCCTGGCTGGGGGATCTAAAACACAGGGACACAGTCTCAGGATAAGGGGCCAATCATTTAGGAGTGAGATGAAGAGAAATTTCTCCACTCAAAGGGTTGTGAATCTTTGTAATTCTCGACCCCAGAGGGTTGTGGATGCTCCATTGCTGAGTATATTCAAGACTGAATTGATACATTTTGAGCTCTCAGGGAATAAAAGGATATGGGGATGAGGCAGGGAAGTCCAGTGGAGATAGATCAGCTATGATTGTATTGAATAGTGGAACAGGCTCTGCTCCTGCTCCTATTTCTTATGCTCCTAGGTCCTGAGGTACGGCCTGGGGCACGCGATACAGTCCAGGATCTAGGGAACCGTCTGAGGTACTGCCTGGATCTGGGATACAGTTTGGGACTCATGGTAGAGGCTGCGTTTGGGGACGAGTGAGGGGTGTTTTAACACTGTTCTGATAGGCTGTCCCAGTTCCCTGCTCTGTCTGTCAGACTTACACCAACTGGAATATCGAGGCAGCCGAGGAAATCATCGTTTTCTTCCTGTGATCCTGTAGTCCCGTTGGTTCGAGCTGACTTCACGATCTGTTTGAAGTATCTACACAAGCAGAATAACAATCAGCTAAGTGGATCAGAGCAGAGTAACCAAGTATTGTGGATGGGTTAAGGGGCATGAAGGGGCAGCGCAGCACTGCCTGTTATCCCTGCAGTGGGATTATCAGTCTCTAGATGAAAATCTGGAGACTTTTCCTTAGCAACAGTAAAGCTGGTCACAGCACTGACATTTACAAAAGAGAGGTAATCTGCAAGGTGGAGTTAGAAAGCTGTCAACACACAGCTGAATAAAAAGTTCTTTTAAGCCTAAGTTAAACAATTCCTTTTTAATTCAAGTGCATTTTTATATTCAGCAATAACAATCAAATCCCAATTCATCTTGGCTAATAAACACTGAGCCCTGGGCATGAATATTAACCCAAATAAAGGCAGCAAAAATTCTCTGGCTAGGAGAGTTTCCTCTATACTGTCCCCATCAAACACTCCCAAGAGAGGTATAGCATGGGGTTAGAAACAGAGTAAAGCTCCCCATCAAACACACACACCCAGGAAAGTTACAGCACACGTTAGATACAGAGTAAAGCCCCCCTGGCCTATACTGTCCTATCAAGTACTCCCAGGGCAGATACTCCACAGGTTAGCTGTAGCTTTGATGCCCTGGGAGGGTTTGATTGGACACTGGATGGACCAATCTGAGCAGGATGTTGACTTACCTTCCCATTCCTTTGAACCCACTGATCTGGTTTAGTGTTTTGCAAGCCTCTACCACTGAGACTTCATCATCATGGTCCCTGGGAGGTGACACAATGACAATAGTTAGTTATCCATGTTTACTTACAGGCCTCTCAGACTGTGAATGCTCTGTGTGAGTGCACATTGGCTGTGGCATTGAGCATGCTCAACAGCGCATTAGAATGTGTGGACGCTGATGGCTCTGGGTTGTTGAGGGAGTGCCAGGGTTCACTTTCTGGGTCCATGCTGGGGCCTTCAGTTCAAATATTGGGGTCAGCTGTGATGCCCCACATTGTCAAATAACTTGCCAGCAAATCTGTGCTCACACATGAAGCATAGTCATCTTGGAGAGACACAGGAAGCCAGCTAGTGACAGTGAGTGAGAGAAGCTTGGGAGATTGGACTGTATCCTCACAGTCCCTCCTTTAATCGCACATTTTTTCTCCATTCCCCTCATGTCAGCTTTTATCAAGGCAGCTGATTTGTACTGGCAACGTGTACGCACAGGGCTGCTCCGCGCTCGCTCCGTGTACGCTCAGGGCTGCTCCGCGCTCGCTCCGTGTACGCACAGGGCTGCTCTGAACTAATGCCATAAAGGGTGGTCAGGAAGGAAAGGAAGGAGGAAAGCTGGCAGTGTAGATTAAGGGGAATAATACAGGTGTTGGAGAAAGAGGATGTCCTAGAGGGGTCAAGGACAGAATCTATTTGGTTAGAGCTAAGAAACAATTGAGGTACCATGATGCTGGATGTATTCCATAGGCTGCAAACGATTGGGAAAGATATAGAGGAACAAATCTGCAAGGAAATTACCAACACATGCAGGAACTATAACAAGGCTTTGAATTACCCTAATATATTAGGATAATAACAGTGTAAAAAGCAGTATGCTTGGAGCTCAATGAGGAAGGAGGCACTGCTGGATCTAGTTCTGGAAAATGAGGTGGGTCAAGTGCCAGTCACAAAACATTTAGAGGGTCAATGATCATTGTATCTTAAGGTTTAGGTTAGCAATGGAAAAGGACTAGGTGCAATCCAGAGTAAAAATGCTTAATTGGAGGAGGGCCAATTTCAATGAGGTGAGAATGGATCTGGCCCAGGAGTCAGAGATTGGCAGGCAAACTGTAACTGAACAATCAGCTGCCTCTAAAAAGGAGATAGTCCAGGTACAGTTGAGGTACATTCCTATGGCGGGAAAAGGTGAACACACAAAGCCAGAGTTCCCAGGATGGTGAAAGAGATAGAGAATAAGATGAAGAAGAAAAAGGGTGTGTATACAGATGTCAGATTGATAATACAAGTGAGAGCCAGGCTGAATATAGAAAGTTCAGAAGGGAAGTGAAAAAAGAAAAAAAAGAGAGGCAGAAAGAGAGTAGGAGAAGAAACTGGCAGTTAACATAAAAAGGAATCCAAAATTCCTCTAGAGGCATGTAAATAGTTAAAGGATAGTAAAAGGAAGGTTGGGGTCAATTAGGGATCAAAAGGGAATCTCCATATAGAGGTGGAGGACATGGCTGAGGTACTGAATGAGTAACTTGCATCTGCCTCTACCAGAAAAGATGCTGCTGCCAACATCATTGTGAGAGAGGAAGCAGTTGAGACACTAGATGGGCTAAAAATTAATAAGGAGGAGTATCAGGAAGGCTGCTGTACTTAAAGTTGATAAATTACTAGGATCAGATGGGATGCATCCAAGGATATTGAGGGAAGTAAAGGTTGAAATTTCAGAGGCACTGGCCAGAATCTTCCAATCCTACTTCAATACAGGGGTGGTGACAGAGGAATGGAGAATTACAAATAATATACTGTTGTTCAAAAAAGGGTGTAAGGATAAACCCAGCAAGAACAGACACAAGAACTGGCACCGTGCACACGGGACTGCTCTGTACTGGCACCGTGCACATGGGACTGCTCTGTATTCGCACCGTGCACACGGGACTGCTCTGTACTCGCACCGTGCACACGGAGCTGCTCTGTACTGGCACCGTGCACATGGGACTGCTCTGTACTTGCACCGTGCACACGGGACTGCTCTGTACTTGCACCGTGCACACGGAGCTGCTCTGTGCTGGCACCGTGCACATGGGACTGCTCTGTACTTGCACCGTGCACACGGGACTGCTCTGTACTCGCACCGTGCACACGGAGCTGCTCTGTACTGGCACCATGCACACGGGACTGCTCTGTACTGGCACCGTGCACACAGGACTGCTTTGTACTCGCACCGTGCACACGGGACTGCTCTGTACTGGCACCGTGCACACGGAGCTGTTCTATACCCTTTGCCATGTAAATGAGTGCCTATAGGTGAGTCCTGAGGCAGAGTCTTCCTGTCCTCTATGCTGGGGTGCTCTCTTCCACTTGCCTCCCAATGCTGAGTTTAGGGGCTGACTCAAATCCCATCACAGCCTGGCACTGTGCCCTGATATCGCCAAGCCTGGCCACCAAACAATCAGAATTCAGAAAAAAATAGCAGACATTTAACTCAGTTCTGCATCATTTCAGAATGATGCACCATCGGAGGGTCAGTACTGAAGGAATGCTGCATTGTCGGAGGGTGAGAACTGAGGGAGTGCTGCACTGTCAGATGGTCAGTACTGAGGGAGTGCTGCATTGTCATGGGGTCAGTACTGAGGGAGTGCTGCACTGTTAGGGGGTCAGTACTGAGGGAGTGCTGCACTGTAGGAGGGTCAGTAATGAGGAGGTGCTGAACTGTTGGAGGATCAGTACTGAGGGAGTGCTGCACAGTCAGAGGGTCAGTACTGAGGGAGTGCTGCACAGTCAGAGGGTCAGTACTGAGGGAGTGCTGCATTGTCGGAGGGTCAGTACTGAGGGAGTGCTGTACTGTCGGAGGGTCAGTACTGAGGGAGTGCTGCACTGTTGGAGGGTCAGTACTGAGGCAGTGCTGCACTGTCGGAGGGTCAGTACTGAGGAAATCATTCCTTACAGCTAGAACAGCAATCTCTGCAAAGGTGAACGAGACAGATATATAGAGAGATAGAGAGTGAGAGAGGATGATGGAGAAACAGAAGTAGAGAGAGAAAAAAATGTTTGAGAGAGACAGAGTGAGAGAGAATGAGAGGGAGAGAAAGAAACCAGAAAATGGAAACAGAACATGATAAACAGCTGGAGAAGCAAACTCACCAAATATCAAGGTGGAGCTGGTCACTCTGAATGTCATCCAGATCACTGTGAAACAGGGAATAAACAGCAAATCAATATTCATTAAACAAAGAAAGGAAGATGAAAGATACTTCGTGATGTCTGAACATCCCAAAACGCTTTACACTTGATGAAACACTGAACTTTAGTCACACATGTAATAAAGGACATGCAGCAGCTAGCTGGTGTCCAAAAGAAAAATACTGTGGATGCTGGAAATCTGAAATAAAAACAGAAACATGTTGGAAATACTCAGGGCAGGCAAATCTGTGGAGTGAGAAAAAGAGTCAACATTTCAGGTGAAACATTAACTCTGTGTCTCTCCTCACAATTCATTCTTATTTGGTGATGTTAAATCAGGGGTAGGTATTTGCCAGGACATCAACAACTCAGTTTTTCTTCTTCAAATTACATCCACCTGACTTCTCACCCACAAGATGGCACCATAAAAGTGCAGTGCTCCATCACTACCAGCCCCCAATAGTGTAGCAATCGCTCAGCACAGCCCCCCTAACAGTGCAGTACTCCCTCAGCACTGGCCCTCCGATGGTGCAGCGCTTTCTCAGTACAGCCCCTCCAACAGTGCAGCACCTCCTCAGTACTGACCATCCGACAGTGCAGCACTCCTTCAGTACTGACCCTCCGACAGTGCAGCACTCTCTCAGTACTGACCCTCCGACAGTGCAGCACTCTCTCAGTACTGACCCTCCGACAGTGCAGCACTCTCTCAGTACTGACCCTCCGACAGTGCAGCACTCCCTCAGTACTGACCCTCCGACAGTGCAGCACTCCCTCAGTACTGACCCTCCGAAAGTGCAGCACTCCCTCAGTACTGACCCTCCGACAGTGCAGCACTCCCTCAGTACTGACCCTCCAACAGTGCAGCACTCCCTCAGTACTGACCTTCCGACCGTACAGCACTCCCTCAGTACTGACCCTCCGACAATGCAGCACTCCCTCAGTACTGACCCTCTGACTGTGCAGCACTCCCTCAGTACTGACCCTCTGACTGTGCAGCACTCCCTCAGTACTGATCCTCCAACAGTTCAGCACCTCCTCAGTACTGACCCTCCTACAGTGCAGCACTCCCTCAGTACTGACCCCCTAACAGTGCAGCACTCCCTCAGTACTGACCCCCTGACAATGCAGCACTCCCTCAGTACTGACCATCTGACAGTGCAGCACTCCCTCAGTTCTCACCCTCCGACAATGCAGCATTCCTTCAGTACTGACCCTCCGATGGTGCAGCGCTCCCTCAGTACTGACCCTCTGACTGTGCAGCACTCCCTCAGTACTGACCCTCCGACAGTGCAGCACTCCCTCAGTACTGACCATCCGACAGTGCAGCACTCCCTCAGTACTGACCATCTGACAGTGCAGCACTCCCTCAGTACTGACCCTCAGACAGTGCAGCACTGCCTAAGTACTGACCATCTTACAGTGCAGCACTCCCTCAGTAATGACCCTCTGACAGTGCAGCACTCCCTAAGTACTGACCGTCCGACAGTGCAGCACACCCTCAGTGCTGCCCCTCCAACAGTGCAGTGCTCACTCAGTACTGACCCTCCGACACTGCAGCACACCCTCAGTGCTGCCCCTCCGGCAGTGCAGCACTCCCTCAGTACTGACCTACCCTCAGTACTATTCCTCCACCAGTGTGGCGCTCCCTCAATATTGAAGTGCAGCACTCCCTTGCTACTGCTTCCCCAACAGTGCAGCTGTCTCATTGTGCAGCAGGCTTGATACTCACAATGTGTAGCTCTCGTTCCACACTGGATTCAGTGTGTTTGGTTTGACATCTGTGACCTGAATGTACTTAGCAGGAAGTGCTTCTCTGAGGCTCGACCTTTTCTCTATCCTGTCTCTTTTCTTCCTAAAGCTGAATTTCCGCTCTTTCTTCTCCTCGGTCTCCCGTGTGGCCTGTCCCAGAGTGATTCCCAACATACAGTAGGGATCGCTGAAACCTGCACGGAGTATCAGAGAGTGAATGCTTTATGACCTCTCAGCCAGTCACCAAAATTCACTGGACAATAGTTGGTGCTCATTCAGTCAAAAGGGAGTTGGTGGCAGAGGGAGGTGGGATGTGGTGGGGTGGGCACACAAATCCGTGACATTGGTCAGATCCCAGAGTAAAACACTAGGATCTCAGAATAATCACGTGGGTCCCCAGAGTAATCGTCAAGGTCCTAGAGAAATCACATGGGATCCTAGAGTAACCACATGGGATCCCAGAGTAATCTCACGGGATTTTAGAATAACCATTGGGATTATGGAACAATCATTAGAATCCCAGGATATCAAAGCATCAGAGTATCCCAGCATCACGAAGTAATCACTGAGATCACAGAGGAATCACCAGGATCATGGAGTAATCTCTGGGATCGTGTCTAACAGGTCCATGTGTATTCATGGAGAAGTGAACTGATTGGTTGGCTGCGCTTGCAATGGCCACATATTTCCTCAATCTAGATGGTATATGCTGATAAACTATGGCTCTGTTTTCACTTATTAAAGGAACATGCAGTGCAGTGTTAGTGCTGCAAGGTTTTAAACCTAACCACCACCTTCATAGATGCTTCCACCTTTGGTTGAATAGCTTGTTAACACTCAGTGCCCGAGCTCAGGCTGAATACTGACCACACGGACAAGCTGCTGGAAGGTATTGAACATGATGGTGGGATGTTTTTTAATGAGGGGATACATATGAACATAAGAATTAAGAGCAGGATTGGCCACTCGGCCCCTTGAGCCTGCTCTGCCATTCAACTAAAATCAAGGCTGATCTGAATGTAACCTCAACCCCACATACCTGCCTAACCCTGATAACCTTTCATCCCCTTGTTAATCAAGAATCTATCTAGCTCTGCCTTAAAAATATTCAAAGAGTCTGCTTCCACTGCCTTTTGAAGAAGAGAGTTCCAAAGACTCACAACCCTCTGAGAGAAAAACATTCTCCTCATCTCTGTCTTAAATGAACAACCCCTTAATTTTAAACAGTGACCCCCTAGTTCTAGATTCTCCTACAAGGTGAAACATCCTCTCCATATCCAACCTGTCAAAAGTCCTCAAGATCTTAAAAGTTTCAATTAAGTTGCCTCTTACTCTTCTAAATTTCAGTGGATACAAGCCTAACCGGTCCAGCCTTTCCACATAAGACAACCTGCCCATTCCTTGTATTAGTCTAGTAAACCTTCTCTGAACTGCTTCTAACAAATTTACATCTTTCTTTAAGTAAGGAGATCAATAATCCAGATGTGGTCTCACCAACGCCCTGTAAACTGAAGCATAACCTCCCTACTTTTGTAATCAATTCCCCTCACAATAAACAATAACATTCTATTAGCTTTCCTAATTACCTGCTGTAGCTGCATACTAACCTTCTGTGATTCATGCACTAGGACACCCAGATCCCTCTGAATCTCAGAGCTCTGCAATCTCTCACCATTTAGATAAGAAGCTTCTTTTTTATTCTTCCTGCCAAAATGAGGAATTTCACATTTGCCCACATTATACTCCATTTGCCAAATCTTTGCCCACTCATTTAACCTATCTATATCACTTTGTAGCCTCCTTATGTCCTCTTCACAATTTACTTTCCTACCTATCTTTGTGTCATCAGCAAGTTTAGCAACCATTCCTTCGGTCCCTTCATCCAAGTCATTTACATAACCTGTAAAAAGTTGAGGTCCCAGCACTGATCCCTGTGGCACACCACTCGTCACATCTCGCCAACCAGAAAAAGACTAATTTATGCCAACTCTCTGCATCCTGTTAGCTAGCTAATCTTCTATCCATGCCAATATGTTACCCCTTACACCATGAGCTTTTATTTTCCGCAATAACCTTTGATGTGGTACCTTAATCAAATGTTTCTGGAAATCAAAGTACAGTACATCCACCAGTTCCCCTTTATCCACAGCTCATGTGACTCCTTCAAAGAACTCTAATAAATTGGTTAAACATGATTTCCCTTTTACAAAACCATGTGCACTCTGCCTGATTGCCTTGAAATTTTTTAAGTGCTCTGCTATAACATCTTTAATAATAACTTCTAACATTTTCCCTATGACAGATGTTAAGCTAACTGGCCGATAGTTTCCTGCTTTCTGTCTCCCTCCCTTTTTGAATAAAGGAGTTACATTTGCTATTTTCCAATTCAATGGAGCCTTCCTCAAATCTAGGGAATTTTGAAAAATTAAAACCAGTGCATCAACTATCTCACTACCCACTTCTTTCAAGACCTTAGGGTGAAGTCCATCCAGACCTGGGGATTTGTCAGCCCACAGCCCTAACAATTTGCTCAATACCACTTCCCTGGTGATTGTAATTTTTCCAAGTTCCTCCCTCCCTTCCATTTCCTCATTTACAGCTATTTCCTAATTACCTATACTACAAAGTGACATAGATAGGTTAAATGAGTGGGCAAAGTATTTAACGGATTTTTATTTACCATTGGAAACCTCACCCCACCCATGGATGGGGTTTCGTTAAAATGCAGAGGCCGCCTGATCTATTCACCCACCCGCCAACTGAATGGTTGAACAGGCAGCGAAAAATACAAATTAATTAATTGCTTAAGGGCCTCAGTAGGCCTCTTAATTGTCAGCAGACGCGCTGCCGACTCTCGCATGCACCCACCGACCAAAAGATCGCGAGCCCAACGTCATTGTGCATGATTTTATGCCTGATCGGATAGGGCGCATGCCCATCTGATGAACGTAAAATTCAGCCCCAAGTCTTCACTCAGTTAGCCAGCTGTACCCCATTTGCTAAGGCTACACTACAGGACACTGAATTTATAGTAAAAATGAACTGGGGCTACAGTAACCAGATTCAGCCAGTTAGCTAATTAACTACTCAGCTCCTACAGCTGAGAGTGAGTTTACCTTGTCTAAAATGCAAGAAAGAACCTAGCCTGCTTACACAGTACTTTCCAGCTACAGCAAATTATTGACTAGATTAGATGAGTGCAGGGGAGAAAAAACTTTATTAATACACTGAGTAATCACTTCATTTACCTGAACTCCTTGTTTGTTTGATGTTAGTTACTATATAAGAACAGTAATACCTCCACTTTCAACCTGCGTCATGAAACAATACATAGGGAGTGTGAAACTTGATCCACCTATAAGCCCCCTCCCTGAACAGGTTCAGTATCTCTCCCCCCCTTGAAGATTAATATAGAACCGCAGTAGACAAATGAACACAGAAGGCAGCTGCCACTTCACAGGGTCTCTGCCAGATTGGAAACTTCAGGTTATTCACCATTGGCATCTTTGGCCAGTAGGTTTCTTGCCTCCATGACAGTCACTTTCAGGGACCAGGAGGGCATCTGCAGGAGACACAAGGAAACAGGTATTAGCACAGCCTGGGGTTAATCACTGACCACTGGAAAATGCACAGGACCACCTGCAAGAAAGGAAATAAACAGCCAGTGTATAAATCAAATCGTCAAACAAGATAAGCTACTGTTTCCACATTTTCATCTGGTTTTTGATAAGACTAGAAGCTACTCCTTGAACACAACAAGACCACCAGTAACTGCAGCAGGCAAGATGGCAGGAAGAGGATTTCTGCTGTCTGTCTGATTCTGTTCTGAAGTATTTTCTTTTCTTAAAGCATCTTTTTGAGATTTATATTAATTACCTGGAATTGGGTTTATAAAGTTTGGAGATGTTACAAAACTCAGAAATCTAATAAAGAACGAGGGAAACTGTATTGGACTTCAGGAAAATTTGGACAGACTGGGAAATTGGGCAGATTCATGGCAGATGAAATTTAATGCAGAGAAGTATGAAGTGATAGGAAGAATGAAGAGAGGCAATAGAGAACTGGAGGACACTGATTTAAAGGTGGCATGAGGCAAAATTTTTTAAAAAACCCAGCAAGTGGTTAGGCTCTGGAATGCACTGTCTGCGTGTGTGCTGAAGATGGATTCTATAGTGGCTTTCTAAAGGGAATTGGATAATTATTTGAAGGAAAAAAAAAATTTGCAAGGCTATGAGGAACCAAAGAAGGGGGCGAATCAGCTACCCTGGGGATAGGATTGGTTGAGTTGCTCTCACATAGAGCCAGCACAGACACAGTGGGCCAAATTGCCTCCTTCTGAGTTGCAACCATTCTATAAACTTAATGGTAAATTTGAAAAGGGTGCAGGAACAGAGACCTGGGGGTGTATGTTCAAAAACCTGTGAAGGCGCCAGTTCAAGTTGAGAAGTCTGTTAAATAAGACAGATAATTAGCTTTCTAAACAAAGGAATAGAGTGTAAAAATAAGGAAGTCATGCTAAAGCTCTCTATAAGACACAGGCTACAGATGAAATATGTCTTCAATTCTGGGCACCATCCTTTAGAAGGAATTACTAGAACAGTATCAGAGAGGAGGGACTTCCATTCTGTACAGAAACTGGGATTATTTCCTTACAGCAGAGAAGGCCAACAGGAGATTTGATAGAGATGTTCAAAATCATGAACAGTTATGATAGAGTAAATAAAAATGAAATTGTTTCCAGATGCAGACCTGTCAATAACCAGAGAACATGGATTTAAGGTAATTGGCAAAAGAATCAGTCAACATGAGGGGAAAAAAATCATTGTTATGATCTGGAATGCACTGCATGAAGGGGTGATGATACTTTCAGTGTGGAGAGCCAATGAGGAGTAGTACTGCGGGAGTGCTCCAGTGTCAAAGGGTTAGTACTGAGGAAATATTGAACTATAGGAGGGTCAGTACTGAGGGAGTACTGGGCTGTTGGAGGGGCAGTACTGACGAATTATTGGAGGGGCAATACTGAAGGAGTACCGTACTGTTGGAGGGGCAGTACTGAGGGAGTACTGCACAATTAGAGGGGCAGTATTGAGGAAGTGCTGCACTGTCAGAGATGCAGAATAGTAACTTTCAAAATAAATTTGGATAAATACTTGATGGAAAAAGAATCATAAGGCTCTGGGGAAAGTGCAGGAGAATAGCACTAATTGGATAGCTCTCGTAAAGAATGGAAACAGGCATGGTAGATGATGGGCCCCGTCTTTTCACCCCACTCCTATTTTTACTTAGTTCTGTTGAAGGGTCATGAGGACTCAACGTCAACTTTGTTCTTCTCCACCAATGCTGCCAGACCTGCTGAGTTTTTCCAGATATTTCTGTTTTTGTTTTGGATTTCCAGCATTCGCAGTTTTTTGTTTTTATTTTTGTTTTTACAGCTGATGGGCCCCATTTTTTGGTTTCCCTCTCTTTCTTCTGGCTGATGTAGATGTATAACAGTATCTATAATTTTATATTCCAGTGGTTAAGTCAGATAATTGCATCAGGAGTAGCACAGTGCGTCACTGTGATTTCTCCTTTGTGTTTATGAATTGGGCATTAAATGCTCATGACAAAAACAGAATTACCTGGAAAAACTCAGCAGGTCTGGCAGCATCGGCGGAGAAGAAAAGAGTTGACGTTTCGAGTCCTCATGACCCTTCGACAGAACTTGAGTTCGAGTCCAGAAAAGAGCTGAAATATAAGCTGGTTTAAGGTGTGTGTGTGGGGGGTGGAGAGATAGAGAGACAGAGAGGTGGAGGGGGGGGGGTGTGGTTGTAGGGACAAACAAGCAGTGATAGAAGCAGATCATCAAAAGATGTCAACGACAATAGTACAATAGAACACATAGGTGTTAAAGTTGTTTAACACCTATGTGTTCTATTGTACTATTGTCGTTGACATCTTTTGATGATCTGCTTCTATCACTGCTTGTTTGTCCCTACAACCACACCCCCCCCCTCCACCTCTCTGTCTCTCTATCTCTCCGCCCCCCACACACACACCTTAAACCAGCTTATATTTCAGCTCTTTCCTGGACTCGAACTCAAGTTTTGTCGAAGGGTCATGAGGACTCGAAACGTCAACTCTTTTCTTCTCCGCCGATGCTGCCAGACCTGCTGAGTTTTTCCAGGTAATTCTGTTTTTGTTTTGGATTTCCAGCATCTGCAGTTTTTTTGTTTTTATTATTAAATGTTCATGGTCTGCCCTAGGTGACCACAGTTGCAGACTGAAGAATTTTTAGCTTTTCACTTGTACATCATGTATTCGCATTGAATTGTACGGATGCGGTTTAGGGTTATCCTCAAGCTTTGTGGAAAATTGAAACCAGGGATGTTCTGTGTCAGGTTTCTCAAGAACAATAAATTCCACACTGAAAAATCATTGTATAAAGAATCATTATAGACAGCCGACTTTTAAATGGTACACAGAAACAGCAGAGCCAACTCAAACTACAGGTACAAAAGTCTGATCTTTAACACAAATCGCCACACCTCACATTTTCATATATGCCAGGAAACCACAAGTGAACAAAAAGCGGATGTGCCAACCAGCCAGTAACCATGAATCACCTGGCAGGATTGAGAAAATCACTGGTAACTAAAAAGAGAAGGCAAAGGAAATTGTCCTAAAGTTTTAAAGTTGAATCTTTTCAGAGAGGCTCAAAGAAATATTCCCCCAAAGGATGACTGGAATATGGAGTCCATTCCCACAGGGAGTGAGGGAAGCTGAATCAGGTACAGGGGAAATTAGGGAATCACTCACAGAGGAAAAATATATTAGAGTCTTAGGGAAAAGGCAGGAAATCGGGACCAGAGTAGAGAGCTCTGGTGTGAAGGAAGCAGCAGTGCTAGCACGATGGGCCAAATGGCCTCTTTTGCACTTAGATTTGTGTAACTGTGATTTTGCATTAATCCATCTCACAGAAAACTTCAAAAAAATACTAAATTCATTACTGAGTTCCTTTGCCCTCAACTCCAGAAACTGCAGCATTAGCTGAGCAGGCTCATGGAATTAACTCCCAGCTCTACTTTGGTGTTTGCTTCTAAAAGTCTAGGCCCAGCAGACATCCATGAAGACATGGCATGCCCCGGACCTGGCACACCAGATATTGCATTCCCGGATATGCACTTGCAGACTGGCACCCATAAACAAGGTACCCCCCAAAAGAGGCACCCGCAGACACTGCACCCCGCACATTGGGCTTTGTACCCTGACACCTTGGACATTGCACCTCAGATAATACACCCCAAGTATCGCAGCCTGAAACCATGGACATTGTTCCCCAACATTCCGGCATCAAACTATGGGTATAACGTTTCCTGACACTGCGTCTGGGCATACAGTTTGCTGCAGAAGCAAAGAAAGTTTTTTTAAAGATGAGGAAGAAATTCAGTGTGAATTGGCACCCAAAATATATGTCAGTTCCGGTCTCCTGCTATTTGACCTGAACAGTTTATAAACAATTATCTGCATTTCTTTATTTTGAGCAGGAACCAAAAAGATATACAGTGGGCTGACAGTCAAAAATGACCAATCCAGATTACCTGTGATCCACACTTCGGAGCCAAGAATAACTGTCCCGGTCAGTGCTGGTAGGAAGGAAGATTGAAGGCGGAAGGTTGGTGTCCAAATCAGAGGTTGTAAATAGGGAGGTGTAAATCAAGGGTTGTAAGGGAAGTAAATCAGGATTCTAAATCGCGAGGGTTTAAATTGAGAGGTGTGTATCGGGGGAGAGGTGTAAATTGAGAGGTGTAAATCGGGGGTGGTGTAAATCGGGGTGGTGTATATCAGGGTGTGTAAACAAGGGGGTGTAAACCAGGGTGGTGGTGTAAATCAGACAGCGTAAATTAGGGCGGGGGTTGTAAATCAGGGGTGTAAATCCTTTTAAACTGAAAAGATTTGTGACTGTAGACAAATTGGGTTAAGTTCCCTTAAACTAGTCACAGCATAAGTTTACTGGGAATATTGGGGAAGGTTTATTGGGAATTTGTCTCCTGTGCTGGAGTAGCAAGTTTACTGTGTCAGCAATCCCCCAATGTTGAGCTCCAACACCTGGAGACACCTTTACCTTTGCTTCTTTCACTCTCTGCATCATGGCCTCATGGTTGCTCTCATCCAGCTTGAAAACCTGCAACATTTAAAATTGCATTATCCTCTCACAGTCTGAATATATCATTATACACAGAGTGCCAAGGACTGATTCACTGTCCTTGCCCAGACAACCACTCTTCAGATGTGAACCTAGGCAGTGAGCATATTCAACTACAGGGGGCATCACAGCTGAGTACGATCCTATCTTCCCTGATGACCATCAAATTCCTGGCAGGAGTCAGGAGCAGCAATTCTGACCAATGCCAGCCCACTCTCTGCCCCAAGTCATAATGTTTTCAAACAGTCAGTCCATCCCATCCAGGGAGGAAGTTATTCCAAGAGGATGGTGGATGTGCAGGAATCTGTGAAACAGGATGCTTGCATTGCAAGGAAAGTTAATCAGCCCATACACACCTCGCTCTGTAACCACAGATACATGGAGCAGCTTCGCCACTAGCCTCCCAGAGGTGAACCTACAGTTCTGGATCAGCGTCATTACAGGCACCACTTCAATACAATCAAACTCATGTGGTTTCAGTAATGAGCTTGATCCCCAGCACCAGTTTTATTTCCCAGGTGGGAGAGTTTAAATCCACCATTGTCTCTAATTTGGGCCTCCCTGCCTCACTTTCTGTCTGTCTCTGTGCCTATCTCTATTTTTTCCTCTCTCTCTCTCTCTGTGTCTATCTGCTTGTATATTTCACTCTCTCTGTCTCCGCCCCTTTCCCTAAGAACACTATGCCATACATTCTGTTAATGCTTCTCCACCTACAACTGCCTGGGGCTATAGTGTGGGGCTGCCTGTATCCCTGGGGTTACAGTGTGGGGCTGCCTGTACCCCTAAAGTTACAGCATGTGACAGTCTGTAACCCTGGAGTTACAATGTGAGACAGTCTGTACCCCTGGACTTACAATGTGAGACAGTCTGTACCTCTGGAGCTACAATGTGAGACCACCTGTAACCCTGGGATTACAGTGTGGGGCTGCCTGTACACCTGGGGTTACAGTGTGGGGCTGCCTGTACACCTGGGGTTACAGTGTGAGGCTCCTCGTACCCTTGGAGTTACAGTGTGGGACTGCCCTTACCCCTAGAGTTACAGCATGTGACAGTCTGTAGCCTTTACAGTGTGAGTATGCGTGGGGCTTCCTGTACCCCTGGGGTTACAGTGTGAGACTATCTGTACCCCTTGGGTTACAGTGTGGCACTGTCTGTGTGGTGGCAGTTACAGTGTAGGACTGCCTGTAATTGTGGGGACAGAGTGTGGGAATTACAATATGAGACTGTCTGTACCACTGGAGTTACAATGTGAGACTACCTGTGCCATCAGAGTTACAGTGTGGAATTATCTTACCCCTGGGATTGCAATGTGGCACTGCTTCTATCCATGGGGGTACCATGTGGGACTGCCTGTAACTCTTGAATTACCTTCTGCAGATAGCGGAGCATCTCATCCTGGTCTGTGATGTGTGTTGAGGAGGGGACACCAGTTCGGTGGATCAGGGTGTACAGCACATCCTCGTAAAGCAAAAGCAGCTATGGGAACAGAGACAACAAACAGCTGAAAGAGTATTGTACTGCTGCCAGTCCCATCGTCAGTCATCCTGCCCCATCCTCATCTTCCCCTAACCCGCAGTCACCAAGCACCACCCCCCGACCCCTGCCCTAAACTCGTCCCCCCACTATCACCCCATAACTCCCAGTCACCAACTTCCCCCCACCCTTGGCTCTCAACTCCCCTCTCCCCACCCCATGCACTCCAAGTTGTCCTTGAAGGCGAAGGTGGATGTTACCTCTCCGTATGACATCTTCAGCTTGTTCTTGTGCCCAACTGTTTGAGGACAGAGGGTGTCACTGGCATCTCCCAGTGGCTGTGGCAAACAGAGAAAATAAAGAAGTTACATTTGACTTGGAATTCAAAAACAATGGCAGAGAACTGTGGTTTGGGCACTGACCAAGGGACTGACCACAGGAGCCGACCACAGGCACCAACCATAAACAGAAAATACAGGCACCGACCACAGGCACCGACCACAGACAAAAAATACAGACACTGATCACAGGCACTGACCACAGGCACTAACCGTGGGCATTGACCACAGACACTGACCACAGGCACTAATCATGGGCATTGACCACAGATACTGACCACAGGCATTAACCATGGGCACTGACCACAGGCACTGAGCACGGGCACTGACCATGGGCACATACCACAGACAAAAACCACAGACACTGAACACAGACACTGACCATGTGGGTCTTACCCACTCAGGCCATCAATCTGACTGTCTCCCAGGATCACATACAGAAAAACCCCATCCCCGCCCCCGGCAGCATCCCCGCCCCCGGCAGCATTGTATTCATGGGGCAGTCACCCTGGGGAATCTGAGCAGCAGAGGCACTGGGAGCTTAGGTCAGTGAATTCAGCCAGACAGCTGAATGTTTCCCTTGGCAGCTCTGGAGCTCTGTGGGGAGCATTGACAGCATAGTACCTGCGTGTAGTCCAGATGCTGCAAACTCTCCTGCTTCCGTTGAATGGCGGTCAGTTTTTCAAAAAAATCACCGTCATCTCCTTCATCAGTCCTGACGCAGAGAGAAAATATCTTTTTTGAACCTGTTGAAGCTGGAAGGAGCTTCAGCAACACACTGCAGCTTGATTGAGCATCAATACAACACCCCCCATACTGAATACTGAACACCCCAATATAGACAGCGCCCCCATACTAAATAGACCCCCCCATTTAAACACAGACCCCATCCATACTGAATTCTGAACCCTCACATAGATAGAGCCCCCCCACATTGAATACAGACCCCCCATATAAACAGACCCCCCAATACTGAATACAAACCCCCCATATAGACACAGCTCCCCATACTAAATACTGAAAACCCCCATATAGATACACCCCCATACTGACCACCCCATATTGAATACAGACCTCCCATATAGACACAGACCCCCCCATACTGAATACAGACCCCATATAGACACAGCCCACCTGTGCTGAATATTGACCCCCCCACATAGGCAGAGCCACCTCATAATGAATATTTACCCCCCCCCCCCAACATAGGCGGAGACCCCCTTAATGAATACTGACACCCCCAGATAGGCAGAGCCCCGCCATAATGAATACTGACCCCCCCATATAGACACACCCCCATACAGAATACTGACCCCCCATATAGACACAGCCCCATACTGAATACTGACACCCATATAGACACAGTGCCCCCATACTGAATACTGATGACCCCCCATATAGACACAACCCTCCTTCTGAATACTGACCCTCATAGACACAGTCCCCTTTCTGAATACTGACCCTCCATATAGGCACAGCCCCCCTTCTGAATACTGACCCTCCATATAGACACAACCCTCCTTCTGAATACTGACCTTCCACATAGGCACAGCCCCCCTTCTGAATACTGACCCCCCCCACCCCGTATAGACACAGCCCCCCTTCTGAATACTGACCCCCATATAGATACAGCCCCCCTTCTGAATACTGACCCTCATATAGACACAGCCCCCCTTCTGAATACTGACCCCCCATATAGGCACAGCCCCCCTTCTGAATACTGAACCCCCATATAGACACAGCCCTCCTTCTGAATACTGACCCTCCATATAGACACAACCCCATATAGACTCAGCCCCCCATACTGAATACTGACCTCCCATATAGACACAGCCCCCATACTGAATCCTGACCCCCATATAGACACAGCCCCCCATACTGAATACTGACCCCCCCCATATAGACACAGCCCCCCCATACTGAATACTGACCTCATGTAGACACAGCACCCCCCCATACTGAATACTGACCCCTCCAATATAGACACAGCCCCAAACTGAAAACTGACCCGCCCATATAGACACACCCCCATACAGAATATTGACCCCCCCATATAGACACAGCCCCCCTACTGAATACTGACCCCGCCATATAGACAGAGCCCCTATACTAAATGCTGACTCCCCATGTAGACACAGCCCCCATACTAAATACAGACCCACCCCACCATATAGACACAGACACCCCCATACTGAATACTGACCCCCCTCAGTATAGACCCAGCCCTCATACTGAATACAGACCCCCCCACCATATAGACACAGCCACCCCCATACTGAGTACTGACCCCCCTCAGTATAGACCCAGCCCTCATACTGAATACTGACACCCTGCATATAGACACAACCCCTGCCCGAATACTGACCCTGCTCCCGTGCCCCAATATGGAGACGTAATGGTTTTACTGATGGTCTTTAGGATCATTAGGCAGACCATAACAGTCTGAAATTTTGGAATATGCTTTTATTAAGTATTGCAAATGCTTTGATATACTTGGCTAGGTGGGCTGTGGTTGGGGAGTTGAGGGTTTGGGGAGGGGAATGTTTGGAGAGGGGTTGTTTGGGAAATGGGGTTTAGGGAGAGGGGGGCTTTAGGGAGAGTGGTGTTTTAGAAAGAGAGGGGTTTTAGGGACAGGGGGTGTTTGGGGATGGTTGGTCCACCAAGTAGGATTCTGGTTATGATTGGAAAATTTTTTATTGCTGTGGACCTTGAACTGTTGCTAGGAGACCTTCACTTGCAGATCATCCTGATGGCCAGAGTCATAGGATTTACAAGAGACAGTCATTCAAAATCAGACATGAGTTTTAAACAAATTCTAACAATAAAAGTCAGCAAAAACCTGCAGGAAGAAAATCAATTTAATTGTTCGCAGCCGCTGCTGGAGTGAGAGAAAGAGCAAACAAAGATGGGAAGGCAGAGTGTCAGAAACATTTATAAAGGAAGGAAGAAAGACAGACACACAGCCAGGGGTTGGACAGGGGGAGAGAGAAGGTGCAGGGAAGTGAGGAGGAAGAGAGAAAGAGACAGGGACAGGAGTGTGGAATTAAGTTAAAAAGGGCAACCAGAGACAGAAAAAGAGAATAACACAGACAGGGCTTTTAGGTCAATATGTGGGAGTGCGCCTGACCTGATTGGATGAGAAATTGTGCAAGATGGTGTCGAGTGAGCGTCCCAAATGCTCACGCAATATTTCAATCGGCGGGCACACGCAAAAGTTGGAAGCGTGCCTGCTGACAATCAAGAGGCTAATTAGAGTCATTAAAGTTGTACCTGTCTCTGATTTTTCGTGGCCTGTCCAACTTTATGGTTGGCAGATGTGCGAATCAGCCAGGTGGACTTTGCTTTTTTCATGAAACCTCATCAAAGGGCAGGATGAAGTTTCCGTTATTAAAGCTATTAAATTAAAAAAAAATTTATGGACATCATTTTTGTCACGTGTATGTTCAGGTGACTGATTGTGATGCTTGGACTTTTTTTTCCCTGATTTTACAAACTTTACTTAACTGTTTTCAAGGCTTCAGCTCTACCTTCAGGGAGCTTTCGCTCGCCTGCGCCCCATGCTTACGTCAGTGCCCACCCTCCTCCCGCCCCCATCCCGGCAGCACTGAGGATTTCAGCGCACGCCCCATGCTGGCTGGCCATTAATTGGCAATCAGCGTGAAATCACAGTTAGGGGCCGATCATGGTGGGTAGTCTGCTCCCTGGCCAATCCCAGATCTGCCAATTGCAGCCAATAGGCCGACCTAAAAATTCTGCCCAAAGAGACAGAGTGAAAGATGATAGTTTGGGACCTCCCAAGCAGAACCAACTCTGGGCTCTTCTCCGTACCATGTCCATTCACACATCACCATCCATGCCTGCTGGTTTACACTGATTCCCGGTTAAACGTTTCATAGTTAAAAATCTTGTTATTTTCAAATTGCTCCATGGCTTCCAACCTTCCTAGTTCTGTAACCTCTTGCAGCCCCACAATCCTCTGAGATTTCCCTGTTCCTCCAATTTTGGCCTCTTGAGCGCCTCTGATTTTTATCAGTCCACCACTGGCGCCCCTGCCTTCTGCTGCCTCAGCCTTCAGCTCTGAAACTCCATGCCCCCAAACCTCTCTATCTCTCTTTCCTCCTTTAAGATGTTCATTAAAACCTAGTTCTTTGACTAAGCTTCTGGTTATCTGCCCTATGGCATGCTTGGTGTCAAACTTTGTTTTGTGAAACCCCTTAAAGGCTCTGTATAAATACAAGCTGCTGTTGAATTCTGTCCACTCTGCCTTGTCTGAATACTGTGTTGCCTGAGTGTTTGATTTATGTTCATTCACTTGATCAAATCATGTTTCTGATATTCCCACTACATCATTATTCCTGACTATCACAACAGTCTCAATTCCAGCATCCTATTTCTGATGCTTCCATTGTTTATGTATTTTGTACTCTCTTATACCTCTCCTCCAGTCATGTCCCTGTTCCTGTTCACTGATTCCACTGCCTCTGTCTGGAGTCTTGCCCACCATTGAATTGGTGATCATTCTCACCTTCTCCTTCATCCACCTGTTTCCAATGATTCAGCTTGCTATCTTAGTGATCCCCTTGCAAGGCTCTTGTTCCACTAAAATAAAAGCAAAATACTGCAGATGCTGGAGATCTGAAATAAAAACAAAAAAGCACTGGAAACACTTAGGTCTGCCAGCGTCTGTGAAGAGAGAAACAGAGTTAACATGGAGTCCAATATGACTCCTCGTCAGAACCGAAGAAGAAGAGTCATATTGGACCCAAAATGTTATCTCTGTTTCTTCCTCTGCAGGTGCTGTGAGTCCTGCTGAGTTTTTCCAGCATTTTGTGTTTTTATCTCTCGATTCGGGTTTTGATGGAAAATGCCTCCACTATCCCGGGCCTCTTTATCTCAAGAGTGCCCCTCACTAAATTCTGTGGGTTGTGTTACAGATACTCAGCTTCCAGACACTCATTCTTTCCCTGAATTCTCGTTCCCCAAAGACTGATCTTGCAGTTCAGATGTAATCCATATGTGCATAAATTTCCCAGCGCCTAGTAACTGTTCCCAGTGTCTGGCACTTTATCCAAGTGTACTTTTTCCTGGTTTCTATCCTTAACCCTGCTGGTTTCTAGATCTATCCCCATACCTGATCCCATTGGTTTCCAGCCCCATCCGTGATCCTGCTGGTATCCTATTCCATTCCTGATCCTGTTTGTTTCCTGTCCCATCCCTGACCTACTGATTTCCTATTTGTGGTAATCTGGGGTGTAACACACCTTTAAGAGAATGTGAGTAGATTGACCATGTGACTGTAAGATCCAATAGCTCTGTAGCGCAGGCTACCATGTTAATGTTAGTCTGGAGTTGGGTCTGGTTGGAGAAGCACACATCATGTTAGTGCTCTGTTGTTTGTGTAAATAAATAGTTTGTGCTTCATTTCATATTGGTCTGTGCGTCTGCAGTATATTGTAATTGACTTACCTGCTGACTGATAAGTGTGCAACCGATTTGCGAGCAAAGTGACCCCATAGTAAAACATAACAACTGGTGACGAGGCAAAACACGACCAGTCGACGACACCAAGGAAAGCTGCAAAAACTCAACTGAAGTGAATTAGCTGTGCCCTGCAGGCCGATTTTAAGTACATTACAATTGTAAACCCTCACTATAGTTGTCAAAGTCATTGCCCTCCACTACGCCACAATTTAGCCACATCGAACCGTTTGATCAGACCACCGATGACTGGTCACATTATGTTGAATGCCTCACATTTTTCTTTTTGGCCAACGACACATCGTGGGGGGGTGGGGGTGGGGGAAGAAGAGGCAGGCGATCCTCATGTTGACATGTGGCAGTAAAACATACGGCCTTATTCGTAGCCTATTGGCACCCAACACCCCAGGTTTCAAGAGCTTTGATGAGTTGGTGAATCTAGTGAAAGGCCACTTCCATCCGAAGCCCTCGGTAACAACGCAGAGTTTTAAATTCAATTCGAGGTGTCGGGCCCCTGGAGAAACAGTCACTTGCTGTGTAGCAGCCTTAAAACAATTGACAGGGGTCTGTGAGTTCGGGACATCGATTAATAACATGTTACGAGACCGATTAGTGTGTGGGATTAACAAAAATGCCATTCAAAAAAGGTTATCAGAAACAAATTTGGATTTCAGCAAGGTGCTGGAGTTGGCGCTCGCAATGGAAAGCGCAGTCGGGGATTCAGAAGAAATCAAGAGAGCACAAAATGGCGCCGTTCTTCACGGTGAGAGGGAAACACCGGTTAGAAATGGCGCGGAAGTGCAGGGCTCCGCGGAAAGGCGGGAAACAGCCACCATTAACAGACCAGCAAAAAGCAATGGCTTAACAGATAAAAACCACATTCATAACAGCAAAATTGGAACCAGACAGCCTACAAAAGAATGACAATTTAAAAGAACCAAGGACTGCTACTGCCATCGCAATCGGCACATTTTGCGATATTGTAAAGAAAAATTGAGGCAGAATTTTGAACAAAAAGGCTGAAGTTGTGAAATTTATATAATGGAGGAAACAGAAGAAACAGAGTCAGATATTTACTCACTACACAACTTGAAAATGGGTAAAACAGCCAATCTACGTGACAGTAGAAGTCAATAGAAAATCCATTTGAATGGAGGTGGATTCAGGGGCATCCATAACAGTCATAGGGGAACAGACATTTAAGTATCTGAATGCAGGAGGCCACTCACTAAAGCTGGAAAACTCAGATGCCAGACTAAAGACATATACTGGTGAAAACATACAAGTGAAAGGTATATGCAAGGTTCCAGTACAATATGGAAACCAGTCTGCTAACCAAACCCAATAGTGGTAGCAGGAGAGGGTCCGTCTCTAATTGGTTGGAACTGGCTTAAGGAAATAAAATTAGAGTGGACTGAGATTTTTCAACTAGGAATGAAAGATCTGCAAGAACTATTACAGAAATATGCCCGTGTTCAGGGGAGAGCTCGGGAAGGTTCAGGGACTGCAAACTAACATCATTATGGATCCCGGAGCAAACCCCAGACACTTGAAGGCGAGGTCAGTCTCCTATGCATTATGAGAAAAGGTGGATTTTGAATTAGACAGGCTGGAAAGGTTGGGTGTCTTATAACCATGAATGAATAAAAAAAACCTGTACAATTTTTCAAAAGGCAGCACCCATAGTTCCAGTACTAAAGCCTGTCCAGAGCGGGTAAATATGCAGGAACTACAAGTTGACCATCAACAAAGTGGCTGGACTTGACAGGGACTTTATACCAAAAATTGATGAATTGTACTCCAAGCTGGGAGGGGGAACCTCATATACAAAACTCAACATGAGCCACACTTACCAGCAACTCAAGCTAGAAAAGGCCTCTTGGGATTTTGTGACTATCAACATACATAGGGGATTATACCAGTATACCCGCTTACCCTTCAGAGTTGCATCAGCTTGTGCCATTTTCCAATGGACTATGGAAAATTAATGCCAAGGACTACCCCATGTGGTGGTTTATCTCAATGATGTCCTAGTTATAGGACTAGCTGTTGAAGAACATCTGGCTAACTTGGGAGAGGTATTGAAGCATTTCTCACAAGCCAGTGTACGCTTGAATAGGGAAAAAATGTATCTTCCAAGCAAAAGAAGTGATTTACTTGAGTCATAGGGTTGATTCACAGGGCCTTCACCCAGTGGAAGACAAGGATTCGTGAGGAGCCAGCCCCGAAAAATGCCACAGTATTCAAGTCCTTCTTGGGAATGGTTAACTACTACGGTCATTTTCTCCCAAATTTGTCAACAGTGCTGGCTCCATTATATGGGTTACTCAAGAAAAACCACAGGTAGACTTGGCAAGCCCCACAAGAACAGGTTTTTATAACAGTAAAGCAGTTACTGCATTCAATCAGCCCTGTTGGTACATTTCAACCCAAAGAAACCCCCTTTGGGGGTATGGTCAGTACTCTCCTGCCGGATGACAGATGGCTCCGAATGGCCCATTGGCTACGTTTCAAGACCACTCAGTGTGGTAGAATGAAGATACTCACAAATAGAGAAAGAAAGCTTATCCATTGTATTTGGCATTAAGAAATTCCACCAAAACAACTATGGTCACCACTTCACCATAGTATCCAACCACAAACCACTACAAGGCTTGTTTGGGGGAGATAAGGCAATACCCCAATCACCTCAGCATGCATCCAAAGGTGGGCGCTGATTCTAGCTGCTTATCCATCGGCTGGGAAGCTAGATTGCCAATGCTGACGTGCTGAGCCGATTACCCCTAAAGGACAGTACTGTGAATGTCCCCATTCCTCAAGAACTTGTTTTGTTGTTAAACTTTCGGGATTCATCACCAGTGAATTCCAAACAGATCAGAGAATAGACAAACAGTGATCCAGTATTGTCTCATATCAGGGAACAAGTCTTGCAGGGATGGTCTAACGAGCCAAAGTCAGACGCGATGAAGCCCTACTTTAACAGGAGATACGAGCTCACCTACCAGCATAGCATCTTACTGTGGGGAGCGAGAGTCATTGTGCCTCCCAGAGGAAGACAACCATTATTGATAGAATTGCATAGCGCTCACCCTGGCATTTCCAAAATGGAAATGTTGGCGCACAGCTAGTTATGGTGGCCAGGGGCGGACACTGAAATCAAAAACATGGTCAATAGGTGCAGAAATTGCCTCTTTCTATTCTACTGCATCGTTGGGAATGGCCAGGAAGGCCATGGGTCTGCCTCCATGTTTACTATGCGGGGACTTTTTTTAGGCACAATGTTCCCTTTGCTTATCGACTCACTCCAAATGGATGGATGTGTATGAGGTGCGATCACCCACATCTGCTGCCACCATAGACAGATTGCGTCAGTTTCACGACACAAGGTTTACTAGAGATAATAATGTCTGACAATGGAATGGCATTCACTCGCGGAGAGTTCCAAAGATTTACAAATCTCAATGGTATAACATATGTCAAGACCCCGCCATACCACCTTGCATCCAATGGGCTGACCGGGAGTACAATCCAGACCTTCAAGTCCGAAATGATAAAACAGAAGGGATCTCCATAGCAACAAAGTTATCATTCCTGCTCAGCTACAGAACTATGCCACATATGCTCATAGGTATTGCGCCTGCAGAATTATTAATGAAGAGATGTCTCAGGACACGGTTAAGCCTCATAAGGTCAAATTTAGGGGGTGAGGTAGAGAGAAGTCAGGAGGCCCAGAAAAATGAACACAATTACTAAGGTCATGAAAGAAACTTCACTGTAGGAGAAGCTAATGGCTATCAGGCAAAGTCAGTGCAGTGACAAGGCCCCAGTCCTACCATATATCAGTTGAAGGTTGGATAATCAGGAGACATGTAGATCACCTCAGGAAACAGGAAACAGATTCACAATAAAGGTGCTCCAAGCATTCCTGTTGGAGTCTACACCATAGGGAGAAGGAACTCCTCTTGCTTTGGAAGTACCTGCAGAACCCATTGACTCTGAGAGAGTCAAAGAGGCAAACTTACAGGTTCCTACTGGGGTGCCTAGTGGATAACTCCTGAGAGGGAGGCCTCAGATAAACCATTGGAAGTTGTAGAACAATGATGGTTAACACATTTGAAAAAGCCTCCAGAGAGACTGAATTTGTGAATGATTCATTTTTGTAAATAGTTACTATATTGTAAAATGTACTTTCAAGTAAAGGGTGAGGGATGTGGTAATCTGGGGTGTAATAACCTTTAGGAGACTGAGCAGATTGACCATGTGACTGTAAGACCCAATAGCTATGTAGCGCAGGCTAGAATGTTAATGTTAGTCTAGAGTAGGGTCTGGTTGGAGAAGCGCACATCATGTTAGTGCTCTGTTGTTTGTGTAAATAAACAGTGTGTGCTTCATTTCATATTGGTCTCTGCATCTGCAGTGTATTGTAATCGACTCGCCTGCTGGCAGATAAGTGTGCAACCACTGCACAAGCAAAGTGACCCCATAATAAAACATAACACTATTCCATTCCTGATCTTGTGCAAATCTAGCCCCAATACATTACACTCCTCATTTCCTGCACTCTCTCTAATCCTGTTCACTTCCAGGTTTACTCTCAAGAGCTGAGTTAGCCTAGATCTCTTCTACTGATCTGTTATAGCCCATTGACCACATGTTATTCAATCCATTTACCCCTGGTTCCAGACCTGCCTCTGTTTTAGGTCTAGTCAGCGTGTAAAAAAAGGGAATTTAAAAACAGGAAGATTCACTCTGGGCGATGAGGAAAGAGAAACTGAAGGAAGTGTGAGGGCAGGTGGGAGGGATGAGTGTACAGTACTTAATTGAGCAACCAGAACACTGACCTTTCATCTCTGCGACTAAAATAGAAATTACTTGTTACAAGTTACAAGTATTTTAAGCTTGCTTAACTTGGGTCAAGGGGTGGAATTGAGCTAGGTTTAGTTTCAAACTTATTAGGAGAAATTCATACAGCCGAACCTGTGTTATTTGAAGATGAAGACTGTTGTGATTCCTGGCTTTAAAATCCTCTGGTGTAGATGATTTTTTAATGTATATTTCCTTTTGGGGCACAATGTTTCCTGACCAAATAGCAATGAAACTCTGAGTGATTTCAGGCTGTGTTTACTTAACAGCAATTGCCACATTTATTGCCCATCTCTAGTTGTCCTGAGGAGTTGAAGGGTCAATTATTTTGTATGGGTCTGGAGTAACAGGTAGATGAGGCTGACCCTCTCCAGAGGGATAATAGTGAATCATGTCAGTGACTAAGCAGCTAGCTTATTTACAGGTGACAACAAATACCTCAACAACAATTAAAGAATCTTTAACATTGGAAAACATTCCCAGGGATTCACAGATGCAGGGACAAAATAATGTACAGGAGCCAATGTTTTAAAGTTTAGAAACTTCAAAAGAGCTGAGGGATTAACTCTCCCAAACCCCCAAACCCTACACCCACCCCCATCACCACCCAGCTCGAACCCCAACAAAGAGCAGATTACAAAAGTTGTTCATGTTGTGCAGATCAATGCTTTCAAAATGGAGCTGGATAAATATCTGTTTGGAGAATGGAGTGGGAGGTTATCTGGAGAAACAGAGATTAGCAAACATTCAGCAGGATGTGGTGAGATGATTTTGTTTCCTCCCATCCTGGATGCCTAGCCGGCTGATGGTTCCAGAATGCACTGCATAAGGTGCAGCTTCCAGTAAATCTGCAGTCTGCCCTCTGAGGGTTTTGCTGAGTTTTTGAAAAGAAACTTGTAGCCTTGGGCACTAACCCTCCTACCAATTTCTGCTCTTGGTTCTAAACCTGATGGACACTAAATGCATCAAGAGAAAAATAAGGTAGAGAATCCATTTAGTCCCTGTCCACCTAACAAGCATAATCAGTGATGACTGTGGGCACAAATCTTCCACCACCCACAACCACCCTCCTACACTGGTCAGGCACCCGGGGCACTGTAAAGGGGCACAGACCCAAGGTCACACAGCCCTGTGCCCTTTCTCTCTCCAGGATACAAGCTTCCCCATGCCCAGGAGTTGGAATATAGATTGCTGACCCACTTCTCCCAAATCCCCAAGGATTGGGATACAGACTGCTGACCCATTTCATTGGATTGGCTTTCCAGCCCTCTGCCACTGGGACTCAGGGGTTGGTGCCCAGGAGGCCAAGTAGTTGCTAGTTGCTGAGGATGGAGATGGGTCTTTCTCTGATTAACCCTCTTGGTGCTGGAAGTCTTTGCTTCTCTTATATAATGAGATGGAAAAACTTGTGTTTGACAAGAATCAGAGGAGTCACTCTGAGTGACCAGCATCAATCTCGGAGAGTTTCTCAATTCCCATGATTAATTAACAAAAAGTTATCAGTTAGGATTAGATTTTGTGGACGGCATAGTCCAAGGTCACCTTATATATGTGTTTTTTTACATCTGAAGAAAAGTAAATTGCTCAAAGGAGCTTTGAGCTGTGGGAAAGGCTGTGATAATTGAGTTATTGATTCCCCCTTACCTGGGCTCACCGGCAGTGGCTTGGGCTTCTTCTGCAGAGGTCCCGGGACGAGTTGTCATTCTGTGGTGTGACTGGTGGCTCTGGAGCTGCTGCATTAAGATTACACACCACCTCGATGGTGGAACGACTCAATAAGCAGGAGGAAGTGATGCAAACCTGAAATTAAAAATAGTTAAGAAATCAGAATTGGTTGAGTGCCATTGGCACTGCACCAAGAACTTAGCAAGCTCCCCAGCTGTGGCCCACCCACTCTGTAGCTCTGGTGGCATCACAGGCCAGGTTAGTAAGCTGCCAGCACTTGTGGCCTCCAACTTCACAATGCTTTGAAAGTTCAGTGTGTCCACTCCAAAGCAAACAAGACTGGTGGGTTCTGAGGCTCGAAAGTCAAGAGTGGAGGACTCCAACTCTCAGAATGCCTTCTTTCACACCCTTTACTCACCTTGATAAGTGCAATCTGCTGGAACCACAAGCACATACGGTTCAAATTATTGGAGCTTTCAAAGTGTTGTTCATCTTTTCATTATAAAAATTTGAATTATATTTGGATTAACTTCTCCAATCCAACCACTGCAATGGTACACTGAAACTTCCCTAATGTACAGTATACAAATAAACAGAACCTCTCCTAGTGTACACCACGCGAATATGCAGAACCTCTCCTAGTGTACACTATTTAAGTACAAAGAACCTCTCCTGGTGTATACTACATAGCTACGCAGAACCTCTCTTAGTGTACACTGCACGGGTACAAAGAACCTCTCAGTGTACACTACGCGAGTACACAGAATCTCTCCTGGTGTACACTACATGGGTACACAGAACCTCTCGGTGTACACTGCGCGAGTACACAGAATCTCTTCTAGTGTACACTACACGAGTACACAGAACCTCTCCTAATGTACACTACACTGGTACACAGAACCTCTCCTAGTGTACATTACATGGGTACACAAAACCTTTTCTGGTGTACACTACATTGGTATACAATACTTTTTCTGCTGTACACTATACTGGTAGACAGAATCTCTTCCACGGCACTGGCACAGAGAATGTCTCCTGGAATTCACTATACAAATACACAGAATCCCTCCTGGTGCAAACTGTAAGGATATACAGCATCTCTTCCACTCCCTCAATTTATAGCAATGTTTAACACCAGGCTGCCTTTTTCCCAAACCTAATGCTCAAACAAATGCATGCAAATCCTAGCCTAGACTGTATTCTCCATTATTACTGCTCACTATTTTGAAATGCTGAAAATACAAAGAACTCTTGTGTTTGTTATGGGATATTGTGGTGGTTGCTTGATTCCTGTTATCAGGTTGTTCTATGTTCACCCACACCCACCTGCTGTCAGAGGACTTCTGTATAAAGCATCCATTCCCAGGATATAAAGTCTAAACTGACTTCAACCATAAGAAGAACAGGGCTGACTGAGACATCCTGGAAAGGGATTAGTTACCTTTGTTTATAACTCCCTTTTAAATTGAACAGATTTGAGTGTAACCAACCACCCATTTCCCAACTCAATTCCAATTTGCAGCCAGAATCCACACAGGTTGGTGTTGCCAGACCAGAGTCAGAAGCACCAGTGTTGAAGACGACAGGTTTAACACTTCATTTCAAAGCCAGCACCTCAGACAGTGCGGTGCTCCCTCAGTACTGCCCCTCTGACAGTGCAGTGCTCCATCAGTACTGCCCCCGACAGTGCAGTGCACCCTCAGTACTACCCCTCCGACAGTGTAGTGCACCCTCAGTACTACCCCTCCGACAGTGCAGTGCACCCTCAGTACTACCCCTCTGACAGTGCAGTGCACCCTCAGTACTGTCCCTCCGACAGTGCAGTGCACCCTCAGTACTGCCCCTCCGACAGTGCAGTGCACCCTCAGTACTACCCCTCCGACAGTGCAGTGCACCCTCAGTACTACCCCTCCAACAGTGCAGTGCACCCTCAATACTACCCCTCCGACAGTGCAGTGCACCCTCAGTACTACCCCTCCGACAGTGTAGTGCACCCTCAGTACTACCTCTCCGACAGTGCCTCCGACAGTGCAGTGCTCCCACAGTACAATCCCTCCGACAGTGCAGTGCTCCCTCAGTACTACCCCTCCGACAGTGCAATTATCCCTCAGTCCTGCTCCTCTGACAGTGCAATTCTCCCTCAGTCCTGCTCCTCTGACAGTGCAATTCTCCCTCAGTCCTGCCCCTCCAACAGTACAGTGCTCCCTTGGCACTGCCCCTCTCACATTGCAGCGCTTCCTCAGTCCTACACCTCCAAGAGTGCAACTTTCCCTCAGTCCTGACCTCTGATCATGCAATGCTCTCTCAGTCTTGCCCCTCCGACAGTGCAGTGCTCCCTCAGTGCTGCTCCTCCAGCAGTGCAGTACTCCCTCAGTATTGGCCCTCCGTCAGTACTGCGCTATCCCAGTACTGCCCCTCCAACAGTACAGCATTCCCTCAGTACTGTCCCTCCAACATTGCAGTGCTCAATCAGTTCTGCCCCTCTACCAATGCAGCACTATCCCTAATTGCCCTTGAGAAGGTGGTGGTGAGCCACCTTTTTGAACTACTGAAGTCAATGTGGTGTAGATATATCCATTTGCTGTTAGAGAGGGAGTTCCAGGATTTTGACCAAACAACAGTGAAGGAACGGCGATATGGCTCGAAGTCAGGATGACGAGTGACTCGGAGGGGAACTTGCAGGTGGTAGAGGTCATGGGTTTGAAAGGTGCTGTCAAAGAAGCCTTGATGAGTTTGGGTCTGGGATCAAGACTGTCCAAATAAACGTTCAGATCTCACCTTGAGGATGGCTGACGTTTGGCTGCCCAAGATTGTTGTCTGAAAGAGGGAAAACATCCCCAGGGTCTGATGGCCATGGGCAGAGGCCCAGGGAAGGGGGCCCCAGGGAGAGAGGCCCAATGACGATTGGCCAGAGAGGGAGGCCAAAGAGGAAGCTCTAGTGATGATAATTTGCCGAGTTTGACTGTTGCTCACAAAGGCACACGGCAGTTTGAAAATGTTGAAGCTGCACAGGGACAAGGGAGAAAGCAAAGGAGAAGTTAAGCAGGCAACAGGACAGCCAACAAGCTCTGTAATTAGTGATAGTTGTCACATCTATTTCACATTCAGACAATGAATCAAAAATCAGGCTGGAAAAAGGTAAAGTTGTGAAATAAAGAATCCGATCCAAACTAACCAGGCAAAAAGTTATCAAATTGTGAAGAATCTACAATGGAAAATGTTTAAATATGAGATGGACAGAGTACAACACAAATATCCTCCTGTAAGGTCAAAACTGTAGAGTTTCATGAGTGAATAGATTAAAACCAAACACAACAAAAAAAAAAAAATTGCGTTTATACTGTGCTTTTAATAACCACCAGACCACCACAAACAGCAGAATAGCAGGCAATCTATATTTTTTATGATGTTAATTGAAGGGTAAATATTGGCCAGGATACCAGGGATAACTTCAAAACAGTGTCCATAGGATCTCTTACATCCACTTGAGAGGGCAGACGGGGCCTCGGTTCAACATCTCACCCAAACAACAGCACTTCTGACAGTATAGTTCTCCCTCAGTACTGCACTGGAGTGTCAACTTAGATTTTTGTACTCAAGTCCTGGAGTGGGACTTGAACCCAGTACTTTATGATTCAGAGGTAAGTATGCTACCAACTGAGCCACAGCTCATGCAACAAACCTAAATGAAAATCATGGGAAATATAGAAAATGCAGTAGGGAGATGGACAAAGAGATGAGAATGGTTAAAAGCCAATAGCAGATAATATAAAATAAACTAGTAAGGGTTTTTATTATTAAATCAAATAATAGAAGGTTGGAGTTGTCAGGGGTGCAGCAGGGAGTCTAATTGTGTTGGATGGCTGCAACATGTGCATTCTCTGTGATCAAATTGTCAGGGTGAAAATGGTGGTGTGTGTAAATGTGTTGGGAAAGCAGCAGTGAACATAAAATTACCACTTTAACTCCCTGACTACCTTGTCCCGCCAAGCAGACAAGGTTAAAATGGATCCTTTAGCACATATAATGTGAAATATAGTTAGCGAGCATTTAGAAACTCATATGTTAAACAATGACTGCAGCATTATGTCTGCTAACAACATGCTTGAGAAATTTAGCAGTTTTTTGGAGACGTGACTGATGGGCTGGATAAAAGGAAGGCAGTAGATGCAGTGTGCAGCCTTTCAAAAGGTGTCTTGCAAGAGGCTTTTGTTAGGAAACATTCAGGAATATGGGACAGGAGGAGATGTAGCAGCTTGGATAGAAAGTTGGTTTTTGAATGAGAAACAAAGTGTTGGGGTAAATGGGTTTGCCAAGATTGGAGAGAGTTGGAAGTGGTACGTCTAGGGTTCAGTGATACACCCAAAGGTTCAGTGTTATGCCCAGGCCCAGGGATCAGTGGTACATCCAGGGTTCAGTGTTATGTCCAGGTTTCTCTGTTTTGCCCAGGGTTCAGCGCTGGGACCATTTATGTTCTTGGTGAGTATGCACATTTTGATAAAAGCAAAATATTGCAGATGCTGGAAATCTGAAGCAAAAACAGAAAATGTTGGAAAAGCTCAGCAGGTCTGGCAGCAACTGTGGAGATAGAAACAGAGTTAACATTTTGAGTCTGTATGACCCTTCTTCAGAGCTGAAGAGAAGTGGAAATGTGATTAAATTTATACTGCTGAAGGCGGGGTGGGACAGGTGGAGCTGGATAGGAGGCCAGCAACAGTGACCACTACCACTAACGCTCCCTTTGTCTTTTAGTTCATGACATCTTTGTCCATCCCCCCTTTATTTCCACCTATCACTGGCCTTCTATCCAGCTCCACCTGCCCCACCCTCTTCAGCAGTATCAATTTCATCGCATTTTCAATTCTCTTCAGCTCTGAAGAAGGGTCATACAGACTCGAAACGTTAACTCTGTTTCTCTTTCCACAGATGCTGCCAGGCCTGCTGATGTTTTCCAGCATTTTCTGTTTTTGATGTACCTTTTGAATTTGGCTATGGGGAAGAGGATTGCAAAATTTTCTGATGACACCAAAGGATGAGGTTTAGCAAGCAGTGAGGACTTCAGGAATATAGACAGATCCATGAAATAGCCAGACAAGGTGGCAACTGCAATTTAACATGGAGAACTGTGGGGTAAAATGACTTAGGTGGGAAAATGTGAAATGTAGAAGTAAACAGTCAGGAAGACATTGAAAGGTGGATGAATAGAGGGACCGAAGGGCTCAAATAAATAATTCCCTGACAATGAGAGTTTGGGAAGATAAAGTCATAGAAACTCCAATGGCATTTGGGGTTTGATGAATGGAGGCATTTGGTACAAGCATACAGAAATAATGATGAATTTGTACTAAACATTGGTTGGGTCACAGTTAAAGATTGGATTCAGTTTTGGGCACTTCATTATAGAAAGGATAGTAGGGCCAGAGAGAGCAGCCAGTGTAGATTTATCTGGATGATGCCAGTGATAGGAGATTATGAGAAGAGAGTTGAGATACTGGGACTGTTCTGACTGATTGGAGAAGAGGAGGCTGAGGGGAAATTTAATCCAGGTTTTTAAATTAAGGCAGGTTTTGAAAGAGTAAATGAAGGCCATTTCCTCTGCTTTGGGAATCAATGATGAGGGACCTAGGGAAGAGACTGACACTTCCCTTCCTTGAACTCTCAGTCTCAATTTCTGGTGATAGACTGTCCACCAATATCCATTACAAGCCTACCAACTCCCACAGCTACCTTGACTACAGCTCCTCACACCCCGCTTCCTGTAAGGACTTCATACCATTCTCTCAGTTCCTTCACCTCTGTCGCATCTGTTCTGATGATGCTACCTTCAAAAACAGTTCCTCTGACATGTCCTCCTTCTTCCTTAACCGAGGTTTTCCACCCACGGTGGTTGACAGGGCCCACAACCGTGTCCGGCCCATCTCCTGCGCATCCGCCCTCATGTCTTCTCCTCCCTCCCAGAAACATGATAAGGTCCCCCTTGTCCTCATTTATCACCCCACCAACATCCGCATTCAAAGGATCATCCTCCACCATTTCTGCCAACTCCTGCATGATGCCACCACCAAACACATCTTCCCTTCACCCCCCCGGCGGCATTCCGTAGGGATCATTCCCTCCGGGACACCCTGGTCCACACCTCCATCACCCCCTACTCCCACCTACGGCACCTCCCCATGCAAACGCAAAAGATGCAACACCTGCCCCTTCACTTCCTCGCTCCTCACTGTCCAAAGGCCCAAACACTCCTTTCAAGTGAAGCAGCATTTCACTTGCATTTCTCCCAACTTAGTCTACTGCATTCATTGTCCCAATGCGGTCTCCTCTACATTGGAGAAACCAAACGCAAACTGGGCGACCACTTTGCAGAACACCTGCGGTCTGTCTGCAAGAAAGACCCAAACCTCCCTGTTGCTTGCCATTTTAACACTCCACCCTGCTCTCTTGCCCACATGTCTGTCCTTGGTTTGCTGCATTGTTCCAGTGAAGCCCAAAGCAAACTGGAGGAACAGCACCTCATCTTCCGACTAGGCACTTTGCAGCCTTCCAGACTGAATATTGAATTCAACAACTTTAGATCTTGAACTCCCTCCTCTATCCCCTCCCCCTTTCCATTTCTTCCCCCTTCCTTTTGTTTTTTCCAATAATTTATATAGATTTTTTCTTTTCCCACCTATTTCCATTATTTTTAAATCTAAATCTATACCTTTTATGCCCTGTTAGTCTTTCCACCCCACCCCCACTAGAGCTGTACCTTGTGTCCTGCCATCCATTCTTAATTAGCACATTTGTTTAGATAATATCACCATCTTCAATACCTCTTTGTTCTTTTGTCTGTGACATCTTTTGATTATCTGCCCCTATCACTGCTTGCTTGTCCCTACAATCCCCCCCCCCACCCCGCAACCGCCACCTTAAACCAGCTTTTATCTCACCCCTCTCCTAATATTACTCAGTTCTGTTGTAGGGTCATGAGGACTCGAAACGTCAACTTTTTCTTCTCCACTGATGCTGAGTTTTTCCAGGTAATTCTGTTTTTGTGTCTGATCCACCATCTGTCTAAACTGCCCTTGCAGTGAGGTTAGATACTTCATCCCAAATAACAAGGTTAATGTGATTAATGCCTGGGGCTTCATGCATTATGGGCAGAACTACCTACAGACACATTGACACATGCAGTCTGTGCAGGACAGAGTGATTTGTACATTGGCCTGAGACTGGGTACCATTAATCCCTGGGGCAAGAGCTGGTCTTGTGGCACAGTGGACTGTGTCCCAGAAGCTCTAGGTTCAAGTCTCACTCCAGGACTTAATGGCCATGGAGGGTATGCTGCTCATGGTAATGGCCAAGGAGATTGATTGTAAATCTGTAAATCCTTCCAATACAGACAATAAGAGCAGGAGAGTTTCCTGGTTGGCCAGAACTGTGTGGTAGCTTCAGTGAAACAGCCTCACCATGTTAAAAGACCCCCTCCATGGTAAGTTGCACCTAGGGACTGCTAAAGAGGGACTATGTGGGGCAGGGTATCAGAGAGAATTTATGCGTCATTTTTCACCTCTCAGTTAATTCCCTGGATGAAGGCATCACTTCTTTGAAATAAAATAACAACATTGACGTTACATGACGTGGAAGGAGATATTTTTGCTGTAAACCCGCCCCCACACTCCTTTCTTGAAGAATAGTGACTCCCTTCACCCACCAGATCAGCCATCACTCTCAGTGCCAAAGGGTTACAGTGCCTCCTTGCCTCCTATTCGAGGTTCCGAACTGTACTCCCAAGATGTAAACTTTAATTTGAAACTGGAGGATAAACAGCAACTTCCTTATTCCTTCTGCTTCAGTCTCTAAGACGCTGTACATTCAAAGAACACTCAGAGCCTTTCAATGTTAGACACAGCTTGAAGTACTACTGCATTTGCAGGGTTCTTGTATGCATATAGCCGTCTGTCCATTTCTGCTGTGAGTACACGCATATTTGTCCGTGCGGTGTGCATGCCAGTGCCTGCCTAGGTGTGCATTCCGTGAGTGCACACGCTGCTCTGCGTGTACCCTCTCTGCAGACCTTCCAGAACTTTATCGTGTACCGAAGGCCAGACCTGCTGAGTTTTTCCAGGTATTTTTTTATATTTTGTGCTGTAAACAAGGCTGCTGCTACGATAATAGAATATCAGATACAGATATGTAGAAAGACAGATACCTGGAGGTGAGTTAGAGACTGGAGTTGAATGGCGGGTGGGGACGCTAGTTATACATAGAATAACAGATATCTGAGAGTTACCAATTAGATTGTACTTGAGGGAGATTGATAGAGAGACCGGCTAATTGAGGACGGGGGAGGGGTCTGTAGTCAGCTGACATTATTGGGAGGCCAGGACTGGTATTAAAATTTCATAATATACTTCATTTTCAGAGACTGGCTTATCTGACTGAACAAATCCCACAATAAATGACGGTGAGAAAAGGAAGCTGTGATTTACAGCTGGTACAGAAGTGCTGCCAGGAGCTGACTGCTTATTTAGATTCATTATGAAGCCGCACGGGCACACTTCCTGATTTTATGTCCTTTTCTTGTATGAATATTGTGCTCGTTTAAGGAGAGTCTCGGCTATTGATCATCCGCCAGAGACCTGCTCAAAACGCACAGAGCATCAGAACCCCTACATTATTAGCCCAATGGCTGACCCGTGCAAGACCTGGCAGTCCAGGCGGTCTAACAGGTGTCCAGCTGTCTAACAGGTGGTCTTCCAGGTGTCCAGCTGTCTAACAGTTGGTATCCCAGTGCCCAGGTGTCTAACAGGTGCTCTGCCAGCGTCCAGCTGTCCAACTTGTGCTCTGCCGGGTGTCCAGCTGTCCAACAGGTGCTCTGCCGGGTGTCCAGCTGTCCAACAGGTGCTCTGCTGGGTGTCCAGCTGTCCAACAGGTGCTCTGCCGGGTGTCCAGCTGTCCAACAGGTGCTCTGCTGGGTGTCCAGCTGTCCAACAGGTGCTCTCCCAGGTGTTCAGCTATCCAACAGGTTGTCTTCCAGGTGTCCAGCTGTCTAACAGTTGGTATCCCAGTGCCCAGGTGTCTAACAGGTGATCTAGCAGTATCCTGCTGTCCAACACATGGTCTCCTAGGTGTCCAGTTGTTTAACAGGTGGTCTGACAGTGTCCAGCTGTCCAACAGGTGCTCTGCTGGGTGTCCAGCTGTCCAACAGGTGTTCTGCTGGGTGTCCAGCTGTCCAACAGGTGCTCTGCCGGGCGTCCAGCTGTCCAACAGGTGCTATGCCGGGCGTCCAGCTGTCCAACAGGTGCTCTGCTGGGCATCCAGCTGTCCAACAGGTGCTCTGCTGGGTGTCCAACTGTCCAACAGGTGGTCTTCCAGTGTCCGGCTGTCTAGCAAGTAGTCTCCCAGAGTCCAGCTGTCTAGCAAGTTGTCTCCCAGGTGCCCAGTTGCCTAAAAGGTGGTCCAGCAGTGTCCAGCTGTCCAACAGGTGATATCTCAGTGTCCAGCTGTCTAACAGGCAGTCTCCCAGTGTCCGGTTGTATAACGGGTGGTCTCCTAGTGTCTGGCTGACTAACAGGCGGTCTCCCAGTGTCTGGCTGTATAACGGGTGGTCTACCAGTGTCTGGCTGTATAACGGGTGTTCTCCCAGTGTCCAGCTGTATAACGGGTGGTCTCCCAGTGTCCAGCTATCTAACGGGTGGTCTCCCAGTGTTCGGCTGTCTAACAGGTGGTCTCCCAGCTGTCTGCTTCACTAACATGTAGTTTTCCAGCATCCAGTTGTCAAACAGACGGACTCCAGTGTCCAGCTCTCTAACATGTGGCCACCCAGTCTTTAACTTTCTAACAAGTGAATTCCCATATCCTTCCAACAGATGGTCTCTGTCTGTTCAACTCTAACAGGTAGTCTCCCAGTATCCTTACCCCTAATATGGTCTCCCAACATCCAGCTAACAGAAGATCTCCCTGTGTCTAACTCTCTAACAAGTGATCTTCCAGTATCCTTCTCTCTAAAAGGTGTCCGCCCAGTGTCTAACTCTCTAACAGGTCATCTATCAGTATCCAGATCTCTAAAGGGTGGTCACTTCCTGCACAATACTCCAACAGCTGTGGTCTCCCAGTGTCCAGTTCCCTATCACATGGTCTCCCAGTGTCCAGTTCCCTATCATGTGGCCTCCCAGTGTCCAGTTCCCTATCACATGGCCTCCCAGTGTCCAGTTCCCTATCATGTAGCCTCCCAGTATCCAGCTCCCTATTACGTGGTCTCCCAGTGTCCAGCTCCCTATCACCTGGCCTCCCAGTGTCCAGCTCCCTATCACCTGGCCTCCCAGTGTCCAGATCCCTATCACCTGGCCTCCCAGTGTCCAATTCCCTATCACCTGGCCTCCCAGTGTCCATTTCTCCATCATGTGGTCTCCCAGTGTCCAGTGCCCTATCACCTGGCCTCCCAGTGTCCAGTTCCCTATCACCTGGCCTCCCAGTGTCCAGTTCCCTATCATCTGGCCTCCCAGTGTCCATTTCTCCATCATGTGGTCTCCCAGTGTCCAGTGCCCTATCACCTGGCCTCCCAGTGTCCAGCTCCCTATCACCTGGCCTCCCAGTGTCCAGATCCCTATCATCTGGCCTCCCAGTGTCCAGATCCCTATCACCTGGCCTCCCAGTGTCCAGTTCCCTATCACCTGGCCTCCCAGTGTCCATTTCTCCATCATGTGGTCTCCCAGTGTCCAGTGCCCTATCACCTGGCCTCCCAGTGTCCAGCTCCCTATCACCTGGCCTCCCAGTGTCCAGATCCCTATCATCTGGCCTCCCAGTGTCCAGTTCCCTATCACCTGGCCTCCCAGTGTCCAGATCCCTATCACCTGGCCTCCCAGTGTCCAGTGCCCTATCACCTGGCCTCCCAGTGTCCATTTCTCCATCATGTGGTCTCCCAGTGTCCAGTGCCCTATCACCTGGCCTCCCAGTGTCCAGCTCCCTATCACCTGGCCTCCCAGTGTCCAGATCCCTATCACCTGGCCTCCCAGTGTCCAGTTCCCTATCACCTGGCCTCCCAGTGTCCAGTTCCCTATCACCTGGCCTCCCAGTGTCCAGTTCCCTATCACCTGGCCTCCCAGTGTCCAGTTCCCTATCACCTGGCCTCCCAGTGTCCAGTTCCCTATCACCTGGCCTCCCAGTGTCCAGTTCCCTATCACCTGGCCTCCCACGGTCCAGTTCCTTATCACGTGGTCTCCCGGTGTCCATTTCTCCATCATGTGGTCTCCCAGTGTCCAGTTCCCTATCATGTGGCCTCCCAGTGTCCAGCTTCTAACAGGAGATGTCCTAGTGTCCAGCCCTCCATGCATGGGGATATTCACTCGGGATATGAACGGTCCCAGGACCCCTCTCTGCTGATTCCGTGTATTACGGACTTTGAGATATCTTTACCCTTATGTATTTGTTTCCAAAAGTGGCGGCAGTTGAAGTGGAAGCTGCCTCGTTGTTAAGGTCAGGGGACAGTCTGTCACTGGGGAAAAGGTAAGCGCCTTACTCCGATATCTGGAAAGGTTTATTTGAAAGATTAACGTACGGGAATGTAGGCGGAGATGGGATTTCATTTACGAAGATTGGACATCGCGGAAGAACACTCAACTGTTCATTTCAAATTAACCCCTCAGAAATTATTTAAAGGGTTAGAGACACCTTAGATTTTCATGGGGTACCTCCCTGACCGACTGAGGAATGGTTCCAATATAATTGCCCATCAGAGACTCTGACTGGAGGCTGGTGCTGATCTGGGGTTGAACCAGGCCAGTGGAGAGAGGAGAGGGGCTGTTGGGATCCTGCTGTTCCTATGTTCATGTGAAGATTACAGCTGGGGCACCGCTTGCCCAGAGAGAGAGAGAGAGAGAGAGACTCACACGGCCGAACGGCTGTGTGCTGGGAGTAGTGTAGAACCAACGGATGGGCTTTTCGGGATGGGAAACAGGTCTGGAAATCCAGCTGATGGGATGAGTGTGGATCACCGACACACTACACTGGCGAGCGGTGCGAGAAACCCGGGGAATGCTGGAGGGAGTGTGAATAAAGCTCAAGGGAGGAAGCTCTCCCCAACAAGGGACCTGTGAGAGGCTGTGACTGACATCGGAGCTGAACATCAGCTGAGGGATAATGTGTGACAGCGTGTGGCAAGCTTTGGGGAAGGTGGGGGGTGGGGGGGGGGGTGCAGTTCTGAGCTTTCAACCAATCACCTCTTCATGAATTTGTTGCTTAAATTGAACAATTAGGTTACATTCAATCATCTCACCTGAGATCTCTCTCTCTCTCTCTCTCTCTCTCTCACTGATGTTTTTTTTCACTAATGGATATGATCGAATGTGTCTTTAACGCTGCAGTCAATCCCCCGCCCCACAGCCGCACCAGGCCCTCCGCCCAATCAGTCCACTCGTGGGATCACCCAGGAACCCAAGTTTTGACCACTGTTCTTACCTGAGGAGACAGAACGCGGGAAAACAGGGGACCCCAAGAAACGAAAGGAGAAGGAGGAGGCCGTTCAGCCCTTCGAGCCTGTTCCGTCATTCAATGAGATCATCACTGATTGTATTTTGTTCCATGCCCTTGCCTGGGCTCCATACCCTTTTATAGCCTTGGTTAGCAGCAATCTATCGATCTTAGTATTGAATTATTAATTGAGCCAGGCACCTATCGTTTGGCGAGGGAGAGAGTTCCAAACTTTTACCAGCCTTTAAATGAAGAAGCGTTTCCCAACCTCTCGTCTATGACCCGTCTCCCACTCCGAGACCCCCAGGCCGCCCTCCCTCGCCAGCAGAAAAAAGTTTCTCAACATGTACTCGAATTCCTTAACAAAATGAACAAAATAAACCTTGACGGGGTAAATTAGAAACAGTTCCTCAGCAAAGCTCTAATCATGTTAATGAAGAAACATTAATGTGGAACGTGGCATTCAGTGGAGGCTTTGTACCCTCCCCCTGCCTGCACATTAACACCCTGATGAACAGCAGCCAGACTCTAGCCCACCTCAGCTCCCCCAGACCCTTGTTCACCAACTCTGCCCCCACTCCCATACTGTTTAACTCGAGAAGCGGCTCTCCATTCACCCCATCCCTGGCCCAGCATCCACTGCCTCGCTATAGCCCAGCGGTTTCGGTATACTTGCACACCAAGTAAAAGATAGATGGAGGGAAAACAAAAAAAAATTGACGATGAAGAAAAACAACCGCACAAGACAGAATGATTAAAAGAATTGAAAGATATATAATGGAAAACTAAAAATAGCAAGGTGGAACAAAAATAAATTGATGTGTTCATGCAGTGGGAACAAAGCGACTCGAAAATGCACTATGTTAGAAACAGAACAGTCAGAATGGAAAAGATGAAAAGATGAAGTATGCCAGAACCAGAAATGGACATGGAGACTGCCAGCACTTGCGATGTAAATGCATAACCAGAGGAGAGCGGTTTAACTGTCTTTTACACCGTAAACAGCACAAGACCAGGCAGACAGACACCTAGGGAGAAAGAGGGAGCGGTAGAGAGGAAGAGATGATCAAAGCCACATAAAAACAAGAGGGGGGGGGGGGGAGACACATCAAGATAGAGAGAAAGACACAAAATGACAAAGAAAGACAAAAAGTGAAAGGAAAATAGAAAATGAGAGACAGAAAGGGAGAGCAAAGCAGGGAGAGAAGCACTTACACACACAGACACCGACGCCAGGAAATTAGAGATAAAAACAAAAAAACTGCAAATGCTGGAAATCCAAAAAATTTCCAGGAAATTAGACACCGTTTCACCTTCATTTTGGACACAAACCAATTTCCTGCGGCAATTTCCCGCCGCCCATGGACGTCTGAAATATATTTGACCCCAGACTGGCAGGAAGGGGTTGGGGAGGAGAGTGAGGAGGGGAAGGGAAGAGGTGGAGAAAGGTGAAGTGGATGGAGACGGGGAATGGAAGAGGGAGGGGGGTCCAGGAGAGAGAAAAAAGAGTGAGAGAGAGTGAGGGAGAGAGAAGAAAAGTGAGGGAGGGACAGAGTGGGGGACAGACACACAACTATAGACATACAAACAAACATGACAGGCAGAAAACCAAAGGTTGCAACTCTGAAAAAGCAGTCTCTACACTCCCTGCCCACCGCCCCCGGGCATTTCACCTGCTGCAGCCTCTCCCTGCCCACCGCCCCCGGGCATCTCACCTGCTGCAACCGCTCCCTGCCCACCGCCCCGGGCATCTCACCTGCTGCAGCCTCTCCCTGCCCACCGCCCCCGGGCATCTCACCTGCTGCAACCGCTCCCTGCCCACCGCCCCGGGCATCTCACCTGCTGCAGCCTCTCCCTGCCCACCGCACACTGACAGTTCCAGGCTCTGGGAATGGAGAGGGGAGGAGGAGGGGGTGGGGGGAGGTGGAGGGGTGGGGGGGGAGGGGGGGCGGTTGGTCACCTCCGGACCTGTAAGAGCCCAATCAGAACCCAACCAGGGCTGATCAATCGCTCGCCTGGAGGGAGGAGCCAAACTTTCCGGACTTTAAAATTACCAGCAAATCGGCCAAGCTTGCTGTCAACCTTGTTTCCAAATTTCTTGGAGTTGTTTCTGTGCATTTAATAATACAGACCAATCCAAAAGCTGCATTTATTAATTTTGTTCAAACAGGCAATTATCACCGTCCTGGTCTAACATGCATTTATTACAGTCCAATTCCCAAACCAGTGTTTAGGATCATGAGCAATGGGAGGAGTGTGCCACGTGCCCCCTCCAGCCTATCCATTCAGTAAGATAATGGCTCACGTTCTATCTCAATCCCATTTTCCATCCAATTCCCATATCCATTGATTCCCACAGTGTTCTAACATTTATCTGCCTCATTCTTGTATATACTCAACCACTGAGCACCCCCCAGGGTAGAGAATTCCAAAGATTCACAATCCTCTGAGTGAAGGATTCTCCTAATCTCAGCCCAAAATTACTGATCCCTTGTCCCGGGTCTACCACACGTGTTCTAGGCTCTCCAACCAGAGGTGATAGCTGCTTAGCATCTACTTTGTTAACCCCTTGAAGAAATGTATATGTTTATTACAGTCCTGTCCAAGACTGCATATATTACAGTCCTGTCATTAGCTTGTGTATATTACAGCTCTGCCCAAAACTCAAAACCAGCATTTATTGCAAACATGTCCCAAATCAACATTTATTACATCAGTTTCCAAATGGGAATTCATTACAAAGAGTAATCAGGTATATGCTAAGATAAAGGCAAAATACTGCTGATGCTGGAAATCTGAAACAAAAGCAAAAAATGCTGGAAAAACTCAGCAGGTCTGACAGTGCTCTGAAGAAGAATCATACAGACTTGAAACGTTAGCTCTGTCTTTCTCTCCATAGATGTTGTCAGACCTGCTGAGTTTTTCCAGCATTTTTTGTTTTTGTAATCAAGTATTTGTTTGGCCAGAGAACTTTGTCATTCTCTGGCACCCACTCAGATATAGGGGTTTCACTATTGCAGTTTGCAATAACCTGGGGTGTGCTAACCAGGACCACCAGGACAGGTTAGTGGATCAGGCAGATGCCAGATAAACTTAGCACATTGAAATATGAGGCAATCTATTTTTAGAAGAAGAATAAGGAGAGGGGGGAGGGAAGGGTAAAACTCCAAGAAGTATGACTAATGGGAAACAAAGCAGCAGGTTAGCATGTAGGGGGTTGGATTCAACTTCAGGGAAATTTATGAAAAAGCTGAAAAGAAAGGAGAGCCCAGGAGAGGCTATTAAAGTCTCCATAACATAAAATAGGACAGAGTGTTTGGAAAGGGCTAGGAATCTAACTTCAAGCACATCAGACAAAGGGATGACAATGAGAAAGAGGACGGGAAATACAGGACTGAAGGTGTTGTATATGAATGCACGCAGTATACAAAATAAGGTAAATGAGCTTGTGGAGCAGATTGAAATTGGCAGGTATGATGTGGTGGGCATTATGGAGACATGACTGCAAAGGGATCAGGACTGGGAGCTAAATATCCAAGGATATACATCCTATTGAAAAGATAGGCAGGCTGGCAGAGGGGGTGGGGTTGCTTTGTTAGTAAGAAATGAAATTAAATTGATAGCAAGAAATGATGTAGGGTCAGATGATGTGGAATCTGTGTGGGTAGAGTTGAGGAACCGCAAAGGTAAAAAAACCATAATGGGAGTTATGTACAGGCCTCCGAACAGTAGTCAGGATGTGGGGCACAAGGTACACCAGGAGTTAGAAAAGGTGTGTAAGAAAGGCAAGGTTACAGTGATCATGGGGGATTTCAATATGCAGGTAGACTGGGAAAATCAGGTAGGTAGTGGATCCCAAGAAAAGGAATTTGTGGAATATCTACAAGATGGCTTTTTGGAGCAGCTTGTGGTGGAGCCCACTAGGGAACAGGCAATTCTAGATTTAGTGATGTGTAATGAGGCAGATTTGATAAGGGAGTTTAAGGTGAAGGAACCCTTAGGAGGAAGTGACCATAATATGATAGAATTTACCCTGCAATTTGAGAGGAAAAAGCTGGAATCAGATGTAACGGTATTACAGTTGAATAAAGGCAACTACAGAGACATGAAGGAGGAGCTGGCCAGAATTGACTGGGAGATGAGCCTAGCAGGAAAGACAGTGGAACAGCAATGGCAGGAGTTTCTGGGAGTAATTTGGGAGACACAGCAAAAATTCATCCCTAGGAAGAAGAAGCATATTAAAGGGAAGGCAAAGCAACCATGGCTGACAAGGGAAATCAGGGACAGCATGAAAGCTAAAGAGAATGCATACAAGGCAATGAAGAGCAGTGGGAAACCAGGGGATTGGGAAGCCTACAAAGACCAACAGAGGACAACTAAAAAAAGAAATAAGGAGGCAGAAGATTAAATATGAGGGTAAACTAGCCAGTAATATAAAAGAAGATTGCAAGAGTTTTTTTAGATATATAAAGGGTAAGAGAGAGGTAAAAGTGGACATTGGGCTGCTGGAAAATGTTCGCTGGAGAAGTAGTAGTGGGGAACAAAGAAATGGCAGAGGAACTGAATAGGTACTTTGCGCCAGTTTTCACAGTGGAAGACACAAGTGACATCCCCAAAGTTCAAGAGAGCCGGGGGGCAGAGGTGGGTATGGTGGCATTACCAAGGAGAAGGTGGTAGGAAAACTGAAAGGTCTTAAGGTGGATAAATTACCTGGACCAGATGGATTACACCCATCTGAAGGAGATAGCTGAAGAGATAGTGGAGGCGTTAGTGGTGATCTTTCAGGAATCACTGGAGTCAGGGAGGGTCCCAGAGGACTGGAAAATGGTTAATGTAACCCTCCTGTTTAAGAAGGGAGTGAGGCAAAAGACGGGAAATTACAGGCCGATTAGACTGACCTCGGTCGTTGGTAAGATTTTAGAGTCCATTATTAAGGATGAGATTTCAGAATACTTGGAAGTGCATGGTAGAATCGGGCAAAGTCAGCATGGTTTCAACAACGGGAGGTCATGCCTGATAAATCTGTTCGAATTCTTTGAGGAGGTAACGAGTAACTTAGACATAGGAGAGCCAATGGATGTTATCTACTTGGACTTCCAGAAGGCCTTTGACAACGTGCCGCACAGGAGGCTGCTCAGTAAGATAAGAACTCATGGCGTTAGAGGCAAAGTACTAGCATGGATAGAAGATTGGCTGTCTGGCAGGAGGCAGAGAGTGGGGATAAGGGGGTCCTTCTCAGGATGGCAACCGGAGACTAGTGGAGTTCCGCAGGGGTCAGTGTTGGGACCATAACTTTTCACTTTATACATTAATGATCTAGATGAAGGAACTGAGGGCATCCTGGCTAAGTTTGCAGATGATACAAAGATAGGGGAGGGACAGGTAGTATTGAGGAGGCGGGGAGGCTGCAGAAGGATTTGGACAGGTTAGGAGAATGGGCAAAGAAATGGCAGATGGAATACAACATGGGGAAGTGTGTGGTCATGCACTTTGGTATGAAGAATAGAGGCATAGACTATTTTCTAAATGGGGAGAGAATTCATAAATCTGGAGTGCAAAGGGACTTGGGATTCCTAGTCCAGGATTCTCTTAAGGTTAACTTGCAGGTTGACGCAGTAGTTAGGAAGGCAAATGCAATGTTGCCATTTATTTTGAGAGGACTAGAATATAAAAGCATGGATGTGCTGCTGAGGCTATATAAGGCTCTGGTCAGACCATGTTTAGAATATTGTGAGCAATTTTGGGCCCCGTATCTGAGGAAGGATGTGCTGGCCCTGGAAATGGTCCAGAGGAGGTTCACGAGAATGATCCCAGGAATGAAAGGCTTAAAATATGAGGAACGTTTGAGGACTCTGGGACTCTACTGAATGGAGTTTAGAAGGATGAGGGGGGATCTGATTGAAACTTACAGAATAGAAAGGCCTGGATAGCGTGGACTTGGGGAAGATGTTTCCATTAGTAGGCGAGACTAGGACCTGAGGGCACAGCCTCAGAGTAAAGGTAAGACCTTTTAGAACAGAGATGAGGAGAAACTTCTTTAGCCAGAGATTGGTGAATCTATGGAATTCATTGCCACAGAAGGCTGTGGAGGCCAGGTCATTGAGTGTATTTAAGAGTGAGATAGATAGGTTCTTGATTGGTAAGGGGATCAAAGGTTACGGAGAGAAGGCGGGAGAATGGGGTTGAGAAACTTATCAGCCATGATTGAATGGCGGAGCAAACTCGATGGGCCGAATGGCCTAATTTCTGTTCCTATGTCTTATGGTCTTATGGTCTTGTGGAAAAAATACCTTAAATGGTAAAAGTCTGAAAGGAGCAGATGAGCAGACTTTGGGGAGGGGATTCAAGATACATAAATATGTAAAAGTGGGGCAACAAGTTGATGACGCTATAAAAACACAAGGTTGGGGGGTGAAATTGAGCTTAGTAGCACCCGTGTTTGAGCACTATAAGTGCCTGTAAGGCTGTAAGATAGTGTCTGTGACACACGTGCACACTTCTGATGTTAAGCTTCCTGGTTCTACTTGGTAAAGGTATTAGCACACATGTAGTTAGTATGTAGATGTAGAGTGGGCAGCACATGATATCAATCCGCTATGTTGGAGCTCAATGGTCCAGTCAGTGCCTTCACTTAATCTCACACAACTGAACATGGTTAAGCAGCATGAAAAACTGACACCCCCCTCCCCCTCCGCTGATCCCCCACCCTCCAAAGGGGTCTTTAAGGAACTTACAGGTTGCTGGTTGATTTCTCCTGGCTGTTGCTCTGATTCTGCAGAGTTTTGATGCTTTCCATAGTTAGTTCAACTTTCAAAAGACTGCAGGTCCACTGAAGTACTTTTGCTGACTTCAAGGGTTCTGTACAAACCAGTTGCTCCCAGACATGGTGAGGGGCTTCCTCTTGGAATCAAGTATGACTAGGAGAATGAGCAGAGCAGGACAGGCTATAGGAAGCAGGAGGACAAAGGGAGGAAGTGGAGCTCCCAGCTGGAGATCATATCTACCAAGGGTGTTCAGGGAGTGATTCTATTTGAATCTCAGCGATGACCAGTGTGTGAGCTGAATGCACTTCGCTAAGGAGGTCATGACTAAAATCCATCCACTGCTCCAGCCACAAACCTGACCTCAGAGTACAGCAAGGATTGCTTTCCCTGCGGCTATCATGGTGACCGTGGCTATGAACATTTACGCGTCTGGCTCCTTTTGCGTTGCTGCTGGAGATATCAGCAACATTGACAGTTTGCAGCCCATTGTTGCAAAAGAGAGATAACTTCATTTTATTCCCTCTTGCCAGAGAGAAGCAGGCAGAATGAGCAAGAGGTTTATTCAGCTTGGAATCTTCCTCATGAAGCAGGGTGCCTTTGACAGTACATGAGTCGCATTGTGTGTATCTCATGTGAACTTTACCACCTACCTGATCAAAAAGGATTTCACTTCATCATTGTCCAGCTGGCCTGAGACCATGGGTAGCATGTTATTGCCCAGTATCCTGGAAGGAGTCCGGTATTCTGGAAGGAATCATGATGCCTTCAGTCTGCGGCAGTCAGATGTATTGGCTGCATCTCTGCCACCACATTGAACCAAAGGGTGACTACTGGGCAACAACCACTGCTGCCAACCTGGCTCATGACACTAGTTTGCAACATGTGAGCAGTATGCACACAATGAAAGCCATGCTGCACAAGAAGTGTGATAGAGCAGGACATTGGTGTGCAGAAATAATCTGCTGCCTGGACCACTCTGGAGGAAGGGTCTCTAGGTGCATGCAGCATAACCGCACTATCCTGAAGGACAGGACTCACCACCATCAATCAGACAAGAAGTTGAGAAGTAGGAGAATGAGCAGAAGGAACAGGAAGAAGAGGGTGTGAAAAAGGAGGCAGAAGCGGGGGAAGAGGATAGGAAGCTGCACTTGAAGAACTAATTCAAGTGTGAGACCATTACCTACAGACCCAATTCATCACTCACCAACAGTTCAACATTCTTTATCTTCCCTCTGACACAGATCATCACAGCATCCTCTTGGCCTCAAAGTAAAAGCTAAAAAACAACACAGAATATTATAAATAAACTAATCACCCTGTGAATTCCCTCTCATGTGTGTGCCCCTTGTGTGTGCCTGGTGCTCCTAGGCAGTGTTACCCTCATGGCTTCACCATGGCTGATGCTGATTTTCACTGGGGGAGACTGCAGATGGTCCTGGAAGATTACCTCAAGCAGCTCTGGATCTGGAATGAAACAAAACCAAAAATAGCTGGAAAAACTCAGCAGGTCTGACAGTATCTGTGGAGAGAAAGACAGAGTTAAGGTTTTGAGTCCGTATGACTCTTCATCAAACTCACCTGCTGAGCTTTTCCAGCTATCTTTGGTTTTGTTTCAGATTTCCAGCATCCGCAGTATTTTGCTTTTATCTGGATCTAGAAGATCCGACTTCAGATTTTACCATTCAACCTGTGCATTAGCAGTATAGGCTGGCTGACTGACAGGCAATAACAAGGGAGTGCAGGGTTGGGAGCATGACTGCTGTCATCCTGAGAAAGGACAGCAGATTCATGCTCCATGGAAACACTGCTGCTTTCCTGCACAGCGCCATAGCAATCCTAGTAACCTGTTGTAGGACAGACTCCTGGACTGCTCTGACACCTTGTAAACACTTTTTCACATAGTCATCCACAACCATGATGGCAACAGGCTGAGATTGCATGACTTTGGTCTGAGCTTTCAATGTGACACCCAGACTTTTTGTGGAAACTTCTCATGCTGTAATGGAAGCTGAGATATCAGCCGTCAGATGCTGCATTATTGTTACATCTGTAAATTTGGTAATGGAGTAGGCCATCACTTCCATGCTGGAATAGTTAGATTCCAAGCTCTGTGCAAAGTCCTGTGCCAGGTTAATTTCTGAAGCCCTCCATACAGCATGACATTGAATGCAGGATTTCTAACAAGCTTGCCAACACACCAAGCAATTTATTGTTTACACCCATCAGCCTTCTTCTGTAACTTGGACCATCAAAGTCCTCATCTGAGTCCTCTGCATCAAACCAGTGTGTGACCTCCAGTGAGTTGGTAGTAGTATTATCCTTATCCCCTGTCTGCCTCTGTGCTAGCCTCTAAGATATGCACCATGTCACTACCCGAGCTGGTAGCTGCCACTGTGCAATTGAGTCACTATGTCTTTATCTTCACTGTCTATATTGAGTGACAGTGTGTCTTTATCTTCACCGTCTTTATTAAGTGACAGTGTGTCTTTATCTTCACTGTCTTTATTGAGTGACAGTGTGCCTTTATCTTCACTATCTTCCTTTAGACACCTTTAGAGACTAGAAATCTATCTATTTCCTTCTTAAATATATTCAGTGACTTGGCCTCCATTGCCTTCTGTGGTAGGGAATTCCACAGGTTCTCCACCCTCTGAGCGAAGCAGTTTCTCCTCATCTCAGTCCTAAACGGCCTATGCTGTATCCCCCCCAGCCAGAGGAAGTATCATTGCTGCATCCAGTCTGTCCATCGCTGTCTGAACTTTATGTTTCAATGAGATCTCCTCTAATTCTTTTAAACTCCAGTAGATACAGACTTAGTCAGCCAAATTTCTCCCCATATAACAACCTGCCATCCCGGGAATCAGTCTGGTGAACCTTTGCTGCACTCCCTCTATGGCAAGTATATCCTTTCTTAGGTAAGGAGACTAAAACTGCACATAATACTCCAGGTGTGGTCTCACCAAGGTCCTGTACAGTTGCAGTAAGACATCCTTGCTCTTGTACTCAAGTCCTCTCGCAATGAAGGCCAACATACCATTTGCCTTCATAACTGCTTGCTGCACCTGCATGCTTGCTTTCAGTGATTGGTGTACAAGGACACCCAGGCCCCTTTGTATATCAACATTTCCCAATCTATCACCATTTAAATAATACGCTGCCATTCTGTTTTTCCTACTGAATTGGATAACTTCACACTTATCCACGTTATCCTGCATCTGCCATGTATTTGCCCACTCACTCAACCTGTCTAAATCAACTTGAAGCCTTTTAGCACCCTCCTCACTGCTCACATTCCCACCAAGTTTCATGTTGTCAGCAACCTTGGAAATATTACATTTGGTTCTCTCCTCCAAATCATTGACATATATTGTGAATAGCTGGGGCCCAAGCACTGATCCCTAAGGTACCCCACCAATCACCACCTGCCACTCTGAAAAAGACCCATTTATTCCTACTCTCTGTTTCCTGTCTGCTAACCAATTCTCAATCCATAATCTTCAATAGTTTCAGCCCACTGTTGGCCATAGTCTCGATAATTGCCATTTGCATCTGTTCCATGGCAGTTAGAACATGTAGTCATGCCACTCCCCTCTCATTAGCTTCTGTTGCCTCTGGTTGTCACTTCTCCAGCAAGGTGTAGAAGTGTTTCCATGAATTTGGTGCAATGAGTTTGGGTGATGTAACTTTCATGGTTGAGTAGCTGGCAGTGTGTGAAAGCAGTGAGGTGTGAACATGAAGCTTGCAACATTACTAAGTGTGTGAGGATGATGCGATGCATTTGAATGTTAGATTAAGAGTCCTGATCAACAGAGATTGTTGGTAGGTGAATATTGGGAGTGTGGTGAATTGAGGAGTAGCTGCGATTAATGGTGCTATTTGTAGGATATAGCATTTGAGAAAGCATTTATTGACCTTGACCTCACTGGTGTGAGGTTATTGAACTTATTTTTGGCATCTCTTCCAGGTCCTTGGGCCAGACTCCTGGCATTGACATCCACAACTAAATATTCCACTGCCCTCTCATTGTGTGTCCTGGATATAAAATGTCCCTTCTCCTTTCCATCTCCTCCACCAAAGCCTCCAGTGCAGCAATTGAAAACCTTGCTGCCCACCCTCTTTCATGGTCATCTACTGCTGTTTGTTGTCAGCACTACTCCAAATGATCTCAGCACCTTCAGCAGCCACAATACATCCTTTCTTTAAGAAGTGAAGGCTATCATTAAGTAGTGTAGGCTAGGTTTTAGTAGTGCTAGAAAGCAATAAGATTGAGCTCCCTTCTGAGACATGCAGCACAGTTAGTGCTGCTGCACACAGCAATCATTATAATGAACATGCAGCATGAATATGATGTGCTACCTGCAATACATTGATTGGACATTAGGGAATCCTGCATCCGGATTCCCTCACCCATTTTTGGGATCAATCCAATTTAACTAGGTGGCCATTGCTGTCAGGACTCCTGCCCAGGGAACCCATCTCCATTGGGACTCCTGCCCAGGGAACCCATCGCCATTGGGACTCCTGCCCAGGGAGCCCTTCTCCATTGGGACTCCTGCCCAGGGAACCCATCTCCATCGGGATTCCTGCCCAGGGAACCCATCTCCATTGGGACTCCTGCCTAGGGAACCCATCTCCATCGGGACTCCTGCCCAGGGAACCCATCTCCATTGGGACTCCTGCCCAGGGAGCCCATCTCCATCAGGATTCTTGCAATCTACAATCTATAACCTCTTGTGTTATAAGGGGCAGGTACACAGAGCTAGGATTTAAAGGCTAAATACATTGGGCTTGGTAAGAGAGAACTTATATTTGTACAATAACATAATCACATCTATGAGTAATTCACACACAGTCAGTGAATGCTGCACTCCTGTTTTCACCCTCTCTTAATCTCCCATGGCGTGATGGACACCCGACTAACGCTTTTTAAAGGGGTCATGAACTACTTACAGATTGGTTTATTGATTATTTCTTCTGGCTGCTGGTGCAATTCTACACATTCTTGGAGCTTTCCTATACTTGAATAAAGTTCCAATCTTCTCTGGGGTGTGGTCTGGCTCTTATTGAAATACTTTGGTGGTTTAAAGGTTTGTGCTGAAACGAGTTACTCTCAGACATGGTGACCTGGTAGACCTTCCTCTTGGAATCAAGCAAGGGTGGGAGAATGAAGAGAGATCATGCAGAAGAGGAGAAGCTGCTGGAAGAAGGGGGAGGAGGAGGAGGTGGGAGATGGATGTGGAGAAGGGCTCTCAGCCAGGGCCCATAACTGCCCAGGATGTACAGGGAACAGCTTCCCTACCTCAACCTCAGGATAGTAGGATAGAAGGATAATATATGAGATGTCAATAAGGAGGTTCTCACTGAAATCTGTCACTTGTTGCAGCCACAGCTCCAAGCTCAGAGCAGGGTTAGGGCCACATTGCCTGTGGCTGCAAAGGTGACCATGGACATGAAACTTTTTGTGTCTGAATCCTTTTAGGCTGCTGCTGGAGATATTTGCAACATCTCGCAGTTTACAGTGCACTGCTGCATGAGGGAGGTCACTGAGGCTATCTATGCAATGAGAAGTGATTTCATTTTAATCCATCTTGGCAGTGAGCAGCAGGCAAAGTGATCATGCAGCTTCACAAGGGTTGCAGGCTTCCCATGGTGCAGGCTGCCATTGACTGTACACAAATTGCTTTGTGGGTGCCACAAATCAATTCTGTCATGTAGCAGAACCAAAAGAGATTCCACTCTCTCAACATCCAGCTGGTGTATGATTGTAGCAGTGAATCATGCAAGTCAATGAGTGGTATTATGGTAGCCGTCATGGCGCCTTTTGAGTCACTGTGACAAACCAAAGGGTAGCTACTGGTGTCGAGGGCTATCCACTGACCACATGGATCATGACTCCAGATCACAGTCCACGCACATGTGTGCAGCATGCATACAACAAGAGTCATGTTGAAACAGTATAGGTGACAGAGTAGACCATTGATGTGCTGAAGCAATGACTGTGCTGCCTTGACCACTCTGGAGGAACCTGCAGTACTTGCTAGGGTGGGTGTCAGGATTTGTGGTAGTGTGCTACATGCTGCACAACATTGCCTTCATGAAGGGCAGCCCTTGTCACTAATTATAGGGCAAGAAGCTGAGCAGTCAGAGTATGAAGAAGAGGAGGATGACAGAGGGAAGTTGCAACCTTTCTCCATTGTTTGTTGGTGAAGAATTAATTCAACAACAATACCAGTAATCACAACCCCAATTCCTCATTCACCAATAGACCCACACTCCTTACCACCCTACATCACTGTGCACCATATCGTCAGTTTGATCATCAAACAAAAATAAAAGTCAAAAACAATTTGATTTATATAGTGCCTTTAACACAATGAAATGTCCCAAGACCAAGGGCATTATAAACAAAGCATGACACAGAACCACATAAGGAGATGTTAGTCAGATAACCAAAATCTTCATCAAAGATACAGGTTTTAAGGAGTCTCTTGCAGGAGGAAAGTGAGATGGAGAGATGGAGAGGTGCAGAGACGGAATTCCACATCTTGGGATCTGGGCAACTGAAGGCAGGGCAACCAATAGCGGAGTGATGAAAATTGGGTGCACAAGAAACCAGAATTAGATGAGCACAGATATCTCGAAGGGTTGTGGGGCTGAAGAAGATTACAGGGATAGGAAGAGGCAAGGCCATGGGGGGGATTTGAAAACAAAGATGAGAATTTTAAAATCAAGACATTGCTTGACTGGGGGCCACCGTAGGTCAGTGAGCACTAGGGTGATAGGGGAACGGAACTTCCTGTGAGTTAACAAACAAGCAGCAGAGTTTTGGAAGACTTCACATTTACAGAGGTTGGAATGCCTGAAGTGTGTTGGAATAGTCAAATCTAGAGGTAATAAAGGCATGAATGTTGGCTTCAGTAGGAGCTGAGACAGGGGCAAGGTCAGCAAAGTTACTGAGGTGGAAAGAGGAGGTCTTAGTGACGGCACGGGTATGAAGTCGGAAACTCATTTCGGGACCAAACGTGACACCAAGGCTGTGAACCGACTGGCTTAATCTCAGGCTTTTGCCAGGGAGAGCAATGGAGTCAGTTGCTCGGGAATGGAGTTTGGGGCAGGAACTGAAAACATGGCTTTGATCTTCCGCATATTTAATTGGAGGAAAGTTTTGCTCATCCAGTACTGCATGCCGGATTAGCAGTGGAGGATTTGAGAGAGGTGGTGGTGAGGTAGAGCTGGGTGTCATCAGCATATATTTGAAAGCTAATGCTGTGCTTTCAGGTGATGTCATTGAGGGGCAGCATGTCAATGAGAAATAGGAGGGGTCAAGGATAGATCTTTGTGGGCGACACCAGAGATAATGGAATGGGAATAGGAAGAGAGGCCATTGCAAGTGATTCTCTGACAACAATTAGATAGGTAAGAAAAGGACCAGGGGAGAGCAGTCCCATTCAGCTGGATAACAGTAGAGAGATGTTGCAGGAGGATGATGTGATCAACTGTGTCAAAGGCTGCGGACACGTCAAGAAGGGTGAGGAAGGAAAGCTTACTTTTATAATAGTCACATAGGATGTAATTTGTGACTTTATAAGAACTGTTTTGGAAAAATGACAGGGGTGGAAACCTGGTTTTTTTATTAATTCACGGGGTGTGGGCTTCGCTGGCTGGGCCAGCATTTATTGCCCATCCCTAGCTGCCCTTAAGAAGGTGGTGGTGAGCTGTCTTCTTGAACCGCTGCAGTTCATGTTGTGTAGATACAGCCACAGTGCTGTTAGGAAGGGAGTTCCAGGATTTTGACCCAACAACAGTGAAGGAACGACGATATATTTCCAAATCAGGATGGTGAGTGACTTGGAGGGGAACTTCCAGGTGGTGGTGTTTCCATCTACCTGTTGCCCTTGTCCTTCTAGATGGTAGTGGTCATGGGGGTTTGTAGGGTGCTGTCAAAGGAACCTTGATGAATCCCTAAAGTGCATGTTGTAGATGGTACACACTGCTGCTACTGTGCATCGGGAGTGAATGTTTGTTGATGTGGTGCCAATCGAACTTTGTCCTGGACAGTGTCAGGCTTCTTGATTGTTAAAGGAGCTGCACTCATCCTGGCAAGTTGGGTGTATTCCATCACACTCCTGACTTGTGCCTTGCAGATGGTGGACAGGCTTTGGGGAGTCAGGCGGTGAGTTACTCGTCGAACGATTCCTAGCCTCTGACCTGCTCTTGTAGCCAAAGAACTTATACGGTTAGTCCAGTTCAGTTTCTGGTCAATGGTAACCCCCAGGATGTTGATAATGGGAGATCCAGTGATGGTAATGCCATTGAACATCAAGGGGCGATAGATTCTCTCTTGTTGGAGATACTCATTACCTGGCACTTGTGTGGCACAAATGTCACTTGCTGCTTGTAAGCCCAAGCCCAGATATTGTCCAGGTCTTGCTGCATTTGGACATGGACTGCTTCAGTATCTGAGGAATCACTAATGGTGCTGAACATTGTGCAATCATCAACGAGCATCCCTGCTCCTGATCTTATGAGGGAAGAAAGGTCATTGATGAAGAAATTGAAGATGTTTGGGCCAAGGATACTATCCTGAGGGACACTGCAGTGATGTCACTCTCACCTTGGGAGTCCAGCTGTTTTGTTCATGTTTTATCCAAGGCTGTAATGAGGTCAGGAGCTGAGTGACCCTCGTGGAACCCAAAATGGGCATCAGTGAGCAGGTTATAACTGAGCAAGTGCCGCTTGATAGCACTGTTGATAACCTCTTCCATCACTTTAATAATGACTAGGAGTAGACTGATGGGGCAGTAATTGGCCAGGATGGATTTGTCCTGTTTCTTTTTGTGTACAGGACATACCAGGGCAATTTTCCACATAGCCGGGTAGATGCCAGTGTTGACGCTGTACTGGAACAGCTTGGCTAGGGGCCTGCAAGTTCTGGAGCACAAGTCTTCAGTACTATTGCCGGAATATTCTCAGGGCCTGTAGGCTTTGCAGTATCCAGTGCCTTCAGCTGTTTCTTGATATCATGTGGAGTGAATTGAATTGTCTGAAGACTGGCATCTGTGATGCTGGGAAGGCCGAGATGGATCATCCACTCAGCGCTCCTGGCTGAAGATTGTAGCAAATACTTCAGTCTTATGTTTTGCACTGATGTGTTGGGCTCCTCCATTATTGAGGATGGGGATATTTGTGGAGTCTCCTCCCCCTGTGAGTTGTTTAATTGTCTACCACCTTTCACGACTAGATATGCCAGGACTGCAAAGCTTAGATCTGATCCATTGGTTGTGGGATCGCTTAGCTCTGCCTATCCCTTGCTGCTTATGCTGTTTGGCAAACAAGTAGTCCTGTGTTATAGCTTCACCAGGTTGACACCTCATTTTTAGGTATCCCTGGTGCTGCTCCTGGCATGTCCTCCTGCATTCTTCATTAGTCCCCTGGCTTGATGGTAATAGTAGAATGGGGGGATATGCCGGGCCATGAGGTTACAGATTGCGTTCAAGGACAATTCTGCTGCTGCTGATGGCCCACAGCACCCCAAGGATGCCCAGTCCTGAGTTGCTAGATCTGTTCAAAATCTATCCCATTTAGCATGGTGATAGTGCCACACAACACGATGGAGGGTATCCTCAATGTGAAGGTGAGACTTTGTCTCCACAACATTTGTGCGATGGTCACTCCTATCGATACTGTCATGGACAGATGCATCTGCAGCAGGCAGGTTGGTGAGGATGAGGTCAATTTGCATTTCCCTCTTGTTGGTTTCCTCGCCATCTGTGGCAGACCCAGTCTAGCCGTTATGTCCTTTAGGATTCGGCCAGCTCGGTCAGCAGTGGTACTACCAAGCCACTCTTGGTGATGGACATTGAAGTCCCCCACCAAGACTACATTCTGCACCCTTGCCACCCTCAGTGCTTCCACCAAGTGGTGTTCAACATGGAGCAGTGATTCATCGACTGAGGTAGGGCGGTACGTGGTAATCAGCAGGAGGTTTCTTTGCCCATGTTTGACTTGATGCCATGAGACTTCATAGGGCCCGGAATCGATGCTGGGGACTCCTAGGGTAACTCACTCCCGACTGTGTACCACTGTGCCCCCACCTCTGCTGGGTCTGTCCTGCCGGTGGGACGGGACATACCCAAGGATGGTGATGGTGGAGTCTGGGATATTATCTGTAAGATATGATTCTATGAGGATGATTATTTCAGGCTGTTGTTTGACTGGTCTGTGAGACAGCCCTCCCAGTTTTGGCAGTAGCCCTCAGATGTTAGTAAGGAGGACTTTGCAGGGTGGTCTGTCCAGTTTCATTCCTTTTTTTAGGCTTCAGAACAGCATGATACAACTGAGTGGCTTGGTAGGCCATTTCCGAGGGCAATTAAGAGCCAACCACATTGCTGTGGGTCTGGAGTCAGAGCATTACCCTGGGTCTCCAGATTACTAATCCAGTGTCAATACCACTACACAACAACCTCCCCATTATTGGAGAGATTCAAACATGGCATTTTGGGAAAATGGGAACAGATTTGGGAGGTGACAACACGTTTAAGGACTTCAGAGAGGAAAGGGAGGTCAGAGATAGGATGTCAGTTTGTTGAGGATGGTGGGGTCAAGGGTTGTATTTTTGAGGGGAGGGATGATGATGGCAGACTAAAGGATAGAGGGACAATACCTGAAGAGAAAGAATCATTTTACAACATTGGTTAACATGAGGGGACATGAGACTAGGAGGGAAAGTTGGGTGATCAGCAGTTCAGTGGGAATAGAATCAAGGGAACAGGAGTTTGCTCTCATGGACAAGATGAGGTCAGAGAGAGCACAAGGGGGGATAGGAGAGAACATAAAATAGGTATCCAATCCAAATTTATAAATTAAATCTTGCCCTATCACATACAATAATAAACTAATGAGCCTTTTGCATTCCCTTATTGCCTGTCTAATGAGCCTTTGTGTTCCTATGCAGTGCTACCTCAATGGCTCCAGCATGGTTGATGGAGGGCTGCTGACATTCATTGGAAGACACTGTAGATGGCCTTGGAGGACAACATTGAGCAGCACTGGACTTGGAAGGCCTGGCTTCAGGCTGCAACATCTCCACACAGATGGCAGCAGTTTGGGATGGCTGCCTGATAGGTATCAGCAGGGCACTGGTGGAGGGGGATGGCAGGGGGTAGAAGCATGAATGCCATCACCTTGAGAGAGGACAGCAGGTTAGTTCTCCACGGAGCCACTGTTGCTCTCCTAGGGTGGTGCCTCAGCAACCGGAGTAATCTGTTGGAGAATGGATGAATGGACTGCTGTGAGACTCTGCAAGGCCCTTTGAACACTGGTGTGCACAGCCAAGCTGGCAGCAAGTTGACCTTGCTTGACTTCCATCTGAGTTTCTATTGCAACACTCAAAATTCTAGTGGAAGCTGCTTTCACTGTAATGGAAGTAAGAGCTCACATCATTGTGTATCCACAAATATAATAATGGAGTAAAATGGAGGACATTCCTTGCTGGAATGGTTGGACACCAAGCTCTGTGTAAAATCCCCTGCCAGGTCGGTTCTGAATTTCTCCATTCACTTGGATATTGAGTGCAAGCGTTGTGGCAGACTTGCCAATGCATCAAATGTTTCATTGTTTACACCCATCAGCCTTCTTCTGTAGCCTGGACCATCAAAGTTCTCAACTGAATCTTGTGCATCAGAATCAATGTGTGACTTACTCTCTGGTGAGTTAGCCCTTTGCTCCCTGCCCTGGCTGTGGGCCACACTTGCCCAATGCCTCACCGCACGCTGATCCTGTCTCTATGCTTTCCTATAAGATAATGCAATGTCAGTTAGTTGGGGGCTGATAATGTCAAATTGAATGACTCTGTGTCTTCATCTTCACTGTCCTTCCACTCTTCTGCTACTGCCTGGGCAGGCTGCTGCTCTTGGGCATCAAAAAAGAGAAAAGCAAAAGGACAAGGTAGTGATGAGGGAAGGCGATGGGAAAGCAAGAGGTGCATGTTTACACCATCTGTAGTTTGTAAACAAAAAGAGATTTTGAAATGAGGTGGAAGTGGGATGTGAGGAGGATCACGTATGAGGATATACCTGGAATGGGAACGTTGTCTTATGAGGAGATGTTGGACAGGCTTGGCATATATCTGCTGAGGTTTAGAAGAGTAAGAGGAGTCTTGATTGAAACATAATGTTCTGAGGGTGGCTTGACAGGGTGGCTGTGAAAAGGATGTTTTCTCTTGTGGGTGAATCTAGTCACTGTTTAAGAATAAAGGGTTGCCCATTTAAGGCAGAGATGAGGAGAATTTTTTTTCTCTCAGAGGGCCATGAGTCTTTGGAACTCTCTCAAAAGGCAGTGCAAGCTGAGACTTTGAATATTTTTAAGGCAGGGCTAGATAGATTCCTGATGAGCAAAGAGATGAAAGGTTATCAGGGAGTAGACGGGAATGTGGAGTTGAGGTTACAAGCCATGGTCTTATTGAATGGAGCAGACTTGAGGTGCCGAGTGGTCTAATCCTGCTCCTAATTCGTATGTTTGTATGTTTTTATGATATCATCACCATGAATGGTTTTAGCCTGTCAGTTGGTATGATCTCAGTTGTATCTCTCCCTCTCTGGCTAGCTTCTGCTGCCTTTGGTTGTGCATCACCTCCTCCTGCAAGAGAGAGGGAAGTTTGTCAATGAGCGTGATGCAATCTGTTTGGGTGATGAACCTTTCATGGTTGAATAGCTGGCAGTCTCTGAAAGTTTTAAGCTGTGGGGTGCAAGCCTGCAGCAGTGCTAAGTGTGTGAGGTCACAGAGCGGCATAAGATTGTTAGGTATGAGTCCTGATTGCTGGAGATTGTTGGTAGGCAAGCGATTGGAATGAGGTTTTGGGCAGTGGCTGAAGCTAGCCGTGCAATTGGTAAGAAATGGCATCTGAAGAAGAGCAAAGTAATGTAGATGCTGGAAGTCTGAAGTATAAACAGAAAATAATAGAAATACACATTAGGTCTGTCAGCATTTGTGGAGAGAGAAACAAGTGAACATTTCAGGTCAATGGTCTTTCATCAGAACTAGGAGTACTTTTGAGGTGTCACAGTTTTTAGCAAGGCAGGCAAAATGGGGAAAGGGAGGAGAGAAGAAGAGATGGCAATGCAAGGCAAAAAAGGAGTGGTAATAGAATAAGCAAAGAAACAAAAAATGTTTCCAGAGGAGGTGTGAATGGGACAAACAGAATCATCACCAGCAGCTGTTATCCAAAAGTTTTTAAAAAACATAAAAATACATTCATAAAAGAAAGAAAAGGGACGGATGTTATAATCTGAAATTGTTGAACTCAGTGTTGAGCCCTGTAGGATGTAAAGTGTCCAGTCAAAAGATGAGGTGCTGTTCCTCGAACTTACTTCGAGCTTCATTGGAACACTGTAGGAGGCTGAGGATAGAAAGGTCTGAGGGGACGTGGAGCAGAGAATTAAAATGACAGGAGACTGCGGACCTCGGGATCATGCTCTTGGACTTAATAGAGACATTCTGCAAAGCAGCCACCTAATCTGTGTATGGTCTCCCCAATGTACAGGAGACCACAGTGTGAGCAGCAGGAAAGAAGTACTCCTGGGAGGAGTATTTGGGGCTTTGGACAGTGAGGAGAGAAGATGTCCAAGTATTGTATCTTATGTGCTATGTGTAAAGTTACTGTGGGAAGGAATGGGGGTGTTGGGAGTGACTGCAGGAGTGGACCAGGGCATTGTGAGGGAATGGTCCCTACGAAAGTTGAAATCTGTGGGGGGTGGGGAGGGGTGGGGGCTGGATAGCAGGGAGGTGTATTTGGTAGTGACATCATGCTGGAGGTGTCAGAAATAGTGGAGGTTGATTCCTTGAATGCAACGGCTGATGTGAGGTGCAAAGTGAATACAAGAGGAACATTATTGTGATTTTGGGAAGGGAACATAGGAAAATACAAATGAGGAGCAGGAGTGGACCACTTGGCCCCTCAAGCCTGCTCTGCCATTCAATAAGATCATGGCTGATCTGATAGTAACCTCAACCCCACATTTCCAACTTCAACTCCACATTCCCACCTACCCCCAATAACCTTTCACCCCCTTACTTATCACAAATCTATCTACCTCAGCCTTAAAAATATTCAAAGACCAGCTTTTGAGGAAGACTGTTCCAAAGACTCATTACCTTCTGAAAGACAAATATTCTCCTCATCTCTGTCCTAGCAAAACTGAAGTCAGTGGGAATCAGGGGGAAAACTCTCCGCTGGTTGGAATCATACCTAGCATAAAAGAAGATGGTTGGGGTTGTTGGAGGTCAGTCATCTCAGCTCCAGGACACCACTGCAGGAGTTCCTCAGGGTAGTGTCCTAGGCCCAACCATCTTCAGCTGCTTCATCAACGACCTTCCTTCCATAATAAGGTCAGAGGTGGGGATGTTCGCTGATGATTGCACAATGTTCAGCACCATTTGTGACTCCTCAGATACTGAAGCTTGCCTATACAGCAAGACCTGGACAATATCCAGGCTTGGGCTGACAAGTGGCAAATAACATTTGTGCCACACAAGTGTCAGGCAATGACCATCTCAAATAATAGAGAATCCAACCATCACCCCCTGATGTTCAATGGCATTACCATCACTGAATCCCCCACTGTCAACATCCTGAGGGTTACCATTGACCAGAAACTGAACCGACTAGCCATATAAATACTATGGCTACAAGAGCAGGTCAGAGGCTTGGAATCCTGCAACAAGTAACTCACCTCCTGACTCCCCTAAGCCTGTCCACTATCTACAAGGCACAAGTCAGGAATGTGATGGAATATTCTCCACTTGCCTGGATGAATGCAGCTCCCACAACACTCAAGAAGCTTGACACCATCCAGGACAAAGCAGCCCACTTGATTGGCACCACATCCACAAACATTCATTCTCTCCACCACTGATGCACAGTAGCAGCAGTGTGTACCATCTACTAGATGCATTGCAGGAATTCACCAAGGCTTCTTCGACTGCACCTTCCAAACACATGACCACTACCATCCAGAATGAAAAAAGGTAGCAGATAGATGGGAATGCCACCAACTGGAAATTCATCTCCAAGTCACTCACCATCCTGACTTGGAAATATATCGCCGTTCCTTCACTGTCGCTGGGTCAAAATCCTGGAACTCCCTTCCTAACAGCACTGTGGGTGTACCTACACCACATGGACTACAGTGGTTCAAGAAGGAAGCTTACCATCACCTTCTCAAGGGCAACTAGGAGTGGGCAATAAATGCTGGCCCAGCCAGCGAAACCCACATCCCATGAATGAATAAAAAAAGTGTCCAGATGTGGTCTCACCAATTCTCTGTATAACTGAAGCATATCGTCTCTACTTTTGCATTCAATTCTCCTCACAATAAGTGATAATATTCTATTAGCTTTCCTAATTATTTGCTGTACCTGCATACTAACCTTTTGCGATTCACGCATTAGGACACCCAGATCCCTCTGTATCTCAGAGCTCTGCAATCTCTCACTGTTTAGATAGAATACTTCTTTTTTATTCGTCCTGTAAAAATGGACAATTTCACATTTGCCCACATTATACTCCATTTGCCAGACCTTTGCCCACTCACCTAACCTACCTATATCCCTTTGTAGCCTCCTTATGTCCTCTTCAAAACTTACTTTCCTACCCATCTTGTGTCATCAGCAAATTTAGCAACCATACCTTTGGTCCCTTCATCCAAGTCCTTTACATAAACTGTAAAAAGTTGAGGCCCCAGCACTGATCTCTGTGGCAGGCCACTTGTTACGTCCTGCCAGAAAATGACCCATTTATGCCTACTCTCTGTTTCCTGTTAGCTAGCCAATCTTCTATATATGCCAATAAATTGCCCCCAATACCATGAGCTTCTATTTTCTGCAATAACCTTTGAAGCGGCTCCTTATCAAATGCCTTCTGGAAATCTAACTACAGTACATCCACTGGTTCCCCTTTATCCACAGCACATGCTACTTCTTCAAAGAACTTTAATAAATTGGCTAAACATGATTTCCCTCTCACATGTTGACCCTGTACACAATGTCTTTAATAATAACTTCTAACATTTTCCCTATGACAAATGTTAAGATAACTGGCCTGTATTTTACTGCTTTCTGTCTCCCTCCTTTTTTGAATAAAAGAGTTACATTCACTATTTTCCAATCTAGTGGAACCTTCCCCGATTCTAGGGAATTTTAGAAAATTGAAACCTACGCATCAACTATCTCACTAGCCGCTTCTTTTAAGACCCTAGGATAAAGTCCATCAGGCCCAGGGACTTGTCAACCCGCAGCTCCAACAATTTGCTCAGTACCACTTCCCTGGTGATTGTAATTTTCTTGAGTTCCTCCCTCCCTTCCAGTTCCTGATTTACAGTTATTTCTGGGATGTTACTTGTATCCTCTATAGTGAAGACCGATGCAAAATACCTGTTCAATTCATCTGCCATCTCCTTATTTTTCATTATTAATTCCCCAGTCTCACTTTCTATAGGACCAACGCTCACTTTGTTAACTCTTTTTAAAATAACTACGGAAACTCTTACTATCTGTTTTTATATTTCTAGCTAGCTTTCTCTCGTACTCTCATTTTTCCCTGTTTATTAACCTTTTAGTCATTCTTTGCTATTTTTATATTCTGTCCAATCTTCTGACCTGCCACCCATCCTTGCACAATTATATGTTTTTTCTTTAAGTTTGATACTATCTTTATCTTTTTTAGTTAACCACGGATGGTGGGTCCTCCCCTCGGAATTTTTCTTTCTTGTTGGATTGTATCTATTCTGTGTATTCCTACCATGTGGGTACTGTTAGGGGGCCTGTGCACCACTCCCACAAGTGATTTCTTGCCTCTATCATTTCTCATCTCTACCCAAATCGCTTCTACACCCTGGTTTCCGGACCTTAGGTCATCCCTCTGTATTGTGCTAATACCATCATTAATTATCAGAACCACATCTCTACCTTTTCCTAGCTTCCTGTCCTTGCTAAGTGACATGTACCCTTCAAAATTCAGGTCCCAATCTATGTCATCCTGTAGCTATGTCTCCGTAATGGCTATTAGATCGTACTTATTTATTTCTATTTGCATTATCAGTTCATCTGTTTTGCTTCGAATGCTATGTGCATTCAGGCACAGAGCCATTAGTCTTGTCCTTTTATTATTTTTGTAACCTCTAGCCTTATCTACCGATTTACTCTTAGATTTGTACTCTTTATCCCTTCCTCACGGTCTGTTTATTATTTCCCATATTATTACCTTTTACCTCTTGCCTTGATTTACCACATCTTCCCAGATTTGATCCCTTGCCCCAATTATTTAGTTTAAAACTGCCTCTACTTCCCTAGTTATGGAGCTCGCTAGAACACTGGTCACAGTACAGTTCAAGTGTAGACCATCCCAACAGTGCAGCCCCCACAAACTGGAACCAACTTCTCCCACACCAGTCTTTGAGCCATACTTTAATTTCTCTAATCTTATTTGCCCTATGCCAATTTGCAGTGGCTCAGGTAATTATCCAGAGATCATTACCTTTGGAGTTCTGCTTCTTAATTTGGTACATAGCTCCTCATACTGACTTTGCAGAACCTCTTTCCTTATCCTGCCTATGTCATTGGTACCGACATTGGCCACGATGACTGGGTCCTCCCCCTCCCACTGCAAGTTCCTCTCTAGCCTTGAGCAGATGTCCTGAACCCTGGCACTGGGCAGGCAACACATCCTTCTGGACTCTTGCTCTTTACTACAGAGAACAGTGCCAATCCTCCTTGCTATACTGTCCCCTATCACCACTACATTCTTTTTTTCCTACCCCTTGAATGGTTTCCTGTACCACAGTGCCATGGCCAGCCTGCTATCCACCCTGTAACCCCCACTCTCATTCAAACAAACTGAAAGAGCCTCAAAACCTCAAGCCTGTTGGACAATTGCAAAGGCTGAACTCCTGCCCTCTGTGTCCCCTTACCTTCCTCGCTTGCAGTCACACCCTCCTATCCCTGACCACTGACCAAATCAGAAGACCTTATCCTAAGGGATGTGACCGCCTCCTGGTACAAAAGGTCCAGGTAACTTTCCCCTCCCTGATGCATCGCAGCTTGTCTGCAACTTGGCCTCCAGTTCAATGATTCTGAGAAAAAGCTGCTTGAGTAGCAAACACTTATGGCAGATGTGTTTGCCGTGGATCACGATGGCATCCAGGAGCTCCCAAAAGCTGCAGCCATAATAAATTAATTATTTTCCTTTTCTATTTATTTTATTAACATTACCACATGTTCATATACTGTTTTAAACCTTAGGAATAGAATAGACCTTAACCACTTACCAGGTACTCGTTGGATACTCACCAAACAGCTAGCTTCTTCCCCTGTAGAAAAGTAAGAACCAGTTCCTATGGAGTGAAAAAGTTAGAAAAAGCAAAGGAGCACCTCCTTCACCTAACTCCCTCATTCACCCAAATCCCAGCACTCTTGTTTAGAGTCGCACTCCAGTGAGGGTGCGGAAGGGGTGGGGGAAATGGAATGGGCATGGTCGAGGGCCCTGTCAACCCCAGTGGGACTTCTGGGCAGGAACCTTGGTTCAAAAAAAAAGCAAAAAATAGCAGGGGCACTGGTATGGAAGGCTGCATCGTCAGAACAGATGGAGATGGAGAAACTGGGGGAATGGATTGGATTTCTTTCGAGAAGCAGGTTTTGAGGAAGAGTAGTCAAGGTAACTGTGTGTATCAGTGGGCTAATGGTGACTATTGGTTGATAGCCTGTCAGTAGAAATTGCACAAAGATGCATTTACTGACTGTCACCACTCCTGCAAACCCACTGAACTTTTACAAACATTGCATCCAGGTCCTAGGGGCTGGACTCCTGGCATTAACCATCACGGATATCTGACCCATTGCCTATTGAGTGCATGTCTGGATGGCCTCCTTCCTCACTATGGATACACCAGTTCTCTCCTCCTGTCCATCTCCTCCACAAAAACCTCAATTGCAGTGCCCGCAATTCTGGGTGCCCATTCTCTCCAATGGTCAGTCATTGTTCGCTCTTTCCTTGGTCAGATTCAGTTGCAGATGGGCTCCCAGCACTAAGAGTCACTCAGCTGTGACACTGTCCTCATGGCGATGTTCAGCTGCATATCCACCTGTGTCTTGGTGGGACAGTTGCAGGACTATAAGACAGAGCAACAGAGTAGACTAGGGTCATTGTTTGTGATAAGAAATGTTCTGGCTCCCCCATGATGTTCATCTTGGTTTTTACTTTTTGGCTGATGTTAATGAGATAAAGCCAAAAGGTGAGTGTTCTCTCCAGGGTGACACCCAGGTCCTTTGGGCAGGAGTTGTGGGTAAATTGTCTTCCAGAAGGAAACATTGAGTTATTTGCTGCTGGTATTGGTTTCAATAGAACGCCAACATAACTGTCTTCCCTGGATAGTGGTGGGATGGCCACAGCTGGGAAGTAGCATTCCAGTAGACTCAGCTCCAAGTCACTTGTGATCATCCTTTAGCTTTGATATCTGTGTCAGCATTGCCACGGAATCAGCCTAGATGAACAACTGGGATCTGATGTAAAATAAATATGGTGGATATGGTGCAGGCCATATCCATCATATAGATATTTCAAAAGCCATTGCACACACTGATCCCTGTGGCAGAACACTCATAAGCATTTGTCTTTGGCTGGTCTTGTCATCCTGGACATGATGGTTGCCTATTGGCCTCAACTCATTAACACCAGCCAAAAAGTAAAAATCAGAATGAACCGGGTGCAGAAGCGCATTGGAACATTGTGTTCCTTCTTCCTTCGCTGAAGCCCACCTGGTTATATTGGAGGGCGGTTTCTAAAAACGGCTTTATCCACTTTAGGACAAGTTGTTCAACCATTCTGTAGACCGTAGACAGGACGGCAATAGGAAATGAGCTTTTGGGGTCGTGGGCTTGTTTTTCTGGCTTAAGGATAACAACAACGTTGGGATGGCACCAGACTTCCAGGATTATCTCAGTGTCAAGGATGTTGGAGACGAATTTGGCAAACAACATCCGATTTGAGCCTTGAGGAATTCTTGAATAGATGCCATTGTCCTTGAGGAATTCTGGGTTGATGCCATTGACCCCTGCGACCTTTGCAGACTGGGTGTGTGTCAATGCTGTATCCACCCCTTTGATGTTGAAGGCAGACTAGAAGGTGAAGTGCAGAGTGGCTTTTAAGAGGTGCAGGCTAGCTTTAAGTAGGTTTTCTTCAAGTTGTGCAAGCTGCTGAGAAGTTTATAGCCCATATTGTTCAGTGATGTCAGTTGAGAGATAAATTGTAGATTAGTATGGAAGTATGAATTTGGAAAATGCTGGGAAGCAAGGCATAATTTTTAATAATTTAGTCAATGTAAGATTCTGATGTGTGGAGGATGGTGGAAAGAAATGTCAAGCTGTTATAAAAGCTTACATCACTGATTGGAAGCTTGGATAAGCATTTTCATCTGCTGAACACTAGAGTAAGACAATAGCAAAGATAAAGAATAAAAACATTTTCAGTCCATATGACTCTTCTTCATTATAGGGACTTGAAACGTTAGCTCTGTTTTTCTCTCCACAGATGCTGCCAGACCTGCTGAGCCTTTCCAGCATTTTCTGTTTATACTTCAGATTTCCAGCATCCGCAGCATTTTAGCAAAGATAAAGAATTGTGTTATGTTATCTATGATGGTCAAAGGGTCTCCTGCCTAATGAACAAAAATGCCATGCATGACGGACATGTAAACTAACAATAAGTAATGGACATTAATGAGATAATGGTAAACTAATCAGGTCCATGATAAAATAATGGTAACCTAATCAGGTTGGCTAAAATGAGATTTCATCCTGCTCAAAGGTAAACTAATCAGTCACCTAGTACGGCATAAGACTAGACCCAAAATGGGTATAAGAAGAAGAGTCTTGTGACCTTCAATACACAACCAAGGGAAGAGAAGATAGACTATGGTCAACAAGAGCACAGCAGCAACAAGATCCAAGCAGGAGATAGTGTCCCAATCAACCGGAGAGTCTGTAGTTTATAAGAACAGATTGTGACTACCACCTTGCTAAGTACCATTTTGTTATACTACTCGTGCTTCTAGTTAATTAACTTACTACTGATTATACCAAATGCCTTGTAACCAGAATGGTCAGTTGGAACCAAACATTGACTCGCACTTACAAAATATTGGCTAAAACACCAGGGAAAATTCCCCACTGTTCCTTGAATAGTACCAGGGAATCTTTTACATCCACCTGAGAGGGCAAATAGAGCCTCAGTTTAATTATTCCTTTGAAAGCCAGCAGCTCTGACAGTGAAGTGCTCTCTCAGCATTGTTCATCCGACAATGCAGCACCCCTTCAGTACTGACCCTCCGATAGTGCAGCACTCCCCAAGCACTGTGCCTCTGACAACACAGTGCTCTCTCAATACTGTGCCTGCGACTGTGCAGAGCATCCTCAGCGCTGTCCCTCTGAGAGTGAAGGACTCCCTAAGCACTGCGTCTGCGACAGTGCAGCACTTCCTCAGCACTGTGCCTCCGACAATACAGTGATCTCAACACTCACCTGCAGCTTTGCAGAATCCCCCAGACTGTCCCTCAGAGAGTGAAGCACTCCCTCAGCACTGCGTCCGCGATAGTGCAGCACTCCATCAGCACGGCGCCTCTGGCAATGCAGCGCTCCCTCAGTGCTGTCTGTTTGGGAGTGCAGCACTCCCTCAGCACTGCGTCTGCGACAGTGCAGCAATCCATCAGCACTGCACCTCCATCAATGCAACGCTCCCTCAGTGCTCTCTGTTTTAGAGTGCAACTCTCCCTCAGCACTGAACCTGCGACAGTGCAGTGCTCCTTCAGCACTGTACCTCTGATAACGCAGAACTCCCTCAGGACTGCCCCTCTGAGAGTGCAGCGCTCCCTCAGCACCGCGCCGGTGACAGTGCAGCACTCCCTCAGCACTGTACTCGTGACAGTGCATCACTCCCTCAGCATTGCGCTACAATAATGCTGTGCTCCATCAGCACTGCCCCTCTGAGAGCGCAGCGCTCCCTCAGCACTGTGCCTGCGACAGTGCAGTGCTCCTTCAGCACTGTGCCTGTGATAATGCAGAACTCCCCCAGCACTATCCCTCTGAGAATGCAGCGCTCCCTCAGCACTGCGTCTACGACAGTGCAATGGTCCTTCAATACTGTGCCTGTAATAGTGCAGCACTTCTTCAACACTGTGCCTGAGGCAATTCAGCACTCCCTCAGCACTACACCTGTGATAGAGCAGTGCTCCCTCAGAACTCTACTGAAGTGCCAGCCTGAGCCTTTCTGTGGAGTTTCTGACTCAGAGCTCCATGAGCTAACAATTCAACCAACCCGGAATTGTGTGGAAATATGGCCGAGGTTAACAACAACAAGTTGTCTTTAACTAGCACCTTTAACATAGAAAAATTGCTCCAAGGCGTTTCAGGTGAGAGTTAACAATAAAACTTTTCACACCAAACCCCATAAGATGTTATCAGGGCAGACGATCAAAAACTTGGTCAGAGAAGTAGGTTTTAAAGAGCATCTTAAAGGGCTGAGAGTTGCAGTGAGCCATGGTCCCAGGCAGGGTCAACGGTCATGCTGAGCCAAGAGTTCTTGCCACAGTCAAGGGTCCAAGCCAGGATCGAGGGTCACTGTAAACTGATGAACACAGCTTGCACCTGGAATGGGGGACAAATGCAATTTTCTAGGCACTGGACCAGCGGCAGAGCTGTTCGGATTGAGGACTGTGAGTGAGTAACTGGACCACTGCCAACAACACTCCTGCTTCATTAAAGGTCAGGCAAACAATCAATTCCTGGTGGAAATTACAGCCTAGTTTATTACTCCAGCAGACAATACACCTGAAATTTTGCAATCAATAGAATAAAAAGCATCATCAATTAAAAGAAACAGGACAGACAATTGTTAATGACAAAAATAGGCATGAATACCAGGAAATAAATGCTCTACAATCACTCAAGAAACTAATATCTAAAGGTTAGATGAAGACAAGTGATTTTTATGAGCAGGCTGCAGAATCAGTGTAGTGGAATGACTGCGATCTGCAATCTACCAGGCAGTTTAAGTTGAATGCTTGCACAGGACAGCGCGAGGAAAGTGGTGATTGAAGCAAACAGATAGGTTTGGTCAAAACTTATTCATTTACTGTCCAAGAGCAAGGGAAAAACAGAGAAAGAGTAGAATCACAGAAAGAGGTGGAAACAAGAGACGGAACAAGGAACAGAAAAACAGAGAGAAAGATATAGACAGAGAGAAGCAGAGAAAGAGAGTACGGAGACAGAGGAATACAGACAGAGATACAGAAAGAGACAGACAAAGCGAAACAGTGGAGCCAGAGGATAAGATAAAGATGAGGATGGAGAGACAGAGAAAGAGATGAGACACAGAAAAGAGAGAGAGAGAAGGGAAAGAAGAGACACATCCTGTTTGAGATCGCTATTAACTCTAGAACATAATAAATAGGAGCAGGAATAGGCCATTCAGCCCCTTAAGCCTGCCGCACCATTCAATAAGATCAAAACAAAAACAAAAAATTGCAGATGCTGGAAATCCAAAACAAAAACAGAAACAGAAATACCTGGAAAAACTCAGCAGGTCTAGCACGATCGGCAGAGAAGAGTACAGCTGACTTTTCGAGTCCTCTTGACCCTTCAACAGAACTAAGTAAAAAAATAGGAGAGGGGTGAATAAGAATCATATAAGATCATTCTGCCTCTTGTTCAACCACAAGGAGATGATAACAGCAGCATGTGTTGACAGGGCTGATTACAAAGCCCTTCCCCATAGCAGTATCTCTGTCCTGCACACAGCCAGGGTTAGGGTAGGGCTGTGTTTGGGAAAAGGGGGAGGGTCAAAGATGGAGCAGAAATAAAAATAGCTGGAAAAACTCAGCAGGTCTGACGGCATCTGTGGAGAGGAACACAGTTAACGTTTCGAGTCCGTATGACTCTTCATCAGAACTGAAGAAATATAGAAATGAGGTGAAATATAAGCTGGTTGAGGAGGGTGGGACAGGTAGAGCTGGATAGAGGGTCAGTGATAGGTGGAGGCAAAGAAGAGATTGCCAAAGATGTTATAGACAAAAGGACAAAGGGGTGTTGAAGGTGGTGATATTAGCTAAAGAATGTGCTAATGGTGACATTAAGGGTAGAAAGCAGGGCAAGCAAGTGACAGATAGCCCTAGTGGGCGTGGGGTGGGGGGAAGGGATTGAAATAGGCTAAAAGGTGGAGATGAAACAATGGATGGAAATACATTTAAAAATAATGGAAATAGTTGGGAAATGAAAAATATATTGAAAAAATATAAATTATTGGAAAAAAGGGGTGGGGATGGAGGAGAGAGTTCATGATCTGAAGTTGTCGAACTCAATGTTAAGTCTGGAAGGCTGTAAAGTGCCTAGTCGGAAGATGAGGTACTGTTCCTCCAGTTTAACCTTGTGTCACACATAAGTGTGGGGCATGGCGGGGGGCGTGGGGGGGCAGGAGAAGTAATTTAAGGCAGGAGTACAACAAAGAGAATACAGTACAGTGGATGGACAGTGGAGAGGCCTTGGTGGAGAGTGGTCAGAGGAAGATGGGTTGACCAACATATTGTGAGCTGCAGGAAAATCAATGAGGAAGAAGAGAGACATTAATACTGTTTTAAGGTGCATGATTGGGAACTGTGACCAGAGCAGGCTCGCTGCCAGGGACAAGGCAGGGTCTGGGCTGAAGAGATTGTGATGTGGGCTGGGAGGAGTGGCAGTGGCATATAGGGGCACAGGTCTGGGTGACCAAAATCTATTTGGGGATTTTGAGCGGCCATCTATAGCTTGAACAAACTGGTCTGCAGTGACTGTTAGTGGTTCTGTATGGAGCTATTCAAATTCCAGTTTGATCAGTTTCCATGGAGACTGTAAAATGGGACAGAGAATGTCGTTCAGACATTTGTTGCTGAGCTGCCTGAGATGAAGAAGCAAAGTCCATGACTTCAGGGAGGACAATGATTGAGTGAAATTAAGAGAGGGGACAGACATAAATAAAACAGAGGAACTGTTTACAGAGTCAGCAAAGGCCAGCCAGTTAAACATTCAGGCTGAGAGATCTGGAGCAACAACGATTGAAGCTGTTGGCTCACATACCCTTCCAACTGTAGACTCATGCATCCTTTCAACTGTGGATTGATGTATTCTCCTGCTGTGGGCTCACCCTTATCCACTCCCAATCTTTTGCCTATTGGTTTAGAGTTCTAATGTAGAGTCATATTCAACTCAAAACATTAACTCTGTTTCTCTATCCATTGGTGTTGCCATATCAGCATTTTCTGTTTTTAATTGGCCTCACTTTGGCTGCTTCTCACATTAGCTAGTACAGCGAACACTAACATTAAACATGAAAGTTATTTGCACCCTTAATGCAAAAATTGAATTAAATCAAGCTAAGTGATTAGCTAAACAGACAGTGGCTAGTGGGTGCCTCTCCTCTTTTCCAAGGAGTTTGCAGCTTTGACTGACCATGGGGAGTACCGCAGCTGAGCCCACCAAGCAGCAGAATTAGTTTATGATTGGTTCATCTTTTGCTCTGAGCTGAACTCACTTTACAAAATCTTGAGTTCCCAGAACTGACCGCACTAACCTTAGAAAACAATGGTTCTTTTGTGCACCTGAACTGTTTCAGACTCAAAGCTGTTTCAGAGTGATTCTGGCTGAAAAAGAGACACAGACAAAACAAAATAACATCTCATCACCACCCCCTTCCTCCTCCTCCTCCTCCCCCCCCCCACCACAATTTCAGAGTCAAGGGTTGGCTCCTCACGCTGCCAATCAAAGCTGCAAAGTTGAGGGGGAACTCCATGGAAAAGAGGACAGCACACAAGCAGAACCTTGGCCCATATCTCTCGTTCCACAGGAAGTCGTATCCCATACTTACCCGAGAAGAGGCGTTGGAGGGACAGCTCACAAGTCCCCTTGTAACAACTGGACAGGAATTGCCCAGGAAGTTTCAACTTCCATTGGGAAATTACCCTGCATGCGGAACCATCCAAAACTCCGATTTTGGATGGTTCTGACTCTCTTTTAGCAGAATAGCTATCCAGGAAAAGTTAGAAGGATTAAAACCAGTTCTAACACCTGGGTAACTATACTGCTGACACCCCCTCCCCACTGGATCCCCCTGTAACCCCCACCCACCACCCAAATACCCCTCCCACCCCTCGGTTAACCCTCCACCCCTGACTACCACCCTATCCCCCGATCACCCCAAACCAACTGACTACTACACTCAAACCGACTAGCTCCCCAAACCCTAACTGCCCACCAACACCCGACTACCCCATCCCCCAACTACCCCCCACCCCACCTCCCAAGCCTCCACTCGTGGTCCCTCCCACCACCTGACTATCCCCTCCACCCATCTCTGACTACCTCCCCACTCCCACCCCCACCAACCCCCAGCCCCGACCACCCAACTACCAGCTAGTGCCGTAAAAAGGGGACACGGCCTCAGTTCCCCAAATGGTTCGACACTGCACTGTAGGAGCAGCTGTGCTCCACATTTCTCAGCCGGGCTGAGTCAGAAGTTGGGGCGAGGGGTGTGGAGCTCCAGACTAAGGTAGGAAAATAGGAGCAGAGTGGCAATCTGACGCTGATGCCACTCCACAGAAGAGTCGGCCTATTATTTGTTTAGCTTCTTTTAGCTGTTTAATCCCTTGCTGGGTATCTTGGATGAACACAGTTTTTACATTAGTGATGCAAACAGTTTGGAAACGTGTTAAATGACTCCCAGTTGTCTGAAAGCTATTATGGTATGTCGCAATACACATTTTCTGATAGCTTTTTCAACAGCAGTTACAATTAATTGAACAAAACAGCATCCCAAACAGTATGCCCATGGGATTTAATTCATTGTGACTGAATCTAACTGCATATTAAGGTAATCATATAAATTAATGATAAATTCTTTGAAACCAAACAGGGAGAATCTTAAATAAAAAGCCTTTCCAGCCAAGGAGCTGAGTGTCAGTCAGCTTCCTGACCATGGGTGTACGTACGTATGTCTGCAGAGTCTGCTTCTGTCACCATTCAGCTGTAATGTTTAGAGGGGGTTCAAGAGCAAGAATTCTGGCCAATTGTTTTAATTTAAAGTCACAGGGTATCACAAATCCCGGAACACCTGGGAATAGAAGAGAATGAAATTTATTTCAGGAAATTTAATGATACATTAATGGCTCTAGGCTTTTAAATTTTATTCATCTGTTAGAAGTGCCTGTGGCTGTAGTGATGATGAGTTTGGCAATTTCTCAAGGTCTAGGTCAGGCAGGATGGTGGATGGGGAATATCCAGAAAAGCAATAACCAAAACGTGGTGGGGCTGACAAGACAGACGTGATCTGCTGGCCTGTCTAAAGAGTATTAAAAATTGCAAGAACTCAACTCATCAGGTTCCCTATTAGTCAAGCGTCATCCAGATGGCGTCGAGAAAGTAACAATTAATTGTAACAGTTTAAAAAGTAATTTTTACACAAAAGAGGAGAATGAAGTTAATTTCCCAGTAGAGGGGGAAGGAGTAGTGAAATTGATTAGGATAAAAATAGATGGAAAAGATATGCTAAATAATTTGGCATCCCTCAAAGTTAACAAGTCACCTGGTCTAGATTGGATAGGTCTTAGTTTGCTGAGGAAAGCTAGATTGGAGATTGCAGAAGTTCTGACCACAATCTCTCAATCCCCTTTGGATATTGGAGACGACTGGCGGATGGTCAATGTTACACCCCTGTTCAGCAAAAGGGACAGTCCAACAAGCCTGATGTTAGTGGTGGGAAAATTATGATATACCATTTTCAAGAACAAAATTAATTCTCACTTCGGAGAAGCATGGTTTAATAATGGGCAGCTGGAATAGAACTGTTGAAGGAAAATTTGTTTGACTAACCTGATTGAGTTCTTTGATGAAGTAACTGAGGAGGTTGATGAATGTTGTGCAATAGAAGCAGTACATATGAACATTTGAAAGGCATTTGATAAAGTTCATATGACAGACTTACTTGGAATGTAGAAGTGCATGGTACTAAAGGGGCAGTCATATCTCGAGTACATAATTGGCTGAGGGATTGGAGGCAGGGTGTAAGAGTGAATGTTTATCTGGCTAAAGGGAAAAGTACATATGTACTTTTTCTATCCCCCAGGAGTCAATATTAGGAGCATTGCTTTTCTTGGTCATGCATAAATGACTTGGACTTAAGTATAAGTATAATTTCAAAGTTTATAGATAGTCCAAAACTTGGTAACTTAGTAAATAGTGAGGATGGCAGTATCAGACTTCAGAAGGACATAGACAGCCTGGTGAAATGGATGGACATGGCAGATGCAATTTATTGAGGATAAGTATGAAGTGTTACAGATTCTGATGAAACAACATGAAGATGTATGTAATCTAAATTGTACTATTTTGAGGGGATGCAAGAGCAGAGAGACTTGGAGGTTCATACTCACAAATTCTTGAAGATGGCACGGCAAGTTGAGAATATATTTTAAAAAGTGCACGGGATACTTGGCTTTGTAAATTGAAGCATTGAATATAAAAATAATCAAGCTAAATCTTTACAAATCACTGTTAGGCAGCATCTGAAGTGTTGTGTCCAATTCTGGGCACCACACTTTGGGAAGGATATGTCAAGGCCTTGGAGAAAAGGATCATCAAGATGATAACACTTGGGAGGGGCTTGAGTTATGTGAAGAGATTGGAGAAGCTGGGATTGTTCTCCCCAGAGCAGTGAAGATTAAGGGGAAACCTAATAGAGATGTACAAAATTATGTTCTCAGTAAAGCAATTAAGGAGAAATGGGGTTAGTGGGTCATTAACAAATAATGTTAGGAAATAGAGTATAAGATAGCTTTTGTAACTTGTGTTATCCTTACAAATCTGTATACGTCTATAAAGGTATAGTTGTGGGTGAAGGTGTATTGTAATATAGTTCATCTTTTCTTATTGAATAAATGCTTTATTCTTTTGTTAAAAGTTCATCAGCTGGCTCCTGTGCCTCTGTTCAGTAGCTACTCTCCACATATCTAAACAAACAAAAATAAAAGTTAGGATCCATCAAGCTGGGACTCAGGGACTAGGCTTGTCCAGGGGTAACGTCAGCTGTGGATCATAACACATAGGCTTAAAACAATTGACAAAAGGACTAGAGAGGAAATGAGGAGAAACTATTTCACACAGAGGGTTGTTAAGATCTGGAACAATTGCCTAAAAAGGGTGATATTCTATTGGAACATGCAAAAGGCAATTAGGCATTTACTTGAAGAGGACCAGTAAGCAGAGTTATGAGGAGAAAGTTATTGTGTGGACTAACTTGGAACGCTCTTTCAAAGAGCCAGCTCTGGCAATATGGGACTTCTGTGTTCGAAGATTCTATGATTCTGCACAGATTGATACTACTGATTCTGGCTGTAGTACTGCTACCTTCTCTCTACTTTTGTGACAGTGACATGTGCTAATTGTTCGATAGAATAGGATCCTGTTATACTGTTACACTCTCTTTAAAACTTTGCTGTCCATATCCTAACTTGCACCAAGCCCTGCTCGCCCATCGCCCTCTGTTCTCACTGTCCAAATTGGCTCCCAGTCCAGCTATGTGTCAGTTTAAAAATTCTCATCCTTTCATTTCTAATCCATGCATTGACTTACCTATCCCTGTGTCTGTAACCATCTCCAGCTCCACAACACTCCAAAATCTCTGTGCTCCTCTAATTCTGGCCTCTTGGCATTCCTGATTTTACCCCACCATTAATGAGCTGAATGGCCTGTAAACTCTGGATTTCCCTCCCTAAGCCTCTCTGCTTCTCTTCCTATTTCTCTTCTCCCTTAAGACATTCCTTAAAACTTACCTCTTTCACCAGGCTTTTGGTACCCTGACTGATACATAGCTCACACCAAATTTTGTTTGCAAACACTCCTGTGAGATGCCTCAGGATATTTTATTATATTAAATGTGCTATATAACTGTAGGTTGTTGTTGTATCCAACCTGTGTGTACCTGATCTGAGAATTCTTCGTAACGGAGACATCAATGTTTTCTATTGTTTCCTTTCAAATTCCTGTTGCTGTGGAAAGGAACGAGATTTTCTGTTACAATTTGTGTTGCTAATTAGACCTATGGAAACAGACCCTGGTTTCTGTGAAATGTATTAATCCCCATCGGTCTCATTTGCATATTAATAAAATTCAGTAACCTTCTGCAGACGAACTCTTGGCCAGCGCACAATATAAAGCTGCTAATGAATATTTATTGGATTTCTCAATTGAAAATTGTAGTTTCCCACTGTGAAGCCTCAGGGAGTTATCTATTTACAACTTAAATAGAATTTCTTTTTTGATTTAAAGTATGGAGCTGTACAGAGCTGAGTCCCAAAGTCCCTAAACTTTCTCGAGTTAGATGAATTTAACCCAAGTGGCAGTAAGGTGAAACCATTTTTCTCAGTGTCTGTGGGTCAGTAAGGGGCAAAAATGAGCCAGCAAACTTGCACCTGATCTCTATAGAGTGAGTCCTGCTGGAGAGTGTGGGATATTGACTGGAGACAGTGGGATATTGACTGGAGAATGTGGGATATTGACTGGAGAATGTGGGATATTGACGGGAGATAGTGGGATATTGACTGGAGAGTGTGGGATATTGACTGGAGATAGTGGGATATTGACTGGAGAATGTGGGATATTGACTGGAGATAGTGGAATATTGACTGGAGATAGTGGGATATTGACTGGAGAGTGTGGGATATTGATTGTGGCCAGGATTAGATCTATTTCTGCTGATTCCCATTGTTCAGTGGGCTGCTGATACACATTAGTTAGTTAGAGGAAGAAAAGTATCTACAATCATCAGACAGGTCTTTGGAACCTGCAGTGAAGATTGTGCAGGGTACCTGCATCCTGCTCATCACTCTCCAGAGCAGCATAGCTAATTATAGGAAATTGGTGGACTGGAGAATTGAGGACATGAATATCAATGCTTCAACATGCTGCATCTTTGCCAGGAGCCAATAATTTACATGAACTTTTTTTTAGATATACTCTGTACTTCAGCACCAGACCCAGCAGCTCTTCCTGTTACACAGTGGGAGTTGGAACAGCAAAACCCCATCAGCCTAGTTGGCCCAGCTATGTCTGTAAGTGACATCAGAACAGTGCTATCTGCAGTTGCTTAGTTACAAATGGCCAGGGCCTCTCTCATGGATGGGCTGCTTTACAAATTTATTAACACTTGGATTGAGGAGTGTTGCTATGATGATTACTCATCAATCCCAGACTGTTAGAGCAAGGAACCTAAAAACAAAATTCAAAACGCAAAATAGTTAAGATAGAGAGCCAATTAGATGAAACATGTGGGATCAGGAAATGATGGAAGTTTAGTTATGTACAACGAGAAACGAGAGACCAACCAATGAAGAAGCATCATATTGCCTTGTATTAGAACAAAGGCATATGAGACAACAGTCAGGGGTGCTCATCACCGTCTCTGACAAGTGTTTTAAAATCTAATTAACAAAGGTTGGTTTCTTCCCTCCGCCATCTTGTCTTGGTCAAGCACCGGATCACACATTCACACACCTGGATCAGGATTTTCCAATAGTTAGCGGCCTCGGTGGGCGGGCCTGGGAGCAGTTGGGAAACCAACTGCCACCTGTGAATGGGCTCCGACCGCGATTTCACGCTGGCTGGCCAATTACGGTTAGCCAGAGTGAAACGCATGCTGCAGTGCTCATCACTGCTGGGGTGGGGGCTGGAGGAGCACGAGCCCGTGGGTGTGCACAGTAAAAGCTCTCTGAGGCACAGAGGAAGCTACCTCAGGGAACTGAAGGTTTTAAAAATTAAAAATTAAAAACTTAAGCAATGTTAAAAACATGTCCCCTCATGTGACTCTGTCACATGAGCAGGGACATGTTATGAATGGAATTTGAAAATTTTTATTTAATTTTTATTTGCTGTTGGAAACCTCATCCTGCCCGTGGATGGGGTTTCCTAAAAAATCCAAAGGCTGCTTGGCCTTTTCGCCTGCCCACCAACAGTAAGGTTGGATGGGCAGTGAAACATTTCATTTAATTATCCCTTCAATGGCCTTAATAGGCCTGTTAATTGTTGGCAGGTGCACTGCCGACTCCCACGTGTGCCCGCCAACTGAAATTAGTGCGCGATGACATCATCACATGTCATTTTACGCTCATACAGGTCAGGTGCACACCCGCCTGACAAGAGCAATATTCTGCCCATGTGCACACAGAGGAACTTCATACACACTCCCAGGAATATAGGAACAGGATTAAGCTGCTCAGCACCTCGAGCTTGTTCTGCTATTCAACTAGATCATGGATGTTCTGCATCCTAACTGCATTTCTCTGTCTTTGCTTCATACTCCTTGCATTTAAGTGAAAGTCTGTCTTCTCACAATTTTGAAATGTTCAAAGGCTCCAGCCTCAGTAGTTTTTGGGGAAGAGAGTTCTAGACTTCTCTTGCCCTTTAAGTGAAAAAGTGCTTCCCGATTTCACTCCTTAAATGGCCTATCTCTAATTTGTTCTAGACTCCCCAGCAAGAGAAATAATTGTTCTCTAACTATTCATTCAAATCCTTTAATCATCTTAAAAACCTCAAGTTAGAGTAAAAGTGCCCCAGAAAATGTCTCACTCAACTTCTTTTCAGAGCGAGTTTGGGGTGTGACACTTGATATTCTGTCTGTGTTCAATGTCCATGTGATGTCCAAACAGCTTTATTCAATCTTTGTGGAGTGTGCCATAGGAACGGGCAACATCCCACTGCTTCACCACATCTAGCTCCATTGGCTGTGAGGTGTAACGTAGCTGCAGAAATTGCAGGTAACTTGTCAGCTTCTTTTCACCTTCACTCGACTAGCAAGGTTGCAGCTTTGATACTGGCCTCTGGCGAGTGCCATGGAAGTTCAGGTGGGAGGGGAGCAGGATTGGCTGTGCTATTCTCCGTCATTACTGTCTCTGCACTTAGAAAAGGTCCTGTGGTTGTCCAGTTTCAACAGAGAATCAAGGCATTAAGAAAAATACGAAAATAAACAAGCAACAGTAAACATCCATAAACCTGAATTTCAGGCTTGGTATGCGGCGCCCAGTCGGTGGGAGCGGAAGCGGATGTGGAATCTGCTCCTGGCTGCGGTCGTGTTGCAAACCCAGTTTCACGCTGGGTGGCCAATTAAGATCTGCCCAGCATGAAACACATCTCCTCAATGGTCGGGAAAGGCCGGGTGGGGCCAGGACACTGTCGGGCACCAGGTCCAATGGCGACCCAGCTGGCACTTCAAAACCAGCAGAGGCAGCTCCCTGAAGGCTGCCAGGGGAGAATCTCTGGAGTCTGTCCAGGAAACCATTTCACTTACACAATGGCCTCACCAGTGACTGGAGATGTCAGACAGGAGGGCAAGTTGAATGGGCGCCCAGCCCCCCCGTTTCTCGGACGAGTGCCTCGCGGTCCTTGTGGAGGAGGTCGGTGTCAGGCAGGACATTCTAGCACTCAGCAGCAGCTCCTCCATCCCTCTGCCAGTGACCGTTGCATCTGATGAGGCTGCAGCAACTGGGTAGATGCCAGCCGTGGCACTGGCCGCTCCCTCCCAGGCGGGAGCAGCACAGGCTCCACTGGCCAGAAGATGACCACCAAGATCATCAAGGCCAACAGGACAGCAGAGTCAGTGACTGCCTGCAATGCCAGTGCCAGCGAGGTGCGGGGGTGGGGGGGTGGATGGCAACAAGATGCAGCACTTGTAAATGTAAGTTTAAGGGACCATGAGAACAAGAGGGACTGTTCACGGGTGATCCTCTGTTTCCTCTGTTCTGCCATGTTTTGTTAATAGGAATTCACTAAGGCTCTTTAGACAGCACCTGCGAGGCTTAAGATTCTGGCCATAGATACACAACCACTGTCACAAATTCAACAGTCACAGTTCCAGACAAACAAACACAACACACATCAAACCTTGTACCAACTTGGTGAAGTACGTTTATGGGCCTTGTACTAACTGTTTAGAATATATTAAAATCCTTCTGTTAACAGCTTACAAACATTTAAGATCCTTGTACTAACTGTGTGGAACATGTTTAATATATTTGTACTAACTGTATGGCTTTCCACACTGGTCGGGGAGTTGAGGATTACACCCCAAAGACAACAGCTTTGAAGTTCTCTTGTGTTTTGTTGAAGTGCCAGAACAGAAGGGGAATCACAGGACTTAGCTCCAAGACGTATTCATTTCATATTGCTTGCTGGTAAATGAGATCAGAGTTAAATGCTGGTGTGGTGCCTGTGAGACTATGCGTGGGTGAAGGTTGGGCATGTGCTATCTGAAGGAGGCAGAATTCACTGTTGCAGAAAATAATTGGAAAAGAACTAAAAGAAATTCAAATACGAGACAGCTACTCACTGCTGGTGTCAGGGGCTTTAATCAGAACTCATCTCACAAATCCTGGATGAATGCAGCTCCCCCAATTCTCAAGAAACTTGACACTGTCCAGGACAAAGCAGCTCACTTGATTGGCACCACATCCATAAACATTCACTCCCTTCACCACCTTCACACAGTAGCAGCAGTGTGTATCATCTACAAGATGCTCTGCAAGAACTCACCAAGGCTCCTTCAACAGCATCTTCCAAACCCTTGACCACTACCATCTAGAAGGACAAGGGCAGCGGATAGATGGGAACACCACCACCTACAAGTTCCTCCCCAAGTCACTCACCAACCTGACCTGAAAATATATCGCCGTTCCTTCACTGTCGCTGGATCAAAATCCTGGAACTTCCTCCCTAACAGCATTGTGGGTGTACCTACACCACATGGACTGCAATGGTTCAAGAAGGCAGCTCACCACCGCCTTCTCAAGGGCCACTAGGGGTGGGCAATAAATGCTGGCCCAGCCAGCGAAACCCACATCCCCCGAATGAATTAAAAAATTCTACACAGCCGAGCATGCCAATAGCTTCACCACCTCTACCAGTTGCTGCGATACACAACTCCCCAGAGCTCACACACCCCTGGTTCAATCCCGATCTGTGCTGAATTAGCTGCTCTTCACCCTTGGCCCTAGCATTGAAAGCCAGGGCTCTCATGGCTAATCATTATCTAGTTTTTTTTTCCGTTCTCCACTTACTTGGAGTGTGCATGTGTAGCGGACATGGGAGGCCAATTGTGGTGGTCTCTCAATATTCACCATCCATTTGTACTAATGAAGGATGGCCACTTGGAAGGAACCCCAGACAGGGAGCAGGGAACCCAGCCCAAGTTAGCACCTTTGAGAGGGAGGATACTGAGGAACAAGTTATTATACATCTGATAATTTCTGTAACGTTTCTGTTCTTCCATCTGCTCTGTTCTCTCTGTATTCCATATTAAATTAAATCCAAGTGGTACATTTGTAGGGAGAGGCTTAAGAGTCCCTTGTGGAGCCTCGTGTACTTTCAGAGCTGTACTCTGGACATAACAAGATTGAGTACTATGACGAATTACGTGTTAAAACAACAATTTTATTGAATCTTGAATAATGATTATACTAGTAAAAGAATGATAATACATAAAAAAGAGAAAAATATGTAAAGAGAAAGATAACTTTACAGAAAGGAGAAAGCGCGAAGAAAAGGAGAAAGACAGATTTTTCAAAAGCACAAAGAATAGCCCCAATTTGGTCTGTTCCATACCAGCAACCTAAATCGGTACATACTTAACCATCTCCTTGGTACGTACATTACCAAGTCTCTGAGTAACCTATGGGTGGGCACTACGGTCAGTCACTCTGTTCCTAGCCCTTCTTCACATCATCAGTGGTGGCTATTCTACTGTGGATGCAGCAGCGAGTCCTCAAAGCAGCGTCCCTTTAAGCCAAATTTCTGGCTCCATTCCAGCCTTCTGAAGTCTGGTACAATCTTTTCCCAAAACAAGTCCGGTTTTTATCAACTCCCCTCACAGGCACTGCAAGGCTCTGCAGACTTCGCAATATCCAATTTGTTTACCCGTCTTTTGATGGTGTCTTCCCATCTGTCATCCTTCAAGTGTTAATTCCATCAAACTTCATCTCCTGATGACCACATTAGGCGACCACTATATGGTTACTCATTGCCTTGGCCTGCAGTCCAAGGGTCACTGAATGCAGTAAGAAAAAGGACTTCTGATAAGCAAAAGACAATTTATTTTGGTATCCTAGCTTGAAAAATGGAAAACAAAGATGTAGTCTAAATACCAGCTGTGCATGGCGAGCATGAAAAAAACAAAGCCTGGGAAAACAGATCACCACGGATTATTATTGATCAATTAATCAAAGCACAATTTTAGCTGGGTAAAGTTCAATGTCTACCAAGTAAGATTTAATACAAAATAACTAAATAGTCACTATAGGCTTAAAGTCAAGAGCAAAACAAAAATAAAATGCAAAAATATAAAATTGCAAAAATAAGTGGCCAGCCGGCCTACATTATAGCAAAAAAGCATTGAGAATGGAAATATTTCAAGAATAGAGAATTATATATCCGAAATAGAGAAAATATACCTGACAATATAAACCAAACGGAAATTTATTTACTGGGACATGGCACAAAAATTAGAAGGTTATGAAGCTGTCCAGGCACTGAATTGGTCACGGCTTGAGAAGGACCATGGAGTCATACAAAGGTTACAGAACAGGAGGTCATTCGGCCCATCGTGTCAGTGCCTGGTCTGCAAGAGCAACTCAGCTAATCCCATTCTCTTTGCCCTTTCCCCCTAGCCCTGCTTTTTTCTCTTCAGATAATTATCCAATTCTCTTTAGATTGAATTTGCCTCCGCTATACTCTAAGGCAGTGCCCTCCAGATCTTAACCACCTGCTGCATATAGAAATTTTCCCTCGTGTCACCTTTGGTTCTTTGGCCATTTTGTCCTCGGCCCAAACACCTTCAACTGCTTCATCAATGATCTTCCTTCCATCATAAGGTCAGGAGTGGGGATGTTCACTGATGATTGCACAATGTTTAGCACAATTCGCAACTCCTCAGATACTGAAGCCGTCCATGTCTAAATGCACCAAGACCTGGACAATATCCAGGCTTGGGCTGACAAGAGGCAAGTAACATTCACTCCGCGCAAGTGTCAAGCAATGACTATCTCCAACAAGAGAGAATCTAACCATCACCCCTTGATGTTCAATGGCATTACCATCACTCCCCACTATCAACAACCTGGGGGTTACCATTGATCAGAAACTGAACTGGACTAGCCACCTAAGTACTGTGCTTACAAGGGCAGGTCAGAGACTAGGAATCGTGCGGTGAGTAACCTACCTCCTGACTCCCCAAAGCCTGTCCACCATCTAAAAGGCACAAGTCAGGAGTGTGATGGAATACACCCACTTGCCTGGATGAGTGCAGCTCCCATAACACTCAAGAAGCTTAACACCATCCTGGACAAAGCAGTTTGCTTGATTGGCACGACATCCACAAACATTCACTCCTTCCACCATTGACGCACAGTAACATCAATGTGTACCATCTACAAGATGCACTGCAGGAATTCACCAAGGCTCCTTAAGCAGTCACGGCCACTACCATCTAGAAGGAGAAGGGCAGCAGACACATGGGAATGCCACTGCCTTGAAGTTCCCCTCCAAGCCGCTCACCATCCTGATTTGGAAATATATCACAGTTCCTTGACTGCATCATGAAGCTATTAATATATATAACATTTTGGAAACTATTTTTCTTTTAAAATAGATGTTTAGTCTGTGGGTGAGTCTTAATTGGATTAAAGCCAGCTAGTCTAGGTGCTTTGGTGTGTACTAGTTTTAATATGTAAGAGAGATAGCGTGCATTTGCATTTTTTGAATAGAGCATTTAAGAAGTAGATTGAAAATGGCATGTATCTAGCAGCAACCAAGCAATATGTTTATATTACTAATAAAATTGGTATTATGAAAGGTGTTTTATTATTAGAGAGGTTTAGTTCAGAGGTTGTTGATACAATGAGAATTAGCAATCAATGGGCAGTGGTAGGTATAACAAGACAACTGTTTTGGGTGTGCAGAGCAGAAGCAATGTAATATCAAAGAAGCTGTAAGCCGACCACTGTGTCTGCAAAGGAACCAAAGTGAAAAGAACCTCATTTTGAATTCATAAGGTGAAAATGCTTTGCCTGGTATTTGGTTAAGTCTATGGGTTGCTGTTGCCTTAATGGAGATTAGGTTGGGAATTTGTTAAAAGTTATGATAGTAGTAATTTGTAGTAGTAGTAATATATATATACATATTTTAACCTGTATAAATTAATAAAATGTTTCATTTAGTTTAATGTAAAACCTCGAGAACTGGTGGCCTGATTCCTGAATTTAGAGTTGCATGTCAAACATAACACTTAAAATTATAGGTTATGACAGTTATTTAAAGTTTCCCTCTTGGATTTTTAAATAACTCTCCTTTACCAACTGCATCGGCCATAACAACTGTCGCTGGGTCAAAATCCTGGAATTCTCTCCCTAACAGCACTGTGGGTGTACTTACACCTCATGGACTGCAGCAGTTGAAGAAGGCAGCTCACCACCACCTTCTTAAGGGCAATTAGCAATGGGCAATAAATGTTGACCCAGCCAGCGAAGTCCACACCCCATGAATGTATAAATATATATATATATAAAAGTACCTTAAAATGAGTTTCCTTCCTCCACCAATGGGAACAGTTTCTCTCTATCTACTCTGTCCAGTCTATCCTCATGACTTTGAATACCTCATTCAAATCCCCTCACAGCCTTCTCTTCTCTAAAGAGAACAGCCTAAACATCTCCAATCTATCCACATAACTGAAGTCCTCATCCCTGGAACCAGAGAAATATAAAATAATGGATAGAATTTTAAAGTAGGTGCAGGAACAGATGGACTGGGTGTATATGCGCATAAATCATTAAATGTGGCAGGACAGGTTGACAAAATGGTTAATAAGGCATATCGAATCCTGAGCTTCATAAATACAGGGATAAAGTACAAAAGCACGGAGGTTTTGGTGAACATTTATAAAACACTGTTTGCCTCTCCTCATTTTTCCTCCCAAAATGTACCACTTAACAATTCTCTGCATTAAATTTCATCTGCCACGTGACCACCCTTTCTACCAACCAAGGTCCTCTTGAAGTCTATCATTCTCCTCCTTACAGTTCAAATACTTCCAAGATTTGTGTCACTTGCAAATTTTGAAATTGTGCCCTGCACACCCAAGTTCCAGTCATTAATATAGATTAAGAAAAACAGTGGTCCTTGCACCAACTTTTGGGGAATCCCACTATATACTTTCCTCCAGTCTAAAAAACAATCCCCATATGAGAATGTACCTTGACTGTACCCAAACCATCTCATCTAAAGGCAGCCCATTGTTCCATTACAGTTTTGCTTGCTATTCATTAATTCCAATTTACCTGGGCCAGATCCGTTCTTACCCCTCTGAAATTGGCCTTCCTCCATTTTTAGAGTATTTTTACTCTAGATTGGTCCTTTTCATTTTCCATAGTTAACTTAAATCTTAAGATACGATGATTACTGACCTCTAAATGTTCCTTGACCGACACCTGGTCAACTTGACCCACCTCATTTCCCAGAACCAGGACGAGCAATGCCTCCTTCCTCATTGGGCTGGAAACATAGGCCTGAATTTTTCCCTTGTTGGGTGTGAGCAATCGGGAGCAGATGGGAAACGATTCCCCGACCCGTAATTTCACACTGGCTGGCCAACTATTGAGCAGCCAGCGTGAAATGCACACTGAAAAGCTCAGCGATGCCGGGGTGGGGGGAAGAGGGCGGGTGCTGCTGAGCGCTTCCACTGAGCTCCCTGAAGACGGGCAGCTGCCTCAGGGAGCTGCAGACCTCCAAATAATAAAAGAAAGCCCAAAATTGCTGCAAAAAATCAAGCACCTGAAAGCATACCTCATAAAAATGCTGTCTCCCCTGATATTTCTTTTTATTTTATATACTAACGGGGGTTTCATTAAAACCATAAAGGCCGCCTGGCTGATTGGCCCACCTGCCAACCGTAAGGCTGGACAGGCCGTGAAAAACCGCTTACAATGCGCCATTACTGAGTTAATTGCCGCTTAATTGTTGGCGGCAGCCCTTCCGACTGCTGCGCACACCCGCCGAGGGAAATATCGCGCGAGTGCACGATGACCTCCGGGTGCTCGCCCTTCGTCATCTCAGGCATTTTTCCACCAGTTCAGGTCGGGCACACGCCCGCCCACGGAACGTAAAATTCTGCCCCTACTGTTGTAGAAAATGCTCCTGAACACGCTTCAAAAATTTTTCCCCCCTCTCTGCTCTTTGCAATGTCGCTATCCTAGGCCGGGATTTTCCGTGAAATCGGCAAAGTCCGAAAGCAGGTGAGGAAAGCGGTGTTCGACCTGGCAACAAGAATGGCGTCTTTTTCCACTGTACTGTGTAGCACTTAGTTGAAAAGGTTGAGAGGCAAGGGTTTCAGGGTTTCACTCCAGATCGCTGGTGGGATGGCCTCAGATTTGCTCACCCAGCCGCCACCTCAGGCCTTCTGTAATCCAGGTGCCATGTTTAAAGGTCACCCCTGCACAGAGCTAGGACTCTCTAAGGGGTCGGAAGCTGGTGGAAAGTCATGGCTTCCAAAGGGAGGAAACACGCTGCCCCTGAATTCAGTGTCACCTCTCTTGAGTGCCTGCAGGATGCAGTGGAGGCCCATTGTGAAGTCCTCTGCCCCTGCTCCGGATGAAAATCCTCATCCAAAGTGACAAATGCAGCATGGGAGGTGGTGGCAGCAAAGGTCAGTGCCAAAGCCCGACATAAGAGGACAGCCACCCAGTGCCAAAAGAGGATGAGTGATCTCCTCCATTCCTCCAGGGTAAGTCACTCTTCTCATCACTTTCAACTCACATACTCACAAACCCATCACACAATCTCAGGGATCTCACCCACTGCCAGCTCAAGGGGCATCACCATTCACTCTTTCACACACACTGTCATCTCCTCTGTGGATCGTGCCCTCAACCCATCCATGGCATCCCTCACCACCCACACATGCCAGGCATCCATCTCATTTGAAATAAAAACAGAAAATGCTTGAAAAGCTCAGCAGGTCTGGCAGCATCTGTGGAGAGAGAAACCGAGCTAACGTCTTGAGTTGCATATGACTCAAGAAGAAGTGTCACTTTGGATTCAAAACGTTAACACTGTTCATCTCTACACAGATGCTTCCAGACTTACTGAACTTTTCCAGCATTTTCTGTTTTTATTTCAAATTTCCAGCATCTGCAGCATTGTGCTTTTATTGTTCTCAATTGGCCTGGGAAGTATCCTGCTTACATTCTCTCCATCTGTCTTCATGCAGGACAAGCTGGCTGATAACAAAAGGGAGAGGTCCCAGGCCGGGAGTGGGATGCCTAAACCAGAGACCCTAATTAGCTTTGAGAATAGAGCCATCCAGCTGGCCAGCGAGGATGAGGACCTTTCCTGTGCTGATGGTGAGGTTGGAGGTGTTCAACCAAGTGAGGATCCTGCACCGCAACATCTATCAGGCAACCATGCTGTGAGTAATATCTCTTGTTCCACAGTCCCCTACCATGCACTAATGATCTCTCCTTTCCTTCGCTGGTACATCTCGAAAGCATCCTAGGGCATCCATGAGCCAGGTCCTTGACTCAAGCTCTGAAGACACCTCAGAAGAGGAATATGATGATACCCTAACTGAGGACCTGTCACAGCGCTCACCCACAGCCTCCACCAGCACAGAGACACACACCACGGTGGGACCAAGCTTTAGAGCAGCCTAGGGGTCACAATCTGGTGAGCACATTGTACTGACTGATCCACAGCAGGCGGCAGCAGGGACTTCCCAGGTCCCTAGCACTCGGAGAACAGCTGGAGACCAGAACGTTGCTGAGTTCGAGTCAGGTGAGGAGCCCCTGGACTCGGTCATGTCACAGTTGCTGGAGCTGCAAAGACAAGCTCGGGAACATCAGGAAGGGATGTCCACTGCACTCCTCAGATTGCAAGGTATGATGGAGGAAGCCGTCCGCCTTCAGACTGAGGTGAAAGCGCCGCATGCCAATGCACTGAGGTCAGCACTGTTAGAGTGGTGGCTGCCATGGAGACCTTGGTCCAGGACTTTGGTCCTGTATTGCTGCAGGAGCTGCACTCCACCACTGAGGCACTTGCAGGCATCCATCAGTGTCAATGCGAGAGGGGGGTGGGGCATCTCGAACTCCAGCTGGCCCTCCCTCTCAAGGAGTCGGCCATGGGCCCTCGGACACCCAGTAGGAGGAGGATCAGCAGGTGCACACCCCGGGGCCATCCACCCAGGTGACCCTGGGAGTGTCCGGCCCATCCAAACTCCTTCTTCCTGTGACCCCAGCAGTTCCAGCTCTGCAGGCTGAGGAGGATGCCACTGCCACACAGCAGGACCCTGAAAGCAGGCTGGGACCCTCCAGTTCTCGGCCCTCCAGAGGAAGCTTGCCAAAGTCATCAAAGACAACAGGGTGTAGCAGTCAGAAAGGTGCCTCCACCTCTGCTGTGGAAGTTGGAGATGCACCAAGATGTAGCGGCAGGGTGAGGAAAGTTAATAAGATGTAGTTGCAGAGTGTGGGCACGGGTGTTAATCGCTGGAATATAATGTTCACCAATGTAAGTACACACATAATCATGTGTCCTTGCCTATGGCTCCTTGTTATGATGAGGTGCATTCAGAAGTGAAACCTTGGTCCCTGCACAAAATGAAGCAGCATGTCGCAGTCCAGGCCTTGTGCACGTGTAACCCTCTGACCATCATGGCTGCCCCATCTCAAAGTCACAGCCCAGCTCAGTGATGCCTACACCTTGATGTTGATTACGTTTACTGCAAGAATGTCGTGCCCTAGTGTTGGGTGGTGTGATGTTATGTGTGCTCTGAGCACCTTTGAGGCAGGGCTTCCTCCCCCTCCTAATCTGCATCCTGTACAGAAGGTGTAATGCTGAAGGGGAAAGTGATTATGCATGTAAAAAGATCGAGTACTTTTGAAGTCCATGTTCCCGCTATATCCCAGCAACATCTGCATGAGATGAGACTCAGCACAGAGCGTGAATGTGATGATCCCTGCCAGGCTGGTGCCAGACGCTCCCAGTTGCTATCTTGTGCTCTCAGGAGAGTCCTTACTGCAATTCATCATCCTCCTCATGGAATCTTGTGGCTATTTGGGCCTCACAAGCATGCCTCCCTCATCTGGCCAGAGCAATGGCCTCATCACCTGCAGCCTGGTCTTCCAGCACCTCATCACCCTCCTACCCTTCAACTTCCTCCTCACTGGAGGGGACACACAGCTCCTCCATCTCCTCATCATCCAGAACCTGCCTCCTTTGCACCTTCAGGTTATGCAGTGTGCAACAAGGCACGATGATGCGTGACTCCGTCTGGGGGGTGTCGAGGCACCAGAGCCTCATTTTCATATCCCAATGGTCTGCTTCACCACAGTCTGGGTTGTGGCATGAACCTCGTTCTACCTTCTCTCAGCTGGAGTCTGAGGCCACCGCACGGGTGTCATGATCTCCGTCCTCTGTGGGTAGCCCTTGTCCCTGAGGAGCCAGCCCTGCAGCCTCTGTGGTCCCTGGAAAGCATCAGGGATCTGAGGTCTGCTGAGGATGTATGAGTCCTGGACACTCCCTGGGTATCGTGCGCAGACCTGCATGGTCCATTTATTATGGCTGCAGACCAGCTAAACAATAAGCGAGTGGAAGCCCTTGCGGTTCATGTACTGAACTGCTTGTTGCCATGGAGATCTTAGAGCCATGTGAATGCAGTTAATGGCATCCTGCACCTGTGGGAAACTGCAAATCTCAACAAATCCCAGTGCTCTTGCTTCCTGGCTCGCCTGATCTTGGTCGAAATTGACAAAGTTGTGTGCCTTAGCGAAGGTGGCGTCTGTGACCTCCTGGGTACATTTGTGAGATCTTACACAGGTTGCTCCTGGAAGGTGCCACTGCTATAGAAATTGAGCATGGAGGTCTCTGTCACTGGTGCCCCTTGATTTTGAGTGTTGTGCTCCTCCTTTTGCCAAGCCAGGCACTTCTGTCACATTCTTCTCCATCTTCAATCCTGCCTATAAGCCATGAGGCAGACAGTGAGTTCACCAGGCTCCATGTTCTTGATGGTCTCCTCACTGCAGTATCAAAGAGAGAGAGACACACAAGGGTCAGCAATTGTCTCCTAAGAACCTCTCTCGGTTAAGTCTCCGGCTCCGGCTGCATCTCAAGGCTCCTTCATGCATGTTGGAGAGTCAAAGCCATCACCTGATTGGCCAGTGCTTAGTTTGCTTGATGCCTGACCAAAACCCCACCCACCGCTGCCCCACACCACATGACCGAGTGGCGACAGCTTCGACCACGTGATTGAATCCTGTGCGTTTAGCTCAGGCACAGATACTATACTAACCAGCACTCCAAAGCTGAGCGGTCAGCTTGGACCATGAGGGTACTGCTCAAAGCCTGAATAACTACAAAGCAAGGGGTTCTGAATGCCTCCCTCGGTGACTGTTCCATGACTGATCCTCCAACTTGCCCAGTCACCCAATTGTTCTGCAGCCCCCATAAAACTCAAATTATTTTGCAGTGTGTGCCCAAGGGGTTAAAAGCTCAGGAGCCATCAGTGGCACTATCAGGAATTTATGTTGCTTGAGAGACCATAATTGTTTCAAAAGCCAGACTCCAAGCATGTCAATGGAGCTCATGCTGAACGGTCTCAGCTGTGGAAGGACACTCAATTTTGAAAAGCTTTTCCAACTGCCTGACTGATTTATCCCACCTACCCATCCCACCCCCCCTCTAAACCAGCATGTGCTTGTGTACTTCCTTCAGTCTGTGCTGCCTTGCCCACACCCCCACCCCTTGCCCCAGCACTGCACTGAAAGCCAGCCTGGAAGAAGCCATTTTGGAGACTTGCCCATGACCGTCCCCCACTGAACCTGTGGCCCAGCTTCCTTGAATTGCTATGGGGGATCCTCGTGAGAACCGCACTACGTTGTGTGCACTCAGCTCCGAGTTACCCTCGCAGTTCCAGTCGCCAGGTGCACGCCCTTTAAAGGCAGTCGTAAATCGCGCCATTCTGAAGTTGCGCTGGTGTGGGAATTAAATTTGACATGGAGAGGGGGGGAGGTGCGGGGTGATTCCAGCCTGTGACTACAATTATGAGATGCAAATTTTTTAAAATTAACTTCCGGACGCTCGACAGCGGGAAACATGGCCCAAGATTGGTGGTGGGGGGAGGGACATTCGTGTCCTGGATTTACGTCATCTGGAAAGGCGACTAGGGCCTTCTCATGAGATTATCCGATCAGGCCACCAAACAGGTCCACCCCAATCAGGCACGGAAAATCCCGGCTCTGGTCTATATTAGGATAATTAAGCTCCCCTGTTATAACTGCTCGATAGTTTTTGCACCTCCCTGCAAAGTTGTTCCTTTGTATCTTTCCCACTAGTCGGTAGCCTATAAAATGCACTCAGTAGTATAAGTGCATGTCTTCTGGCCGGAATTTTCCAGGCCCTCCCACCGACAGGATCTTCCAGTCCTGCCGAAGTCAATGGACGCTTGGATGACTCGATGTGTGCACCACCGTGGCAGGGCTGGAAGGTTCTGGCAATTGTTTCTTAGCTCTAACCAGGAGCCCTTTGCTCCTCTAAGATATTGGCGGAATCTTCCCCTCCCTCCATCGGCAAAATTCGTGGTAGGAGACAGCAGAAGATGTAGCGGGAGTGCAAAAATCAGTTTTCTGACGTTGGGAAACCAGGTCAGAATCGTGTTCTCCTGACCTTCATGGCAGGATAATGACATATCAACTTTGCCATTGAAGATTTTCGGGAATTAATGAATGCTCGTTGCCAGGCCAATAGACCGAAATCTTGTGCCCCTATCAAACTTCCGGCCTGCTGCAGTGGGAATGTTCCCTGTTCAGTTAACCGACTTAACAAGCTGGTCGTGCACCCATGAGGGAGACTAACTGGGTTTATTGGTCAGTCAGCGCTGCCTGACACATTGGTGAGGACCACGGAAAGTGGTACACAAAGGGTGAGGCGGGGTTTGAAGGCAAGAAGAAACGGGGGCGTGAGTGGGAATGGGGGGGTGAGTGGAGAAGTGGGGTGTGAGTGGGAATGGAGGGTGAGTGGCAATGGGGGTGTGAGTGAGGATGGGGGTGTGAGTGTGGATGGGGGTGTGTGAGTGAGGATGGGGGGGTGTGAGTGTGGATGGGGAGGGTATGAGTGTGGATGGGGGGGTGTGAGTGGGGATGGGGGATTGAGTGGGAATGGGGGGAGTGAGTGGGGGTGGGGGGATTGAGTGGGAATGTGGGGTGTGAGTGGGGATCGGGGGTATGAGTGGGGATGGGGGGTGTGAGTGGGAGTGGGGGGGTGTGAGTCAGGATGATGGTGTGAGTGGGGATAGAGAGGTGAGCGGGGATGCGAGGTGTGCATGGAGATATGGGGGTGTGAGTGGGGATAGGGGTGTGAGTGGAGATGTGGGGGTGTGATTGGGGATGTGTGTGTGATGGAGGTGGGGGGGTGTGAGTGGGGATGTGGGGCTGTGATGAAGGTGGGGGGGGTGTGTGTGGGGATGGGCATGTGATGGAGTTGGAGGGGGGTGTGAGTGGGGGTGGGGCTGTGAGTGGGGATGTGGATGTGATGGAGGTGGAGGAGGGTGTGAGTGGGGGTGGGGCTGTGAGTGGCGATGTGGGTGTGATGGAGGTGGAGGGGGGTGTGAGTGGGGGTGGGGGTGTGAGTGGGGATGTGGGTGTGATGGAGGTGGGGGGGTGTGAGTGGGGGTGGGGCTGTGAGTGGGGATGTGGGTGTGATGGAGGTTGGGGGGTGTGAGTGGGGATGTGGGTGTGATAGAGGTTGGGGGGTGTGAGTGGGGATGTGGGTGTGATAGAGGTGGGGGGGTGTGGGTGGGAATGGGGCTGTGAGTGGAGATGTGGGTGTGATGGAGGTGGAGGAGGGTGTGAGTGGGGGTGGGGCTGTGAGTGGGCATGTGGGTGTGATGGAAGTGGAGGGGGGTGTGGGTGGGGGTGTGTGTGTGAGTGGGGATGTGGGTGTGATGGAGGTGGAGAGGGGTGTGAGTGGGGGGGCTGTGAGTGGGGATGTGGGTGTGATGGAGGTGGAGGGGGGTGTGAGTGTGGGTGTGAGTGGGGATGTGGGTGTGATGGAGGTGGGGGGGTGTGAGTGGTGGTGGGGCTGTGAGTGGGGATGTGGGTGTGATGGAGGTTGGGGGGTGTGAGTGGGGATGTGGGTGTGATAGAGGTTGGGGGGTGTGAGTGGGGATGTGGGTGTGATAGAGGTGGGGGGGTGTGAGTGGGAATGGGGCTGTGAGTGGGGATGTGGGTGTGATGGAGGTGGGGGGATTGAGTGGGGGTGTGGGTGTGATGGAGGTGGAGGGGGGTGTGAGTGGGGGTGGGACTGTGAGTGGGAATGTGGGTGTGATGGAGTTGGGGGGGTGTGAGTGGGTGTGGGACTGTGAGTGGGGATGTGGGTGTGATGGAGGTGGGGGGGTGTGAGTGGGGGTGGGGCTGTGAGTGGGGATGTGGGTGTGATGGAGGTGGAGGGGGGTGTGAGTGGGGGTGGGGCTGTGGGTGGAGATGTGGGTGTGATGGAAGTGGGGGGATGTGAGTGGGGGTGGGGCTGTGAGTGGGGATGTGGGTGTGATGGAGGTGGGGGGGTGTGAGTGGGGGTGGGGCTGTGTGGGGATGTGGGTGTGATAGAGGTGGGGGGTGTGAGGGGGGGTGGGGGTGTGAGTGGGGATGTGGGTGTGATGGAGGTGGGGGGGTGTGAGTGGGGGTGGGGCTGTGAGTGGGGATTGGGGTGTGAGTGGGGGTGGGGGTGGGTGTGTGGGTGGGGGTGTGTGTGTGAGTGGGGATGTGGGTGTGATGGAGGTGGGGGGGTGTGAGTGGGGATGGGGCTGTGAGTGGGGATGTGGGTGTGATGGAGGTGGAGGGGGGTGTGAGTGGGGGTGGGGCTGTGAGTGGGGATGTGGGTGTGATGGAGGTGGAGGGGGGTGTGAGTGGGGGTGGGGCTGTGAGTGGGGATGTGGGTGTGATGGAGGTGGAGAGGGGTGTGAGTGGGGGAGGCTGTGAGTGGGGATGTGGGTGTGATGGAGGTGGGGGGCTGTGAGTGGGGATGTGGGTGTGATGGAGGTGGGGGGATGTGAGTATGGATGGGATGTCTGAGCCTGGACGAGGATGTGGGAATGAGAATGGGGGAGTGAATGGGGAGGGAGGGTGTGAGTCGGGATGGAGAAGTGAGCGGGGATGCAAGGTGTCCGTGGGGATAGGGGTGTATGAGCGAGGATGAGTGTGTGCGTGGGGATGGGGGTTAAGTGGGGATGGGGGTGAGTGGGGATGTGGGTGTGAGTGGGAATGAGTGTGTGAGTGGGGATGGGGGAGTTTGAGTGGGGATGGGGGTTGTGAATGGAGATAGAGAGGTGTGCGGGCATGCGAGGTGTGCATGGAGATGTGGAGGTGTGAGTGAAGGTGGGAAGGGCGTGAGTGGGGATTGAGGGGTGTGAGAGGGGGGATTGAGGGGTGTGAGTGGGGCTGAAAGTGTGAACGGGGATGAGGTGAGTGGGGGTGAGGGGTATGAGCATGAGTGGGGATGTGTTGTGAGTGGGAATGGGAGTGAATGGTGATCGGGATGAGTGGTGATGGGGTGTGGGAGTGTCATTGTGGGGGGTGAGTGGGGATAGGGGTGAGTGGGATGGGGGATGTGATTTGGGATGGGGGAGTGAGAGTGTTTGGGGCATGTGATTTGGGATGGGGGGAGTGAGTGGGGATGGGGTTGTGAGTGGCATTGGGGAGTGAGTAGGGTTGGGGGTGAGTGGGATGGGAGATATGATTTGGGATGGGGGGAGTGAGTGGGGATGGGGTTGTGAGTTGCATTGGGGGGTGAGTGGGGATGGAGGTGAGTGATGATGGAGGATATGGGAGGATGGAGTGTGAGTGGGGATGGGGTGATAGTAGGGATGGGGATATGAGTCAGGATGGGGGGTGAGTGGGGAAAGGCTGGTGTGAATGGGGATGGGGGTGTGAGCAGGAATGGGGTGAGTGGGGGTGACGGGTGTGAGCATGGGTGAGGGGGTGAATGGAAATGAGTTGTGAGTAGGAATGGGAGTGAGTGGGCATTGGGGTAAGTGGAGATGGGGGATGTGAGTGGCATTGGGGAGGGTAAGTGTGGATGGGGGTGAATGGGGATGGGATTTGAGTGGTGATGGGGGTTTGTGAGTGGGGATTTGGGTTGTGAATGGGGATGGGGCTGTGAGTGGGGATGGGGCTGTGAATGGGGATTTGGGGTGTGAATGGGGATGGGGCTGTGAGTGGGGATGGGGCTGTGAGTGGGGATTTGGGGTGTGAATGGGGATGGGGCTGTGAGTGGGGATGGGGCTGTGAGTGGGGATGAGGGGTGTGAATGGGGATGGGGCTATGAGTGGGGATGGGGAGATGTGAGTGGGGATCGGCGGACAGGTGGATGTTAATAGGGACAAAGGTATAAGTGAGGATGTGGGGGTGTGAGTGGGGATGGGGGGTGCGGTTTGAGTGGGGATGGGGCTGTGAGTTGGAATGGGAGTGAGTGGGGATGGGGGTATGAGTGGCATGGGGGGGTGAGTGAGGATGGGGATGTGTGAGTGAGGATAGGGGGTGTGAGTGGGATGAAGAGTCTGAGCAGGGATGAGGAATTGTGAATGGGGATGGGGAAGGTGAGTGGGATGGAGAGTCTGAGCAGGGATGAGGAATTGTGAGTGGGGATGGGGGATGTGAGTGGGATGGAGAGTCTGAGCAGGGATGAGGAATTGTGAGTGGGGATGGGGGATGTGAGTGGTGATCATGGGATGAGTGGGGGTTGGGGATAAGTGGGGATGGGTGTTGTGAGTTGATGGGATTTGAGTGGTGATGGGAAATGTCAGTGGGGATGGGGGATGTGAGTGGGGAGGGGGGTAAGAGGCGATGAGGGGATGTGAATGGGATGGGAATGTGTGAGAAGGGATGGAGATACATGAATGGGGATGGGGGGGCGTGGGGATGAGGGTTTGTGGGGATGAGGGTGAGTGGTGGATGGGGATTATGAATGGAGATGGGGTGAGTGGGGATTGGGGTGATTGGCGATGGGGGGTATTAGTGGGAATGAATGGTGTGAGTGGGGAGGGAGAGTGTGAGTGGGGATCGGGGTGTGTGAGTGGGGATCGGGGTGTGTGAGTGGGGATGGGGGCTGAGTGGGGATGGTGGGGTGAGTGGGGATGGGGGTTGGGAGTGGGGATGGGGGTGTTAGTGGGGATGGGGGTGTTAGTGGGGATGGGGGCTGTGAGTGGGGATTGAGGGGTGTAGGTGGGGATGGGGGTGAGTGCGGATGGTGGTGTGAGCAGGGATGGGATGAGTGAGGATGAGGGGTGTGAGTGGGGATGGGAGGTGTGAGTGGGGTTGGGGGGTGAATGTGGATGGGGGGGTAAGTGAGGATGTGGGTGTGAGTGGGGATGTGGGTGTGAGCAGGGAAGGGGGTGTGTGAATGGGGATGGGGGTGTGATCAGGGATGGGTGATAAGTGGGTCTGCGTGTAGTGTTTTAAAGGGAGCAGTCAGTGGAGTTAATAGCAGAGTCCTGGGGGAGAGCTGAGGGTGTTGATGGACTGGAGGGGCAGTGACAGTGAGAGGAGGAAGTGGGACATGGAAGAATAGGAGGGTCAAGGTGTGGACATGGCGGGCGTAGTTCTCATTGGGAGGGTTATTAAGGGGGACAAGAATGGTGGCATGAATAATGGGAATGGGTAGGATCAGGGCGGGACTGCTGTGGGCTCATTGTGGAGGGGAGTCTTAATATTGTCCAGGTTAATATTGGGTCCAGGGTAATGAGGGGAGGTTCAAGGGTTACAGGGAAAGAGTGAAAGTCAATTTGGAGGGGGTGTCAATGGTGATGGGTGAAGTTGGTGGGTGACAGGGGTTGCTAAAAGGTGGTGGAGACAGTTTGAAATGAAACACACACCATCCTGAGACAGAGCCAGCTCCAGAGCAATGCAACGTCCTTCATGTCCAAGTGCTAAACATTGAGGTGAGGTGGGTGGAGCTGAAGGTCTGTACAACTAGACAACTAAACGGGAACTCTAATAATCATGGGGAGATTGTATGAGAGCTTTGTTCTTTTGATATTCTCACTGCATGGTGTAGCCCACAACCCAGCAGGTCAGACCCAGAGGGCTCTCATTATGACGAGATCCCAGCAAGGTGTAGAGCTACCGTTCACTCTGAGCCATTTCCCATCAGCTCCAGTTAGGGTTAGGGATGAAGGGAGGGAGAGAGGGAGGGAGATGTCTACAAGGGGCATGCAAATGAATGGCAGCCAACCTGTGACTGTAAACCTCCATTTCCCAGGGGAAATGTCATGTCTGACAAGGGCTCATGTGGTTAGGCTTTCAACTCTGACAAGGCAAAGGTCTCTCTATAGAGTCTCGAGGGCAGTGGATGCAAGTGGGAAAGTATGAGTGGGAGGATTCTCGCACATGGCTCTCATCAGCTTTGTCAAAGAGTGATGTCTCCATGCACACGCATGAATTAGGGGAAGACAACCCATCCTTGGTCCCCCAGGATGCCTTTCACTTGGAAGGGGGTGGAGTTCGTGCAACCATTACAATGACTGGCAGTAAGAATTAATCCAGGAGACTTCCAATCAGTGCAAGAGAACATATATTTACAAGTGCCAAAACTATATACAATGATTGTACACCTGTGCCACCAATGTTCATTCAAAACTTCTTAATTTTCCTTACTCTACAACTGCATCTAGGTGCAGCTGAACATCCACAGCAGAGTTGGAGACAGCCTGCTGACTGCTGAGCCCTGTTGTCTAAGATGACTGGGGCGGGCAGCCTCTGGAGGTCAGAGGCCTGGAGGGCCCCCACCTGATAAGGGTCTCCTACTGCGGGGCAGGTGCACCCTCTTCGGCCTGACTAGCTGCAGTTGATGGGGTCGCGGGCAGAGGGGATTTGGAGCAGCAGGACACCCTTGGAGTTTCTAAAGAGCCCATGTTACAACAGTGGTCACTTTGGAGACCCAGGTCCAGCAGAATGCATAGTTTGCACTCAGACGTGCATTCCATCGCTCTAGCTATGGCTGCATTTCAGCAAGCGAAAGAGGAACAGGGCACCTCAATGCACCTCCAGATGCCCCTTCCTCTTAAGGAATTGTGGGGGGGGGGGGGGGGGGGGGGGGGGGGGGGGGGGGGGGTGGGGGGGGGGGGGGTGGGGGGTGCGTGGGGGGGGGATGTCCTCGGGCACCCAGAGGGAGGAGGAGGAACAGCCAGACACCCCGGGGCCATCCACCCAGCAAACTCCAAGGGTGACCTGCTGCCCCTTTCAGGTGAAGGACATCCTGTAGGACCAAAGATGGGTGTTCCGCCCCCCAATACATGCCTGGGCATAGAGACATTGTTTTTTGAGTGACCCCGAGCCTACCCTTGAACTATGCCCCACGATGTGTGTGTCTCTGCACTGAAGGAGGGTGCAGGTGAAAGCTATGATCGCTCTACAGGTGTAAAAGGGCCTTCTTTGTCCCCTGAGGTGGCCGGCGGATGGGGCTTTCTTCAGTGGAAGAGGCTGGCCTGCCCCTCTTCCAGCTGGCACCTGGAATGGCTGGCTCAGGCATTACAGACATTGGGCACACTCTTGTTCGAAGTCCATGTTTCCTCACTGGATTGTTGGGGGAGGGTGGCCAAACTTGCCATCAGTTCAGGCATGGTCTCTGGCCTCCGCTACCAGCTCTGCAGCCTTCTGTTCAAATTGTGTGAGGTGTTGCAGCTCCACCATTCCATCTCCCATCTTCTTTCTCCTTCCTGTTGTGGGCTATTTTCTCCTACATGAGGACAAGGGGATTGAGTGTTAGCACATTGGATGAAAGAGCAGGTCACAGGCTGAAAATCCAGTAGAGAGTGCTTCACTTCCTGACTCCCCAAAGTCTGTGCAGCACCTACAAGGCACAAGTCACAAGTGCGATGTATTACTCTCCACTTGCCAGGATGAGTGCAGCTTCAACAACAATGAGGAAACTGGACACTGTCGAGTACCATGTAACCCACTGGATTGGCATCACATTCGCCATCTTCAACACAAATTCCCTTCACCACCGGCACAGTGGCAGCAGTGTGTACCACATAAAAGATGCGCTGCAACAAATCACCTGGGCTCCTTTGGTAGCAACTGCTAAACCCACAGCCTCTACCATGGAGAAGGGCAAAGGAATATGGGAACACCACCACCTGCAAGCTCCCCCCTCAGCCACACATCCTGGCTTGGAGCTGCACCAGCGTTCCTTCACTGTCGCTGAGTCACAATCCTGGAAGTCCATCCCTAACAGCACTGTGGGTGTACCTATACCGCAAGGACTGCAGCGGTTCAAGAGAGCATCTCACCACCACCTTCTCGAGGGCAGCTAGGGATGGGCAATAAATGCTGGACACGTCAACGATGCCCACATGCCATGAAAGATGAGAAAAAACTCATTGCTGATGTGATATTGGACAGTAGGAGGTTCAATTACCATGGCAGAACAAATTAGATCATTTGCGCATTTCCTGCACTGCAGAGCTGTTCTCTTGGGAACTCCATTGGTACTGAGCACCTTGGCGACCTCCTCGTAGGCTGCTGTGGTCAGACAGGAGGGCCACCTGCTGCCATCCCTCAGAAAGAGGACCTCCAGTCTTTCCTTGACGGGCCTGGTGGAGAATCTCCAGGAAGGCCTTGCTGAAGGGTTGGCCCGGAACCTGTTGCCTTCTCTTAGATGGCACGCTGAAATCTGAAGGCCCTGGCACAGTGATTGAAGGGCTGTCCAGGTACCTTTTAAATATGGTGCCCGGACATGATGGCGGGGCACGCGACTTCCTGCCTGCCTCACCCCGAGACTCGGCGAGAACCTTGTGGCTGTTTAATGAACAAGATGAACAGTGCATGATTCAGCATGTTCACCCGCCCCGCTCTCCAACAGAAGCCACTCCAACATCCCACTCCTGCCACCGGGTTTAGGGCAGAATCATCCCAGAATTGCACTAAGTGTGAGAGTGGGTGTGAAAAACGACATTTTACCCGCTGGCCACAATGGCAAGTTTTCATGCTGTGTTATCTGCTTCCCGTCTCACTAATTATGCAGCCACAGGAAATACGCTGTCTCACTGGCAGGTGGCCTCTGAATCACCCACCATGCTGTCACCTCACCATTTCCTCACTCTGGGTACCATATCTAAACTGTAGTCACCCACACAGTTCTCTATGCTTGCAGCCCAGGACTGCTCCAGTGAAGATGTAGCCCTGAACGTCAAGAAGAGTTCAGCGACCGGTCACTGGAATGCCTTTTGGAGGCCCACCGTGATGTCCTCCTCCTCACTCTGACCACAGGAGGTCCAGCAATCTCACCACTCAAGCTTGGGCGGTGGTGGCAGTGGTGGTCAGTGCCAATGTTGTACAGAAGAGGTTGGCCATCCAGTGCAGAAAGAGGATGAATGATCTCATCCATGCCACCAGGGTAAGGTAACCATCTCATCACTCTCAACCCTCACACTCATAAGCCCATCACACATTCACTGGTCTCCCACTCACTGCCAGCTCAAGGGACATCACCACTCACTCTTTCACACACACCCTCACATCTCCATCTGGCCTTATCTCCTCTGGAGACTGGCCTTCTCAGCCCTCACCATCTTCAGACCACTTGCACAGACCAACATGTGCCCCTCCACACACACCCTGGGACACCCCCCTTCCCCAGTGCACCCTCCTCCCTTGCTTGAGGCCACTTCTCCCCCTTCCCCAAGCAAGCCCTAACCCTGCAGCCTTTCGACTCAATGGGCAGAAGGGAATACTGGGGGGAGGGCTTGATGGACAAAAGGGAATATTAGGGGGAGGGCTAGATGGGCAGAAGGGAATGCTCTGGAGTATGGGGACCTGATGAGCCAAAGGTCTTCCCTGTTTAACCCTGTTCCATGTTAACCTTTTGTATCACTGGCTACAATTTGGTGTTTCTGGTCTTTCAAAGTGTCAAACATTCAAGGCTGTGTATTGCTGTGGTGGGGCAGTGGCAAGTTCTAAATTTGATCAAGTGGAGACTTTGGCGGCTATGGAGTAATATTCCGACGTTCCACCATTGGCAGAGAAAAGGCTAGGTGCATGGATCAGAAATCCAACCGGGAGATCTGCGTGATTTGCCAACCATGACGTAGGCTGGCCCCATGGAATCTGTATGTAAATTGCTTACTTCCGAATGAATTTGTCTTTTATTGGATTTTAGATGTCTGGTTACAATTGCCTTATGATTGAATTGCCATTTGGGAACTGTTATTGATGCGTCTATGTTTCAATTCTCATTATTCCTGTTTCCATGGTACCATGTTTATTACATCTTAAAATATTTATTAAAGGCACAGGGAGTATTGAAGTGTGAGCTTAAGGTTTTCCGAGAATAAGGGCAGACAAGATAGTCAAAATCTCTGTGCAACCGTATGTTGCGGTAGTGCTGGGGTAACATATCAGTCCACTGGACCTGCAGCTGCTCCTCGGATTAAATGGGATGGATATAGCTGGCCAATTACCACCCCATCAGCCTCCTCTTGATCATCAGCAAAGCGATAGAAGATGTCGTTGACAGTGCTATCAAGCAGCACTTACACAGCAATAACCTGCTCACTGATGTTCAGTTTGGGTTCTGCCAGGGCCACTCAACACCTGACTTCATTGCAGCCTTGGTCCAAGCAAAGACAAAGTAGCTGAACTCCATAGCTGAGGTGAGAGTGGCTGCCCTTGACATCAAGGCAACATTTGACCGAGTGTGGCATCAAGGAGCCCTAGTAAAACTAGAGTCAATGGGAATCATGGGGAAAACTCTCCCCTGGTTGGAGTCATACCTAGTACAAAGGAAGATGGTGTGGTATTTGGAGGCCAATCATCTCAGTTCCTGGACATCACTGCAGGAGTTCCTCCGGGTAGCGTCCTAGGCCCAACCATCTTCAGCTGCTTCTTCAATAACCATCCCTCCATCATGAGGCCAGACGTGGGGATGTACACTGATGATTGCATAACGTTTAATACCATGTGCAGCTCCTCAGATACTAAAGCAGTCCGTGTCCATATGTAGCAGGACATGGACAACATTCAGGCTTAGACTGACAAGTGGCAAGCAACATTCATGTGAGACCAATGCCAGGAAATGACTATCTCCCACAAGAGAGAATCTAACCATCTCCCCTTGACATTCAATGGCATTACCATCACTGAATCCCACATTATCAACAAGGCACAAGTCAAGAGTGTGATGGAATGCTCTCCATTTGTCTGAATGAGCACAGCTCCCACAACATCCAGGACAAAACAGTTCACTTGATTGGCACCTCTTCACCAACTTAAACATTCACTCCCTCCACCACTGGTGCACAGTGTCTGCTATATACAAGATGCACTGCCACAACTCACCATGATTCCTTTGACTGCATCTTCCAAACCTGCGGCCACTACCACCTCGAAGGATAAAGATGGCAGAACACAACCACCTGCAAGTTCCCTTCCAAGCCATACACCAAGGAATGATATCACCATTCCTTCACCGTCACTGGGTCAAAATCCTGGAACTTCCTTCCAAACAGCACTGTGTGAGTACCCACACCAGATGGACTGTAGCAGTTCAAGAAGGCAGCTCACCAACACCTTCTCAAGAGCAATTAGGGATAGACAACAAATGATAGCCTTAGCAGCCCCATTCACATCCAATGAAAGAATAAGAAAAAAGCAAGGGGTCAGAGCCAGAGGAGAGTGGAACAATACCCAAATGACGAGTTAGCACCAGGATACTTACAATAGAACTGTACCATAGTGAGGAGTCACTGCTAGAGAAATGCCAGTGGAACTGTACTCCAGTGAGGAGTAAGTGCCAGAGTTAGGATTGTATCCAGTGAGGAGTTCAGATGCTTTAAAAATGGGGAAAAATAGATAAAAATAGATGAAAGGATTGAACAGCAAACCATGGGGAGATGTAAGGGGATAACTAAGAGAGGAGTAAAAATTCAGGACAAAGGTTTGTGGAGACAGTACCAGAGAAATAGATCAAGGCAGCAGAAGGCCCTGGGGCAAACAGTGGGATGCTTAGGGATCAGAGTCAGAGACCAAAAAGTGGGGACAAAGACAGGAGGTTGGAAAGACCGAGGTTAAGGATTTACTAATCTGGTAATTGTATTTCCAGTGGCCTCTGAGTCTATGGGAGCTAGTGGCTGAGTGTCAGTGACCCTTGTACCCACAAAATATCCTTATAAAGCATCAAGTCCAATATTATAGGCAACTGGAGGCTTGAATAGCATCGACTGGCTCTAATTAATAATCTCTTTGCATTAATTACTATTACAGATTCAAAAATCTTTGTCTTTTCAAGGAATGTAAATTGCACTGAATGGATTGGGTTTATTTTTAATGTTATTCTGCATGCTTTCATTTTCCCTCTGAAGAAACCTCAGAAAAGATCAGTGAACCTGATTACTGTTTCGTGAAGCCGCCTTCCTGACTTTCTTCTGTCAGTGTAAAGATAGTCTGAAGCTTTCTGACTCATTCCATGTATTGATTCCTTTGTGTGAAGCATTTTCTCAAATCTGTCCCAAGTCTGCAGCTTGCCAGTTTCAACCTGTGTTCAGTTCTGAGCACTACACCTCAGAAAGGATATATTAGAGTTTTAGAGAGGTTTCAGTAAAGATTCACTAGAATGATGCCAGGACTTAAAGGTTCAATTGTGAGGACAGGTTGCATAATGTAGCCTGTAGTCCTTAACCGAGTTTAGAAGACTGAGGGGTCATCTGATTGAGGTGTTTAAAATGTTAAAATGAGTCGATTGCGTCAATACAGAAAAATTATTTCCTTTGATGGGGGAATCAAAGAAAAGGGGACATAAACTTAAAATTAGAACCAGGCCAGTTCGGAGTGAAAAAGGAAACACTTTTACGCACAAATGGTCAGCAAAATCTAGAATTCTCTCCCACAAAAGGTTACGAGTTCTCAATCAGTTGAAGCTTTCAAGACTGAGATTGGTGGATTCTTGTTAAATAAGGGTGTTAAGGATATGAAACAATAGTGCATAGATGGAATTGAGGTACAGATCAACCATAATCTAATTGAATGGCAGGACAGGCTCTTGAGGCTGAATGGCCTCCTTCTGTTTCTATAACCTGTGCCTCCTTATCCTGCTGTCATCATGTATTTCCTTTACCATTAAACATCTTGCATAGCTCTACTAAGTCATCTTCTTCCATGACACAGTGTATCCACATACCATCTTACTGTGACTTTCAGTAATGCCTCAAAGAGGCACACATCCTATTGATTTGAAGTCTATTTTTTTGGAAAAATATACTTTATTTATAAAATATCTGAAATAACATTACAAAACATTTCAAAATGCCCATCACAAAAAGTGCAATCATATTCAAGCTTTCCATATAGGTCATGAGGTGCTTCAATACAATAATGAACATTACGGACATTTCAATATGGTCATTACAGTCAGACAGTGCAATGATTTAAGTTGTCTACATAGATCATGTTGCACTCTGAGGTGCTTCAATACAATTGTGATACATGTGATATTCACTGCATACATTCAATGTGAGTCAGACAGCCCGAGGGGCTCTAAGCAGTTCCCAGCCCCTTGGTGCACTATGGCAGAAAGGTCTTAGACAGTGACCTTTCCCCACTGGGCCTTTGCGGCGGCTGCCCCAAGCTTTAGTGCATCCCTCAGCACCTAGTCCTGGACCTTGGAATGTGCCAGTCTGCAACACTTGGTCGGGGACAACTCTTTGCACTGGAAGACCAACAAGTTTCAGGCAGACCAAAGAGCTTCTTTCACCGAGTTATGATCCTCCAGCTGCTTGTCTCAGTGTGTGTCCCTGGGAACAGCCCGTAGAGCACAGAGTCCTGTGTCACAGAACTGTTCGGGATGAACCTCAACAAAAATCACTGCATCTCTCTCCAGACCTTCTTTGCAAAGGCACATTCCACAAGGAGGTGAACAACAGTCTCGTCCCCGCCACAGCCACCTCGAGGGCAACGTGCAGAGGGAGTGAGACTCCTGGCGTGTAGGAAGGATCTGACGGGGAGGGCCTTTCTCACCACCAGCCAAACTATGTCTTGGTGCTTGTTGGAAAGTTCTGGCAATGAGGCATTCTGCCAAATGACTTTGACAGTCTGCTCGGGGAACCATCCGACAGGATCCAACATCTCCTTTTCCTGCAGGGCCTCTAGGACGTTACATGCTGACAACTGCCTGATGGATTTGTGGTCAAAGGTGTTTCTCTGCGTAAATTTTTCCACGAGGGACAGATGGTACAGCACGGTCCAACTACTTGGAGCGTTCCGCGGCAGCATGGCCAGACCCATCCTTCGCAACACTGGAGACAGGTAGAACCTCAGCACATAGTGACACTTGGAGTTTGCATATCGAGGGTCTACTCACAACTTGATGCAGACACAGACAAAAGTGGCCATCAGTATGAGGGCGATGTTGGGCAGGTTTTTCCCTCTTTATCTAGAGGCTTATACATCGTGTCCCTGCGGACACAATCCATTTTCGACCTCCAGATTAGGGAAAGTTGGCTCGGGTGATCGCCATCGCGCAGGAGTGTGGAATAGGCCAGACCTGCGCCACATACAGCAACACCGAGAGTGCCTCACACCTGATGAGCAGGTTCTTACCCGCAATGGAGAGAGAGTGTCACTCCCACATGCCCAGTTTTCTTTTCACCATAGCCACTCGCTCCTTCCAGTTTCTAACACATGCCCCGGTCCCTCTGAACCATATCCCCAGCACCTTCAGACTGACTGACCTGACAGTGAAGGGGACAAATGATCGGTCAGCCCAGTTCCCAGAGAACATGGCCTAGCTCTTCCCATGATTTACCTTGGCACCCAAGGCCAGTTTGAACTGGTCGCAGATGTGGATTAGTCTGCGCACCGACAGCGGATCCGAGCAGAAGACTGTGACATCGTCCATGTACAGGGAGGCTTTGACATGAGCGCCTCCACTGCCCGGATCCTTCCTGATGGACTCAGCAAAGCGTTCGATGCAACACACAAACAGGACAGAGGAGAGAGGGCAGCCCTGCCTGAATCCAGATTTAATTGAAAAGCTATCTGATTCCCGCCCATTGATTGAAACTGCGCTACAGATGTTTGTGTAGAGCAGTTGGATCCAGTTGTGGATTCCCTCCCCAAATCCCATTTTGGAGACCACATCCGCTATGTAGGTGTGCGATATTCTGTCAAAGGCCTCCTCCTGGTCCAGGCCAATGAGGCAGGTGTCCACACCCCTGTCCCATACATAGGCAATCATATCCCTGAGTATCACAAGGCTGTCAGAGATCTTCCTGCAGTGCAGGTCTGGTCAGGGTGGATCACCAACTCCGGAGCAGACTTGACCTGATTGACGACGACTTTGGACGGAATCTTATTGTCCACATTCAACAGTGAAATGGGCCGCCAATTTCTAATCTCCTCCTTTTCCCCCTGCCGCTTGTAGATGAGGGCGATGATGCCTTTCCTCATGAATTCTGACATGCTGTCAGCCAGAAGCATACTCTCGTACACTTCTAGCAGGTCTGGGCTGATCCAGTCTCAGAGCCAAATACAACTCCGCCGGTGAGCTGTCGCTTCCGGGAGTTTTACTCTTCTCAAAGGGCTCAAAGGCCTTAGTCAGTTCGTCAGGAGTTAATGGTTTGTCCAGACTCTCCCATATACTGTCGTCTAAGACCTCTGTGATAAATGACAGGAAGAACTGGGAGGCTGCATTGTCTGTGGGCTTCACATCATACAATCCAGTATAAAAGGATTTGCTGATCCTCAAAATGTTGGACTGCAATTACTTTACTGAGCCGTCTTCTTCCTTCAGACTGCTGATCACAGAGCTCTCTCTGTGTACCTTTTGGAAGAAGAAACGTGAGCATGTCTCATCCTGCTCCACGGAGCGGACTCTGATTGGAAGATGATCTTGGAGGCCTCTGAGGCAAAGAGCGAGGATTGCTGGCTCTTCATCTCTTGGAATTCCTCCTTGACATTGACCCCCATCGACTGCAGCTGGAGCAGGCTCTGCATGTTTTTCTGGAGTCGGGACATTTCCCTCTGTTCCTTTCTGGCTTTCTGGACACCTTTGAGGATGAAAAACGTCTTGATGTTTCCCTTGATTGCTTCCCACCAGTTCATGGCTCTCCAACCTTTGTAATCCCGCTTGAGTTCCTCAATGTTCTCTGGGGTCAGCAGTTGCATGTTCAGCTTCCATGTCCCCCTGCCAACTCTCTGGTCCTAAGTGACAGTCAGCCAATAGGACACTACGCACGTTAATGGATACAATCTTTATTCCCATTTTTAAAGCATTTTGTCGCTTACCAAACCTGTTTTTGAGAGTTCCAGTTCTTTGGTCTGCTCCTGCATACCCATAGTGCTCACTAATTGTCTCACTTTGGATGGGCTGAGGAAACTATCCTGAACCACCCCATTGGAGATGTTCCGCTCAGCCGGCATCTGCACGTTCGTGCAAGGAGCGAGGTTTGAATTTTTCTCTGTTGGTGAAGTCTCTCCAATCCATTCCCCCTCCGGGCTTTCTGGAACTGGGGTTCGCTGAGCATTTCACTGCTCCCAGCTTCCTGGGGCTGAGTTGTACTGGCCTCCTTGGGTTGAGGGCGAAGTTGGGATGCACTGGGCTCTTCTTTGTCTCCAATGTTCTGGAGCTTGGCTGTTACCTCGTCCAGCTCCCTAGAGCTTTGCTGCTCCTTCTGTAGGTGCTGCCCTTGCCTTTCTACATCCGAATAGCAGCCCCTGCCATCCGTGTCTGATGAGAGTCGCCTCTTGCCACTCGTCTGGGATGTGACTTGGTCCCTTCTTAGCCTCTTCTTCTTTCCAGTCTTCTTCACCAGCTGCCACTCGCCCAGTGATTGTCTGCTGGTTCCTCCTCCATTGATTTTGTCTGCTTCCCCCTCGTTGGTTTTGGCCGCCTGTGCATTAGTGAAGCAACGTTTGGGGCAGGTCTTGTAGAGGTGGCCTGCCTTGGCAGACAGGTTGTAGCACTTAGTCTGTTTACAGTCCTTTGTCGGTGTCTTCCTGTTTGCAATTCTTGCAGAGGACAACGCTGCAGTTGGCTGCCACATAACCAGACTTGCCACATGAGTGACAACATTTGAGTTGTCCAGGAGCCACGGCTTCCCCCAATAGCAAAGCTGGAAGGAGGGTGGAGGATTGCTCCCTTACCATCCATTCTAAGTGTGCGACCTTGACCTGGCATTTGCTGGTCCAAATCCCGAAGGCATCTTTGACCCCGGTGCAGTTCCAAACAAACCATGTCAACGTACCTAGCGAGGAAGGTGAGCAAATCAATGACAGGAACATGGGGATTGTAGAGATGCACAGTCAGCAGACAGTGCCATTGTGGTGGCAGAGTAAACAGCGGCTCTGCCATGAGGATTCTCATCTGTGGCTGCTCTCTCTTCTCCTTGAACGCCTTCAGGAACTTGACGCAGGCAGCCACATTCTTGAAGGTCACATCGAAGTATCCAGCGCTGGTCAAGTCCTTCAGACAGTAGATCGCCACAGCTTCGAATCCACAGGATTCCAAAAGGATTCTCTTAATGAAGAAGGCATTGTCAATGGATAAACCTCCTTCGCTGCCTTTCACCGCCACCCTAACGGTGTTACGTATCCCCTGGTTTGGGGCTCGATTGGTTGCAGCCATCACCTCTTTACATTTCCAAGGTTGGGCACTGAAGCCTCTTCATTGAAGTCTAGTCATGAATATTAAATGGAAAATATTTTTCACACAAGATCCCTCCAGCCACAGTGACATAAAGGACCAGTTGTCCTTTTTGTTCAGTTGGTTGAGGTTTGAATGTTGCTTGGGGCAGTGGGAGAACTCGCTGATCTTTGACACCAAATTCACGTTGAAAAGCACAAGTTTTCCCAGTCTTTCCTACAGCTAGCTCCTCCAATAAGTGTCAACTTGGCTAATTTGGTAGTAACCGTTTGGTTCCTAAGTGCAGGGTTGGAGCCAGAGGACAGCCAATGGAATTGTATGTCAGTAAGAGCTCAGTACCAGGGGACAGTCTGTAGAACACATACTGCAGTAAGGGGTAGCAGTAAGTAAGAGAACAACCAGTAGAATTGCACCCCTGGGAGTCAGTGCCAGGGCACATACAGTGGGACTGTACCCCAGTGAAGAGTTAATTCCAGAGGGCAACCATTGGAATTATAATGAATTAGACAACCACACAGGGAAAACTAATGACAACAGTGAGGAAGCCTAATCTCAGATAAACTCAGCCACTGCAGGTGTCTGCACTGTGTATAATAATTAACGGCTGCATTATTACAGGTTGTAGTTCAAACATCAGATTACACGCTTAAAGCTGTGGATTGACCTTCCCTATTCTCACCTTTGTAAATGCTAATGTTTTAATTATTCTGTTACCTGCATAATTTAACATCTCCTTACTCAATAACCACGGCATGATCTTTCAGTGCAAATGTCACCCTTGTGATCCTTAATGGAGCGGAAATAGCATAATTATTAATTAAAATATAAAAAATGTTCCTTTTAAGAAATTATTTATGTATGTTCTTGAATGAATTTTTATGTATACCGAACAGGTGTCAGTACAGAGAAAAATTAATCATTAAAGGTTGGCACCACGTGTCAGCACGAGCCAGTACAGCACAGGTTAGATACAGAGGGTAGAATTTGCCAGGCTGGTGTGTGGGGATGGGCCCGACACGCCAATGCGTAAAATGACGTGTGATGACATCGGGCATGCGTCCCGACATCACCACGCATCATCACGATATTTCGGAAGGCGGGTGCGCCTGCCATTAATTAACGGGTCAGTTAAGGCCCCTAAGACAGAAATTGAAGATGATTTTTCGCAGCCCATGCAATTTTCAGGGCGTCGCACGGGCAGGTGGGTAGGCCACATTTTTAAAAACTTCATCCACGGGCAGGATAAGAGGGGTGAGTGGGCTCGCTAATGCGAGTTGTTAGAACTTTACTTTATTACTTACTGCTGCTTGCTTGTGTGAACAGGTCAACTTCATTTCACTTCAGAACTGCTTTGACAGAAAGAACAGGCTTCAGTTCAGGGCCCTGGAGGAATCACAACACTTGGGGCCTTCCAGGTATCAGACAGCCTTCCCTTACCCTGGGAATGGGGATTGTGGTCTCCGCTGGAGGCACTGCCTCTGAGGAGGAAGAGAGGGCCAGAAGGGGGAGGAGGCCAGGTGTCCCTATTCAGCCTCCAGGGGAGGGACCTGTGGGAGGAGAGGCGCAGGCACAAGGGGCGCAGGGCCAACAGGAAGTTCAAGGCGGAAGGGGCTGCAGAAGATGCCACTATCCTGCTGCCAGGGTTTACAGGAGGCGATGCAGCTACCTCAATATGTCCTAAGTGCAATGCTGAAGGAGGCTACATCCCTCAGGGGAGACAATGACCTCCATCTGTCAGATGATTGGCCCTGAGATCAGTTCCAACTGTGTGGGTGGACACCCCATGCCAGTGGCGCTGAAGGTCACAGTGGTCCTCAACTTCTATGCCTCTGGCTCTTTCCAGGGGTCAGTGGGGGATCTTTGTGGAGTGTCCCAATCAGCTGCCCACAGTTGTGTCAAGCTGGTGACAGACGCTTTGTTCAGGCTTGTGTTGACTTTCATTCACTACTGCTCGGATGAGGCCAGCCAGGCAGAGAAAGCCAGAGGCTTTGCAGCAATTGCTGGCTTCCCCCATGTCCAGAGTGCAGTCGACATATGGACATCAAGGTGCCAGCAGGTGAACACGGTGCCTTCGTCAGCAGGAAGGGCTTCCACTCCATGAACATGCAGATAGTGTGTGATCACAGGATGCAGATTCTATAAGTCTGTGCAAGGTACCCAGGCAGCTCCCACGATGCTTACATCCTAAGACACTCTCAGGTGCTGAGGCTTTTCAGTACTCCAGCCTAGCTGGATGGATGACTGCTGGGTGACAAGGGTTATCCCCTCAGAAGGTGGCTCATGACGCCTCTCCACCATAGGAAGCCGAGCAGCGGTACAATAGGAGCCATGCCTTCATAAGGGCTGTGGTGGAGAGAACCATTGGTCTTCTCAAGATGCACTTCCAATGCCTGGACCGTTCAGGGGGTGCACTGAAATACCCCCCGATCGTGTGTCACTGATAGTGGTTGCATTCTGCGCTCTCCACAATCTGGCGCTGGAAAGAGGGGCGCAGTGGAGGAAGAAGATGTTGATGTAGCTGCTCTGGCAGCAGACGAGTCCAGTAGTGAATCCGAGGACGAGCACGCTCAGGAGAACACTGAGAGGATAGACACTGATTTCGGCAATCTCCAGGGAGGCAGGGACACCCAGGAGGCTTTGATCCAATGCTCCTTCAGCTAGCCTACCAAAGATGAACCACCACATGCCAGGGCTCAGACTCCATACTCGATACCTGAAAGCAACATTTACCTGGTCAGGAACATGCACTATGTGCCATTTCAATAAAGCTCAATGACAAACAAGTCACTGATAACATCATGGGTTCCCCTTCACCTACAGAACTAATGAAGCACCCAGGGGCCTGTTGAGAACCAAAACATTTAATATTTGCCAATTTGCATACAGAAATCAAAGTATGTTAAAAGGTGTTGAACAGCACAGCTACTTAAAATCAACTGAAACGTGGGGCAAAAAAATAGCCCATGTTGTGTCTAAGGTGATTTACGCTTATGCTTGCGAGTGCTACGTCTAGGTTCTCCCCCCTTGCAGGTGCCAGCATTGGAGGCAGCCTGCTCACCCTGCTGTCCTGTTGGCCTTGATGTCCCTGGCGGGCATCCTCTGGCCAGTGGAGTCTATGCTGGCCCCGCCTGGGAGGGAGCGGCCAGTGGCACGGCTGGCATCTCCCCTGTCACCACAGCCTCATCAGTTGCCAAGGTCACTGGCAGAGGGATGGAGGAGCTGCTGCCATCATCCAGAGAACCCCGAGAGGAGCCCGCAGAGACAACAGGCAGCTCATGCGCCAACGTGAGGTCGCTTTGGACCTCCCTGCTCACCATTGATGGGCGGGCACCGAGCTGGGATACTGGGTGCCCAATCCATCTCCCACACTGACACTGACCACCTGAGGTCATTACCGCTGTGAGGGCTTGCAGGTCCGAGCGCATCCTCAGGAAACCCTGATTGATCTCCTGGAGGAGCCTCTTCATGAGAGTTGCCACTCTCTCTATGGGGGAGGCAGTGCACTCGGCCATGAGGGTCATAGCATTGCTCATGCTCCGCATGGACTCCTCTATCATGGAGACCATGGCACACATTCCCTCATTTATCTCCGCCAGATCCCACCTGCACACCCTACTGGACATCCAGTGTCTGTTACCTTAGGGACGACTCCAGAGGCTTATCATCAGCCACTGACTGAGCATGTTCCTGGTCCCCAGCATTTCTCTGACTGCCAGCGCCCTGGGCACACTCTGTCTCCGCCTGCACCTCAAGCAAGCGTGAAGTGCCCTCACCGTTGTGCACTGAGATACTAGTCGACGATCTTATCCCCACCGAGGTGCTGGTATCTACACTGGTGCCTGCCTAGCTGAGAGGGTGTGACGCTGATGCATTTATATCTTCTGTGATTTCAGGGGTCAGTAGTGGTCCCTCTGCCTTCTGAGACCGGGCATGTTCTGGAGAGGCTGAAAGGAAGAACAAGGACATTTGATTAGTTGAAGTTGTTACACTGTTGATGTGCCTGCCTGGCACGCATATCAGGATGCGCTCCTCCTTCCATTATCAATGGGCATCCCATGTTGGATGCTGAAATTAATACAAACTCAACAGTGGAATGTTTGCACTGACGGACATTGTGACCTCAGCACGGCACTCTTACCTCCCAGTGGCACCTCACCCTCACCGCGGCCAGTTAACCTGGGCACATGGCACCTCTCCAGCTCTATTGCCTCCTGCTCGTATCTGGTCCTGATGAGAAGGTGGGGCTGCCCTCCGCCAGTCTGCAGCCACTCTGCATTATTGTGGGCTGTCTTCTCCTGAACGGAGAGGAGCATTGATTAGTCCAGCCTGTACCTGCATTGCCATTGCAGCCTGGCCAACCCCACCTGAGGAAAACCTTGCAGGGCTCAGCCAATTTGTGACCCTGGAGCCACCATACACTCACTCCAAGCAGCCAGGGCTGACCCCCTCGCCCAGATGCTGCCTCCATGACATTTGCCACTCACATTCTAAGACCTTCCAAACCCATGAACACTACTACCTAGAAGGATAAGGGCAGCAGATAGATGGGAACACCACCAACTGGAAGTTCTCCTCCAAGCCACTCATCACCCTGACTTGAAAATGTTTCAGCGCTCCAGCACTGTCACTAGGTCCAAATCCTGGAACTCGCCCCCAACAGCACTGTGGGTGTTCCTACACCAAATGCAGCGGGGACAGAAGGCAGCTCAGCACCACCCTCTCAGGGACAACTAGGGCTAGGCAATAAATGTTGGCCTGCCCAGCGAAGGCCAGATCCCATGAATGAATACAAAAACAAAATTCTGAGTTGGGGGGAGCCCAGGGTTGGGGTGGGGGGGTGGGGGGGTGGGGGCGGGGGGGGTGGCACGGGCAATCTAACTTCTGTGCTAAGTGGCCCATGCCAACACGGTACTCACCCTTCCCGATCGCAAGAGGTCATTAAACCGCTTGCACCACTGCACCCAGGTGCGTATCACCACATCGTGGGAGCTAACCTGTTCTGCCACCTCCCCCCAGGCACATTTTGTTATGTGGGGGGCCTCTTCCTCCCGCCCCTTGGCACCAGGATTACGTGGTGTGTGCCACCTCCTCGAGGAGGGCAGTGAGGCACACATCTGAGAACCTTGGGGCCAACTGCCCCACCGACCTGCTCTCCCGCCTTAGGAAAAATCCTGGCCAGAGTAAAGCTCCCACTACACTGTCCCATCAAATACTCCCAGGACAGGTACAGCACAGGTTGTATACTGAATAAAACTACGCTACATTGTCCCAGCAAACACTCCCTGGGCAGGTACAGCATGAGCTAGATATAGAATAAAGATAGGTGAGGAGGGATAGTAAGTAGGGCAGATAGAACATAAAATTGCAAAGTGACACAGACAGGTTAAGTGAGAGCAAGAAAATGAAGGACCAGAGTTTAAAATGAGCAAGTGTGAGGGGAACAATTTTGGATATAAGAAAGATAAATTGGAATATTTCCTAAATGGTGAAAGACTAGGAACTGTAGTGAAGCAAAAATATTTGGGTATCAAAGTACAGAAATCATTAAAATCTGGTGCACAGAGTAAAAAAAAAATGCAATTAAAAAGACTAATAGAATGTTGATCTTTACCTCAGGGAAGCTAGAATACAAAGGGGAAGAAATTCTACAGTCTCCGTTGGACCTCTTTCGGAATATTGCGTATAGTTTTAGGCACCATGTCTCAGAAAGGATATATTTTGGCCTTGGAGGGGGTGCAGCATAATTTCAGCAGAATAATACGGAGATTTAAAGGGTTAAATTATCTGGAGAGGTTTACATGAACTCTCTTGAGTATAGAAAATTGAATGGAGATCTGACTGAAGTACTTAAAATGTTAAAAGGATTTGATAGAGTAGATAAGAAGGAACTGGGATATCAAGAATGCAATGGCGGGGGGGGGGTCATAATTTTAAAATTATAGCTAGGCCATTGAGGAAGGACATCAAGAAGCATTTTTATTGCACAAAGATCATGGAAATCTCTCCCTCAAAAGATGATGTTGGGCCAATTTGAACTTTCAAGACTAAGATCGATAGAGGTGAGAGGGATGTTCTGAGCCATGAGGTTGTGGTTTGTTATAGAGTTGATCTTCCAGACAACTTTTCTTGGTGGACACATTTTAACTTTATTTACAAGAGAGCAGCAGCTACATGCGTGTATCTAACTCTATAACTAAAGAAAAACTCTCCTCCTAGTGGTTCCCCGCGCTGCTATCTCATTGGTTTGCACAGACCATGCGACCTTACAATATAAGATTATGCTTAAAGTTACAGTCCTACATTTATCAGAGCTATAATTACTACATCTCTTCCCACCCCCTCCCCCTTTAACTTTTCTGTACATTTTGTATTTACAAGGATATTTATCTCATGACATTACAATACTTACACAGATCATGAAAATACAAGTTCAGTCTTTCAGGTGGTTTCCTGATCTGTGTGGAACATCAGATCTCTATGACTTCCTATTCTTTTGCAGGAACCATATTCTCTGGAACCACACTAACATCAGCTACCTCATTAGGCACATGCAGTTCAAAGTCTTCCACTCCGACAGAGACATCGGGCATATCTGTCCTTGGTTGAGCAACTTCAACAGCAACCACAGGTTCGGTAATGGTTACAGGTGAAACATCATTTTGTTCCTTTTTCCTTAAATGATCCACATGCTCACGGATGACCTGGCCGTCCACTTCCACATTGTATGACAATGGTCCAGTCACAGATCTTACTTTACCAGGTAACCACTTCAGTCCTCCACTGAAATCCCTTACATATACTGCTTCACCAACAGTAAATTGTCTCTCACAACTATGCAAATAACGAGAAGTTTTGTAGTTCCTTTGACTTTTCTCCACCTTCCCCTACAAATTGAGAAGTATCACGCTTAGCCTTGTTCGAAGATGGTTCCTTGGTAAAAAGTTAGAGGTATTTTTGGAACACTTGGGTAAATGGTGCCAACTGGTACTTTTATCGCTGGATTGACTTGTTTGACCAGCGTTTGTGTCTGGTAATTCTGGTAGTTGTAAGTGAACAAATGGCACAGCCATGGGTTGCCTCTGATCCAATGTTCTTGAATTATTCACAAAATCAGGGGCAAAAGGGACAAAAGTCTGTTCAGGCTTATTAAAGGATGTATTAGCCTTGAGTTCAGGTCCAGCACATTTATCATAATGGCTTATCTGAGGTATCAAGTGCTGCTCAGATAAGTGCTTTGTTATGGTAGAAACAGAAGACCATCCTTTTTTCAACTGATATTCCTCTAATTGCTTCCTGATTTCTTCCCCTAATTTTTTATGCAACTCAATTTTCAATAAAATTCTTCTCCAGGGTGTTGCACTGTTGCTGCATCAGCTCCTTCAGATGGCTTTGCCTGTAGATGAATTCCTCTTGTAACCTGTGTGTTGCAACAAGGTCCTCCCTCTATCTATACAGCTGTTGCTGCAATTCTTTCAAAAGTTCTTGTTGAACTTGAATACCTACTGTTGAAGCATGCAATCTCTCTTGATCCCTCAAAACTTCAGTATGTTTTGTCAAGGCTGTGGAAAGCATTGAGTGTTTCAAAGCTCCGCCTGAAATTTCTGATGTTCCCAGATGTCCTCCTTGGATTGATCAAGCAACATCTCCATGAACCTTACTTGTGTCAGGCTTTGCTGTGGCTCAACTATACCTGAAGTCCCAAATGCAAGGTTCTGATACTTCTGGGCCGTTCCCTTCAAGTACAGTGTAGGGCCTATTACATTTCTTTCAGATTTTGGTGAATCATGTTGACTATTGCTTATATTGCATACAGCAGACTGGTTTTGATTAAGATGGTCAGGGTCTCTAGAACTACTTAATCCATTATCAGTTATTCTGGCTATATTTTGTTTTGCCAGTGTATTCTCAGCAGCGGCAGCATGTTGCTGGGAAGTTTTGAGCAATGCTGAATCCCACACAGTATGATTTTTTAAAAGTTGGTGCCTTATCAATAATTCTGCATCCATTTTCCTACGTGTCTTCTTCTTTTTTCTACCACAGAGTTTGATCTCGGCCTTCTTTTTGACTTCACTGTTGGCCAGATGTCTCTTAGGTGAAATCTCAACTTGCCTTGGTTCAGTAGTTGAGCTACCCATGATTTCATTATCTACTCACATCTTCGAATGTCCTACAACTTCTGCTTTCAAAGCCTTTTTATCTGCATTCAGCTGATCCTTCAGCTCTTCTGTCTTTTTCTGTTGGCTTCCTCCTGGAAATTTGAACATTGCTGCTTCTTCTCTGCCAACTGGTTCTTCAATTTGTTCAGAGAGGTGTCAAGTTCTTTCTGTTTCTCTTCTTAATTTTTCAGAGGTACAAACTTTGATCAGAGGGATCCTTGTCGTGCGTGAAGATTTTTCAACAGATTTTCCTTTTCTTTGTGAAGCTCATTCACTTCATCTTGAAATCCATCATTCAGCAGAGTCTTCTTGGGTTTCTTCTGCTGTTCTTCCATGTCGTTGTTTTAGTCAGTCTTCATTTCTTCAGGTTGCTGAATGTTTACACACTCCTTTTTCATCCTGTTGCAGTCCTTGGACTCCCCAGGCTCTTTCTGAAGTACCTTGCCTTGTTCCTTTTCCAACTTCCTGCTTTCTTTTGAAATCTCACTGACCAATCAAGTTAATTTCCCTCATCCAATTTTGGCCTAGAAGGATTGGTCCTCTGCCTTCTAACACCATCATGGGTAGATATGCTGTTTGGTGTATATGAAGAACAGTTACGCTTGTGATACCTTTTACCTGGATTTCTTCGTCTGTGCATGTTTTCAACTTGGCAGATGTTTGTTCTAAATGTAATTGTTGATCAACTTTATTTAAATAACTGAAAGTGTGTTCTCCTATTACAGTGGTAGAAGCTCCCGTTTCGGTTAGCAGGGGCTGTTTCCTGCTTTGCAGCAGAGTTCCAGCTGTTCCCACCCAACTAGGAGAACGGTGCCATTTTGCACCCCTTGAATTGCTTGTGAATCTCTTATAGCGCTTTCCATCATAATCACTATTTCTGATGCTTCCTTAAAATCAAGATCCACTTCAACCAGCAAACTTCACTGAATAGCATCCTCCTGCACGCCACATACCAAATGATCTCTGAGAATGTCATGTATGGTTTCACTGAAATCACAATATTCTGTTAGTTGTTTTAATTTTTCCACATAGGTAGCAATGGTCCCATGGGGTTCTATTCCATGAATTGAACCTGAACCTCTGCATTGTGACTGAGGGCTTGGGTTGAAAATGTCAACCCAACTTAACAAAGTCTACTAATTCATTGAAAGTCTTCCTATCTGGGGCACAGGGAGCTGTCAAGCTTTGAATTAAACTGTCAGTCCTGCTCCCACCACAAACACTCAGGAGAATCACTCTCCTCTTTTTGTCTCCCGTGATTTTGTTGGCTTGAAAGTAGAATGCAAGACGTTCTATACATTGTGACCAGTCGACTGTGGCTGGCTCAAAGGGATCAAGTCTGCCAAACTGTGGCATCTAGGATGAGTATAACTTCCTTTCTTGTTAATGAACTTAGATACTGACAATCGCTGGGCGAGATACTGCAACAGATCTGATTTATCCTTGTCACCAGTTTGTTGTAGAGTTGATCTTCCAGGCAACTTTTCTTGGTGGACACATTTTAACTTTATTTACAAGACAACAGCAGCAACTACATGTGTGCATCAAACTCCATAGCTAAAGAAGAACTCTCCGGAGAGGTTCCCCAAGTTACTAACTCATTGGTTTACACAGATCATGTGATCTTACAACACAGGATTATTCTTAAAGCTACAGTCCTATATTTATCAAAACTATAATTACTATATGGTTGTATACAGTTCTGTTGCTGCTTCTGATGACCCAGGTTTGAGTTGCTATGTTGTTTTCCAATTAGTGTGATATTAGTTTCACATTACATGATGAAGATTGTCCTCACCATTAAGGTGAGACACTAATTTCCCTTTACTTTCCCCTTGCTCTAGATTGATTCAGGAAGGTTTGCAATTGGGAAATGCTCAGCCAGTTGAGGATAAATTACCCTAAAACTGTACAAACTCTTGGTACAGTGCCATGATATCCCAAAAATAGCCTCAATTACCATGAGCAACAAAGGACACAGAGTATCTCATTATTTCAAAAGAATTGAACATCTGAACAAGAATCAACTGCTTTTGCATTTTGATTCAAATATCAGTTCAGATAATTGCTCTCTGCTTCATGTATCCTGTCACAGAGATCCTGCCAGAGATGAAAGACTGGTTTCACTGTGCTGCATAATGCTCACTTGTGTAAAGGAGGGGAGATGGAAGGAGAAAATTCACTTCTCGTGGTGTCTTTGAATTGCCATCAAAGTGTATCTTTGATTAATAAGGGAAGGCTAATTAATTTTGGTTGTTTTCAGTACACAATTTCAAAAGAAAATTTTGAATTAGGCCAGGTACTGACGGCAGTTTTATGAGCTTTTATCAACTTCTCCCGTACCAATGGTAACTGATGGGCATTGGAGGAACCAGGGTAGGCTGAATGGGAAGGGGAGAGGAAGAAAGGAAATGATCTCTCAGATAGTGATAAAAACCTTATACGGATATTGAAAGAGAGTATTTGAAGGATGTTGGTGAATGGAGTTGGTAAATCTAAAATTTGAGGGAAAGGTTAGTTCTACATGTTAGTGCCAGCACATGCACCAAGAATGTGGGAATGCTGCTGGTCAGTGTGTACAGTGTGCCAGTGTATACAGTGTGTTGGTATACAGCATGTATAGTGTGTTGATATATGATGTGTACCGTGTGTTGGTATGCAGTGTGTACAGTGTGTCAGTGTACAATGTGTACTGTGTGTACAGTGTTGATATAGAGTGTGTCAGTATAGGGTGTACAGTATGCCTTTGTTGGTGTGTTGGTAACTGGTGTGTACAGTATGCGCAGTGTGCTGTGTGCCAGTGTAGTGTGTGAAACATGTTGGTATGCAGTGTATAGTGTGTCTAGTGTACAGTGTGTCGGTATATGTCATATATGGTGTGTCAGTGTACAGAGTGTACAGTTTCCACAATATTGGTATGCAATGTGTACAATAAATTGATATAGAGAGTATGCAACATGCTGGTGTTCATTGTTTACAGTGTTGGTATATAGTATGTACAGTGAATAAGTTTACAGTGTGTACAATGTGTTGCTACACAACATGTACAGTGAATTGATATACAGTGCATACAGTGTTAGTACACAGTGTATACCATGTGCCATATGCTGTGTGCACAGTGCGTTGGTGTATATTGTGTCAGTGTACAGTGTGTAGTGTCAGTGTACAGTGTGTGAGTATACAGTGTGTGATTGTACAGTGTGTGAGTGCACAGTGTGTTGGTATACAGTGTGTGTACTGTACAGTGTACAGAGTGTACAGTTTGCACAATATTGATATACAGTATGTACAATCGATTGATACAGAGAGTATACAACATGCAGATGTTCATTGTGTAAAGTGTTGGTATACTATATGTACAGTGAATAAGTTTGCAGTGTGTACTGTGTGTTGGTACACAGCATGTACAGTGCATAAAGTGTCAGTAGACAGTGTGCACTGTGTGTTGGTGTATACTGTGTCAGTGTACAGCTTGTGAGTTTTTTTTATTCGTTCTTGGGACCTGGGCATCACTGGCTAGACCAGCATTTATTGCCCATCCCTAATTGACTTTGTTCAGTGGGCATTTTAGAGTCAACCACATTGCTGTGGGTCTGGAGTCCCGTCTAGGCCAGAGGACAGCAGATTTCCTTCCCTAAAGGGCACTAGTGAACCAGATGGGTTTTTATGACAATCAACAATGTGGTTTTATGGTCACCATCAGGCTTTTAATTCCAGATTTTTTTTTATTGAATTCAAATTCCACTATCTGCCACGGTGAGATTCAAACCCAGGTCCCCAGAGCATTGCCCTGGGTCTCTGGATCACTAGTCCAGTGACAATACTACCATGCCACCTCTTCCCTCCTTGAGTGTACGGTGTGTGAGCGTAAAGTGTGCCGGTGTACAATGTGTGAGTATAAGTTGTGTCACTGCACATTGTGTCAGTGTACAATGTGAAAAATGTGCAGGTGCTGTGTGCCACTATACAGTGCGTCAGTGTACACTGTGTCACTGTATAGTGTGTGAATGTACAGAGTGCCACTGTACAATGTTTCAGTGTACAGTGTGCCAGTGTGCAATGTGTACAATGTGCTGGTGCACAGTGTGTAAGTGTACATTGTGTGAGTGTACAGTGTGCAGGTGTACACTGTGTTAGTGTATAGTGTATCAGTGTACAATGTGCTAGTATACGGTGTGTGGGTATACAGTGTGTCAGTGTACAGTGTGCCAGTGTACAGTGCGCCAGTGTACAGTCTGTGAGTGTACAATGTCTGAGGATACAGTGTGTTAGTGTATAGTGTGTGAGTGTACAGCATGCAGGCGTATATTGTGTCAGTGTAAAGTGTGCCAGTGCACAGTGTGTACAGTGTGCCAGTGCACAGTGTCTCACCGTACATTGTGGCAGTGTACAATGTGCCGGTGTACACTGTGTCAGTGGACAGGTGAAATGTGTGCCAGTAGCAGAGTGTACTGTGTGCCAGTGTACAGTGTGTGCAGTGCTTCAGTGTAGCGTGTCAGTGTATAGAGTGTGAGTGTACAGTGTGTCAGTATACACTGTGTTGCTGTATAGTGTGTGAATGTACAGTATGCCAATGTACAGTATGCTGGTGTACAGTGTGTACTGTGTGCCAGTGTACAGTGTGTCAGTGTACAGTGTGTACAGTGTGTTGGTGTATAGTGTGTGAGTGTACAGTGTGTCAGTATACAGTGTCAGTGTATAGTGTGTGCACTGTATCAGTGTACAGTGTGCCAGTGAACAGTGCATCACTGTACAGAGTGTGAGTGTACAATGTGCCGGTATACACTGTGTCAGTGTACAGTGTGTGAGTGTATGATGTGCTGGTGTACACAGCGTCAGTGTACAATGTGTACAGTATGCCAGTGTACGGTGTGTCTGTGTACAGTGTGTGAATGTACAGCGTGTGAGTACCTAGTCACCAGTGTACAGTGTGTGAGTGTGCAGTTTGTTAGTGTAAAGTATGTTGGTATACAATGTGTGCAATGTGTTGGTAGGCAGTCTGTACAGTGTGTGTAGTGTACAACGTGTTAGTATACAGGGTACACAGGGCGCCAGTGTACAGAGTGTGCAGTTTGCACAATATTGTTATACAGTGTGTACAATAAATTGAAATGCAGAGTATACAATGTGCCAATGTTCATTGTGTACAGTGTTGGTATACAGTATGTACAGTGAATAAGTTTACAATGTGTACAGCATGTTGGTACACAGCATGTACAATGCATTGATATACAGTGTATACGGTGTCAATATACAATGCACACATTGTTCAATATATAGTGAGCAGTGTGCAGTGTGTGAGTGTACACTGTGTCAGTGTATAGTGTGCCAGTGCACAGTGTCTCAGTGTACACTGTGTTAGTGTACACTGTCAGTATACAGTGTGAAATGTGTGCCAGTGTACAGCACGTACTGTGTGTCAGCGTACAGTGTGTACAGTGTGTCGGTGTACAGTGTGTCAGTGTATAGAGTGTGAATGTACAGTGTGCCAGTACACAGTGTCTCAGTGTACATTGTGTGAGTGTACACTGTGTCAGTAAACAGTGTGAAATGTGTGCCGGTGTACAGTGTGTACTGTGAGCCAGCGTACAGTGTGTCAGTGTACAGTGTGTACAGCGTGTCGGAGTATGGTGTGACAGTGTATAGAGTGTGAGTGTACAGCATGCCAGTGCACACTGTGTTGGTGTATAGTGTGGTAATGTACAGTGTGCCAGTGCACAGTGTGTGACCATACAGTGTGCTGGGATGTGGTGTGCCAATGTACAGTGTGGGTGTACAGTGTCCCAGTGTTCAGTGTGCCGGTGCACAGTGTGTCAGTGTACAGCAGGTACACTGTGTTAGTGTACAACGTGCACCATCTGCCAGTGTACAGGGTGTACACTGTGTCAGTGTACAATGCGTACAGTCTGTACACTGTGTCAGCATTTGGATGTTGCAGAAAAACTATTGAAACTTTCAGCAAATCACACTGAAGCAGTGTTGTGCAATTTTACTCCTTTTTCACTTCATTTGGAAAATCCAATTACCCCTATCAGTTTATCGGCATTCTCTTGGGTTCTTTCAGCCCGGAATGGGGTCAGCATTAAAATCATTGAATTGCTTTGCAAAATGCACATTCAGAACTATGGTACTTGATGATTTTCTGTTAACAAATGTGATTCACGAGTTTATAAAAGTGAACATTTGCTTTTTGATGCAGATTTACTCTCTCTGAAAATTTGATTGAGCAAAACATGAAACACTTTGCCCTCATGCCCGTGCTGTGGTTGATCTTCAGCTTGTCACCTTGGTAACCAACAGCCTTGTGGATCTATTTGGCACTGTACTCTGCATTAATGCACAATGTTCAGTCCATCTCATCCTCACAGTTCCTAATTACAGCTCACAGATTTATGCAGCTGAACTTGTTTGCAGCACTTCAGAGAGAGGGCGAGAGAAATACACTGACAGGACGAGAGAGAGACACACACACAAACAATCACAGCTGCAAGGAGGGATGATTTGCTAGAGGAATCATCGAATTAGGTCAAATTAGTTGAGCTGAGGATCAAAAAAGGGCAATCACACTGCTAGTGTTATACTATATTTCTCCAAACAGTCAAATCAGAGAGAGATAGACGAATAAATATATAGAGAAATTGCTGAAAAATGCAGAATCTATAGGCCAGTAATAGTAGGGGGATTTCGATTACCCTAAAATTAATTGAGTAAAATCAGTGTAAAAGGTGTGGAGGGCAGAATCCTTAGCATTCATTCAGGAGAACTTTTTTTAGCCAGGACGCTGCCTGAGGGAAGGGATAGTTCTGGCGTTAATTTTAGGTGGCCATTCAAGTGGGGTAGAAAATATAAGTGTAGTTGTAGTGGGGGACAGTATAGTTAGGGGGATAGATATTGTTCTCTGCAGCTGAGAGCATGAGTCCTGAAGGCTGTGTTGCCTGCCAGGTACCAGGGTTAAGGACATCTCCTCAGGGTTAGAGAGGAACTTGGAGTGCGAGGAGAGGATCCAATTGTCTTGGTCCACTTGGGTGCCAATGACATAGAGCAAAGGAAGAGGTTCTGCTGAGGGAGTATGAGCAGATAGGGGTTAAATTAAAAAGCCGAACCACAAAGGTAATTATCTCTGGATTGCTACCTCAGCCACTGCGACTTGGCAAAGGGTAAAAAAGATCATGGTAAAAAATGTAGTTCCATCATGCTCTTGTGAATTTGAAGGGTGCACACAAGGGTATATAACTAGGGGATAATCATTGCCAGTTTAAGGGATCAGTGTTGCAAGAACGGGTGTAATTGCTTCACTTTGCTGACTCCCTGCATGTCAATTGAACACCTGATAATCTGTCTCAGCTGTGGCTCTGTCCTCATTTTGGAAGTTACATTTCAGTTGGGTGGCCCTTTAGTGCCCCCTCAAGTCATGTGTTTCAATGCAATCTTCCCTGCTTGTTGCCCACAGTGGAGACCTTGCCCTGCAGCACAGCAAAATCCACCCCCGCCTCAACCCTGGCGTGGCCACTGTGGAGACTTGTCTGAGAGATCCCCTGATGTTGATGTGGTGCAGCCTGCGAAGCCTGGCACTGATCCCTGCGAGTGCTGCATGATTCAACTTATGTGAACTAGCCTCGGAGCCCTGAGCGAAGTGCAGGTCGCCAGCTGCATGCCGTTTAAATCCTGTTGTGAAGTACATCATCCTAACTGCACACTGACCTGGGCTCTTAATCCAGTGTGGTGGGGTGATTCTGGTGAGCAGGCACCATAATTAGATGCAGATTTATGTTAATTACGCTAGTGATGTTCAGTGGCAGGAAACATGTCTGCCATTGATGGTTGAAATGCACAATCGTTTCCTCATTTTATGTCATCTGAAATCGCGTTTTAGGCCTTCTCGCAAGATTCAGCTCACGCACCTGCCATGACGCCCATCCCGATTGGGAGCAGAAAATCTCGGCCCATGTTCTGAAACCAACCAGGGAATAATCTATTTTAGACTGACTTAATGTGGTAATGAGTACTACATTACTCTCATGTGTAATGAGACAGGATTAGTTAATGACCTCATTGTAAAGGATCTTCTAGGTAAGAGTGATCATAATATGATAGGCTTTCACATTCAGTTTGAAGTTGAGGAAACTAGTGCCTTAAACATAAATAAAGGCAATTACAAGGATATGAAGACAGAGTTGGCTAAAGTGAACTGGAAAAATAGAATAAAAGGTAATAACAGTAGAGAAGCAGTGGCAGATATTTAAGGAGATATTTCATAACTCTCAACAGAGATATATTCTATTAAGAAAGAAAGGTTAACGAGAAGGATGCACCATCCATGACTAACTGAGCAAGTTAAAGATGGTATCAAATTGAAAGAAAAGATGTACAATGCTGCAACTATTAGTAATAGATGAGAAGATTGGGGAAATTTTAGAAACCAGCAAACGTGACCAAAAAGATAATGAAGATGAAAAAATGGAGTATGAGAGAAGACTAGCAAGAAATATAAAAACAAACATTAAAAGCTTCTATAAGTATATAAAAAGGAATAGAGTAGCGACAATGAGCATTGGTCCTTTAGGGGTGAGACTGAGGAATTAAAATGGAAAGCCAGGAAATGGAAAATGTTTTGAACAAATATTTTGTATCTTTCCTCACAGTAGAAGTCACAAAATGCATCCCAAAAATAGTAGAAAAACAGGGGGAAAGAGAGAGACGTAAAACAATCTCAATCCCTAGATACAAAGTTGAGACAATGGCTTCCCAAATACCAGACCAACACCATAGATGGTATCTCTTTCGACCACTAGTGACTGGGACATTATCAGCCCTGAAATCAAAGCCAATTCCAGATGATGGATAAACATCCCTTTTGAAGTCATCGTGGAGGAGGATGGTCACATGACTCAAGTGACCATTTTGAAATTCCTATACACCTTTGAGAACTGAGGACTAGTTAGTCTGCTGTTTTAACATCCAGCTGGTGAGTCACCAAGAAGCAGCACCACCCCCCCCCAGGCAGAACAACAGCCTGTACCTCGAAACCTGCTACTGCTGGAAAATTTCATACCATCGCCTATAGGCTCGACTCAATCTTTGTGTGCCTACCTCGTCATACAGTATCAGCACCAGCTGAAAGGCAAATACTATAACTCTGGTCTTCAGCCAGCCGAACTTGAACTACTACATGAAAGAATCCCTCGTTGGATTCTGGCTTGGGATTCTGGAAATGACATGAACTAATATTCATTTCTGTGGCTTTTGTCCTGTAAAATTCCTTTTTCCTGTCCCACCTTTGCTGTGTAAGTGTGTGTGTGTCTTTGGAGTGAAATGTTGCAGACAGTCCTTCTCCCAGGTTTTTGAATGTGAAATAAACTTAACCTTCTGAGTTAATCCTAACTCTAGTTTTCTGCGGACTATTAATAAATTGGATCACAAAAAAATGAGGGGTTGGGAAAACACGCCACTGCATATTAAAAAAAAATCAAAACACCTGCTTACGGACGGGTGGTAAGAGGAAATAAATACAGTGAGCCTATCTCCCCACCCCTGTCCATAACAATAGCCTGGGGGTTTCTTCGAAACAGAGGAGGCTAAGGAGAGATTAAATTGATTAAAGATTGTAAGGGACCTAGAAAAGGACAAATAGGAAAGACCTAAATCCCTTAGCAGAGAGGTCAATAACCAGGGTGTATAGATTCAAAAGTAATTGGTAGAAGGATTAGAGAACAGCTCAGGGGAAATGCTCTCAACCAGTGGGTGGTAAGGATCTGGAATTCATTCCCTGAAAAGGTGGTAAAGACAGAAATCCTCATCGCTACTTAAAAAAATACTTAAGAGACTTGAAGTGCTGTAACCTATTATGGATCAAGTGCTGGAAAATGACATTAGATTGTATAGCCCTTTTTTTGGCTGGGACAAACATAATGGGTTGAGAGGCCTCCTTCTGTGCATGAATTTTCTTTGTTTCTATGTAGGGAGAGGGAGACATGCAGAGAAGGAGAGAGACACACACAGACACACACAGGTGAATTGAGACAGAGGGATGGTGAGAGACACAGAGGGTGAGAGTCACTCAAAGGGGCAGAGATACAGAGGGAGGGGGTGGGAGGGGCAGACACAGAGGAGTTCAGCACTTTGTGTGAGGGGCTCATTTTCTGATGAGCAGGTTTCCTAACACTTGTGTAGAATTGATTTTGAAGATTCTGTGAAGGAGGCATTGCTGGGTCTGGTGCTGGAGAATGAGGTGGGCCGAATAGACCAAAGATGGAATTTGACGGCCCGTCATGGCGGGGGTGGGGCTGGGGCCGTAAAATGCAGGGAGGCGTTTAAAAGGCCCCTTGACTTTGGCGGGACTGTAAAATCCCACTGTCATACAATTCGGCCTCAAGTGTCTGTGGTGGATCATCGTATCACAAGGTTTAGATTCGTAATGGAGAGGAGCAAGCAGCAGACTATAGTAGTACTTCTAAATAGGAAGAGGGTTAATTTCAATGGGATGAGAGGGCATCTAGCCAGAGTAAAATGGAACCAAAGGCTGACTGGGAAAACTTTAATGAAACAATGAGTGATCTTTAAGAGATGTTTCAGGTACAGATTCAGTACATTCCAAAAAGTCATTTGCACATCTATCAGAATTTCAATTCTCACAATCCCAGAATGGGAAATAAGAATACTGGTCTGAACTGGTCTTGTATACCTTAAAATGGAACACCAGTAAAAACTGGGAAATAAGAGTACTGGTCTGAACTATTTTTTCCTTCTGGGATGCCATATGCAGACCATGGATAGGTTTTAGATTGCATCAGGCATCAACTCATAGAAGGGTGGACACTCCTTGTCTTGGGGAGCTGTGCACAGGATATGGGTGGGTGCTGAGCTCAGTAGACCCATAGCAGGAAAAGAGAAATTTACATTTGAATCCAGGTACTAGAGAAAAAAGTATTGGAAAAATGATGAATATTGGAATAATCTGCACTTGTGCGGTGGAGTCAAAAATATTATGGAAGTTGTAGCTGGATACTCTGGGCTTGGGGGTGGTGTACTGGAAAAGCACCAAAGTGGGTAAACATGTATGGAATTATAGAGTGTACAACACTGACACCTTAAGGCAGGTGATTGATATGAACAGTGATAACACAGCAGGGAGCTAAATAAAACAGGAGAGCCCCAGTCACTCACAGGGCAGAGTTTTACATCCTGCGGCCGGGTGCGCGCCCAACCCCTCAGGTGTAAAATAGCGTGCGATGATGCCAGGCAAGCGTCCCGATGTCAACGCGCACTCACGCGATATTTTAGGTGGCGGGCACGCGCAAGAGTCGGCAGTGCGCCTGCCGACAATTAAGAGGCCAATTAAGGCGATTAATCAAATAATTGAAAGCTATTTTTTGCTGCCCGCCCAACCTCACGATTGGCGGGTGGGCAAATCGGCCAGGCAGCCTTTGGATTTTTTATGAAACCTCATCCAGAGGCGGCATGAGGTTTCTAGCAGCAATAAAAAAAATTTACATATAATTTTTAATACATCCCTGTTCATGCGACTGAGTCACATGCGGGGACATGTTTCTCTCATTTTTAAAATCTTTATTTTTGTCTCCACAATTCTTCAGCTCCCTGAAGCAGCACCGTGCCCTGAGGGAGCTTTCATTGCGGGGTCCCCTGCCCATCTACAGACTTCAGTGGTTGCCCTCCTCCTGCTCCCACCCCGGCAACGCTGAGCTTCTCAGCGCACCTTCCAAGCAGGCTGGCAAATTAACGGGGGCCTATCATGGGCAGTGGTGGACCGTTTCCTGGCTGCCCTCGGGCATGCCCACTGCACCTGCCCGACAGTTCTGAAACAGAAGTTTCTATTTGAGTATATAGAACTCCTATTGTCAAAGTGCTGCTGTTGTTGGGAAACAGTTCCAGTGGTCGCTCTCTGCTCTATGTCCAATCAGCCACTTCCCATGTAATTCTTATTACAGTGTCAGGCTATTCAAATGAGGGCACAATACAGTCAAACTTGATGCTGACCTCAACAGCTGTCCACTCACCACACACTTAAGTCCTGAGTCACGAGACAGTGATCGAGAGTGCAGAACCCTGTTTGTCCCCTTCCTAGCCCAGTGCTTGTACTGCTGGCCTATAATAATAAATTAAAATCAGGCCTATACTGTTTGTAGAATATGTTGAGATCAGGTGTTACATATTGTATAAACCAGGGGTGGGCAACCTATGGCCCATGGGCCAGATCTGGCCCACTGCTCAATTTCATCAGCCTACAGCAAGACTTCTAAAAATTGAAATGAGCTCAGGTGTTTTGTGTAGAGTCTGAATACGGTACTAGATCCTTCTATTGTCTAAGTAACTTCTTTTGTTGTTGTCTCAGATGCTATTTTTGGTGAGATCTGTACAAACTCATCATGACAGCATGGATGCTCATTTGTCTCTGTAACTGACCACAATGGTGCGTGAAAACAATTAAGCCCTGGGTGAACTTTAGGACAGTGTTAGGCTTTTGGGTTTGGAAACTTGCCATCTAATTTAAACAAAAGAATGACACCAGGAATGCTGAGAAACACAGGCTTGAATTTCGCGTCTGTTGGGTGCACGCGATCGGCGGGTCTGGGAGCAGATGGGAAGCGCTTCCCCGGCCGCGATCGGCCCCTGACTAATTAACCAATTAGCCAATTAACAGCCAGCTAGCATGAAATGTGCCCAGAGAAAAGCTCAGCCCTGCTGGGGTGGAGGCAGGAAGAGGGCGGCTGCTGACGTCACCGCGAGTGCTGCTGAGTGCTTCCATTGAGCTCCCTGAAGACAGGCAGCTGCCTCAGGGAGCTGCAGACCTCCAAATAATAAAATAAAACACAAAATTGCTGCAAAAATTGTCCACACAGCACAATCAAGCACCTGAAAACATACTTCATAAAAAAAGTCACCAGATATTTTTTATTTTTTACCCTTAAGGAGATATCATTCTGCCCTTAGATGAGGTTTCATCAAAAATATAAAGCCTGCCTGGCCGATTGGCCCGTCTGCCAACTGTAAGGTTGGATGTGCCACAAAAAAACCGCTTGCAATTGGGCTGTTAATGTGCTTAATTGCCTGCTTAATTGTCACCATGCGCTCTTCCGACTTCTACACGCGCCCGCCAAGCAAACTATCACGTGAGTGCACAATGGCATCGGGACGCTCACCCGAAATCATCTCACATGATTTTATGCCATTTGGGTTGGGCGTGCGCCTGCCTGCGGGGCGTACAATTCTGGCCATGATCTTTAGCTATGGTTGCTGTCTTGTGGGAAGAGCTCAAATCAGCAGATTACAAGTTGACAATGCAGTTTGATGTACTAAAACTCCACCCACACTGTTGATTTTTATGTGTGCGTGGCCAGCAACTGATTTCGTCTATGTGTGAATGGCCCGTGATATGTAAAGGTTCCCCACTCCTGGTATACACACATTAGCTGTTTGTATCACACTTACTATCACAGCAATACTGGATCCCTGGGAAAACTAGCCTTCACTCACACTTAATTTTGTTGGTTTTGTTTCATATTTGGGACAGTTGTATGAAACACATTTCCTATCATTGGCTGGGTCTCATATCCAAGCCATTGATGTTGGCTGCATTCAGCAAAATTTATTAAACCAGAAATAGTTGAAGATAAACTATATTAATTTACATTTAGATTTTATTCACAGCTACTGTTGTTCCGATATCTGGCACCTCTTAGCTTGAATCATTGCATCAATATTTGGAGCGGAGGGCTGGGCTGAGGTCTGTCTTGGATAAAAACATGAGAATGACTTGTCACTAAACAATTCTGTGCTCCAATTTCTAATCCTGGAAGTGAATTCCACAGCTTCAGAGCTCTGTGTAAATAAGTTTCTCTTGATCACTATTCTCATTCTCTTACGTTTAATATAGTATCTATAGGCTTGAATTTTCAACAGGTTGAGATGACTTGGGAGCCTTTTAAAATGGCGGTGTAAGAAACTGGGGTCTTTAAAAGCAGGTATTTTCTGCATCATATTGGATTAGTTACGTAGCATTGTCTCTCTGGAAAGAGGATTTCTAAACACTTCGAACTCTAAATAGTCTTATTTCAGGTTGCTATTTTGACATTCCTAAGCTGTTAGGATGACACCTTGTGCACCCCCATATCTATGCAATTGTTTAGAAAGGGCTAGGATATAACCCTCAGCAGGATGTAAACTAAAAAGTTGACCTGGTGCAGGGTGGTGAGCAGGGGGGCTGGTAACCACCCTGACAATTTGGGTACCTGTCTTGTATCCATTAGTCTAAAGGATGTAGATTGGTGATTGACATTGGGTAAGCTACCAGCCCCCAGAAAAAGGGTATATTAACAAGTGCACACACACAGGGGCCAGGTCGTATACTGATAAGGGATCTTATACTGCTGAGGTGCTGGGGAGGTTGCAGTACTTGTCAGCAGCCAATCTCTAGCATGGATAAGGAGGAGGACGAGGAGGAGGAGGTTGATGAGATTAACACACTCTGTGCCAACTGTTTGTCTGCCGTCTGGAACCAGTAAACCATAACTGTCACGGGTTGTATACTTTGTCTAATTAGTTAACATATCATATCTAAACTGTTGTTTCTGAATAAACTTTAATAAATCATCTTAAAATTACTAATGACTAGTTGACGGCCTATTTAGGTATCTGTGGCCCCCAAACCCCAGGAAATCTTACTTTGGGCAGGTCCTGATTCCAAGATTCCTATTCCTGGGCTGTCTGATTTTCAGGAGTGTTTTATTAAGACGCAGGCTGGTTCTAGTCAAAAGCCTGCACCCTGCACTCCTCACTTGGTCAGCTCCATTGCGAGGTCTGCAGCTTTCACTGAATCAGGCCAGGTTTTAAAGGACTTGTGGTTCACAGCTCCTCAGAGGAGTCGAGAACCATAGTCAACATGAGGGGATTTTTTAAAAGGTAAGTTTGCCCTCCCCCATACCTGGGTTTGCCCCGTCCTGCCCCCATAGGTCCTTATGCCCCCTATGTCATGGTATGCTCCCACTCACTCCCATGGCCCCTCATGCCCATGCCAAGCTATGGCATTTTCATGCCCATTCACCAACTACAGACTTTATGGGAATAATGAACCCAATAGTGACAGTAGGATGTGTTTAAAAAAAAGCTTTTCAAAAAAAGTTATTCATTCATTAATTTCCACTATGTTAAAAAAGTCCTTTCACTACAACCCTATGAAATTATCAATCATCCAGGCCCTTTGAAGTTTCAATAGCTGAAGCTGCAGGCATTTTAAACCTTTTTATTTTGTGTAAAATAAACATTGTGCAATTGACAGAAGAGATCAGAGCGCCAGAGCTGTCAACCAACCAATGTTTTCTCTGGGGCTCAGGTGATTTAGAACGCTAATGGATTTCTGGGCTCTGAGCCAAGCTCATTATGTATTCTTGGCGAGCCGAGCTGGGAATTTTCCCAACTCTTACTATGCGCCTTAGTGATGAAAATCCTGGCTTGTTCCTTGTCTTGACACCTCAACTAATTGAAATAGTCTGCTTCTGTCTATCTATTCTATCTTTCATAATTCAAACATTTCTGTCATAGCACCCTGGAATAAATGTTGAATGTGAGAATGCTGAGGCCTAACAGAAAGGCTACAAGGTCAAAAGGTCAGAGACTGAGCCACCTTGGTCAGAACCTGCCCTGTTTGATATCCTGCCCTCCTAATCTGTTATCCAACCACAATTGGCTACTTTAGTGATTATTCGCTATTGAACCACAATCACACTTCCCGCTGCACAAGCCTTGTAAGCATTGTTTCTGGGTCAACCACTATGGGGAGCAAAACTGTATGAAGTGGGAGAAAGAGGAGCTGATCTTTCCCATGGCTTTACTACATGCTTTATTGTATAACCTTTACAGTTCAGATAAAGTAAACTCTCAGGATTTTTTTGAGGTTTCTTTGAATATTTTCCTCACTTGGAGTGACTATTGACAATGCAGCCAACACAACAACATGGTGCAGAGCACCCTATTAACACTGCACAATTTAGGGTTAGTGGTTGCTTGTTAGGATTAGGATTAGAAATCACCATTGGCGATACCAATGTTATGATCAGACACCACCGAGGTCCCCCAATTTGTTAACTTCACGAACGAGACCCCCATTTTGTTATGCTCCTGGGTGAGGAGGAATGAGCTGGCTCCCTTTTTTTTATTGAACCCCTTCAGTTGGTCACAACAAGGTTAATTTAAAAGGCATCCCTTCACCCTGTGGATACCTTTTCCCAGTCGAAATGTATTTATATTTAAAGGAGCCAATTTAACCAGGCTTTGTTGAGTCAAAGAAAGAGTAAGTTTATTAGTCACTAAAACCCAAGAAAAATAACGAAAACACAGCACATATACACACAGATCAGAGATGAGTCCAAATAAAAGTTTTTTAAAATATACGAATCAGTCTTTGGCTTGTCTGTGAGACGTAAATGGTGGTACATTGTGGCTGTTAAGTTGGGTGATTCCACTGGAGCTGACTTTGGTAGTTTTGCAGTTAGTTTGGTTCTGCAGGATGGCTGAAAGGTTGCGTTATTTCCTTCAGGTTGTGGCTTCTGTTTTGCCTCTGGCAACAGAGTGAGAGAGAGAGAGAGGGAGAGATCTTTTGCCTGCAAGCTGCAGGGTGGGTTCTTCTGCTTGTTGTCACACACAGTCACACAGCACCCCAGCTTTTAACTGATTTTTCCCTGTGTATCCTGGAAGGGAAAAAACTGACTTGCACCCACAGTCCATCTTCTTTTCATCTCAACCATTTACACATTCTGGGATATAAATCAACAGGAGATGGGTTTTGAATATCTGCTGAGAAGTGCAAATCAGTCTTTTTATAAAGTTCAGTCTTTTGCTCTTTCCTATCTCCCTTTCAAGTGTTTCTGTTTGAAGAAGGCCATGACCACTTGCAGGTTCAACATTCCGTGTCCTCTCAGGACCAGTTGGTCAAATATAATTCACATAGGAATTTTCCAGAAAGTGGCCACTTTACATTATTAGCCATCTTTTGCTCAGAATCTTATATATTTTTTTAAAAAGGTCTTCCTTAAAAAGTTCAAATTGCCCGTAGGTAATTGGTACCATTAGTCCGCTGTCGTAACACCATTGGCACTAGACATGTCCTTTTACATTTCATGCTTTTTGATGAACCACATGTCAGTCACAAAACAGCCTCATGAAATGCTCATTTCAGAAAATTTCTTCAGGCCCTAGACTGATTTCCTCTCATTTCACATCTCTACATTTCTCAAAAAAAAAGACAACAAGAATATTAACTTTAAGGCACAAGAACAGATGCTCTACTCGTTGCTTTCAATCATCTGGCTCTCTGCAAACAGTTTATGGTAATATCATATCACCAGATTCCACTAGTTACCATCTGATTCCACCATTATATCGCTATCCATTTCCCACTTTTGCCTTCACTGGAGCTGGTTTCACCACCATGACCTTTGTCCATACTGAGGCACTTTGATTCCCTTAATTTGGTCTCACAGTGTAAGTGGTCCCTGGATTTGGTCTCACAGTGTAAGCGGTCCCTGGATTTGGTCTCACAGTGTAAGTGGTCCCTGGATTTGGTCTCATAGTGTAAGCGGCTCCTGGATTTGGTCTCACAGTGTAAGTGGTCCCTGGATTTGGTCTCATAGTGTAAGCGGTCCCTGGATTTGGTCTCATAGTGTAAGCGGCTCCTGGATTTGGTCTCACAGTGTAAGTGGTCTCATAATTTGGTCTCACAGTGTAAGCGGTTCCTCAATTTGGTCTCTTGGTTTGGGTGATCTGTGCTATTAGTCATTCAGTGTAAGTGTTCTCAGGATCAAATCTCTCTGCCACTCAATAAGATCATAGCTGACCTTCTACCTCAACTCCACCTTCCCACACTGTTCCCATAGTCCTCGATTCAATTAATTATTCAAAAATTTATCAATTTGTCTTGAATATACTCAACCGAACACCCAGAACTCTCTGGGATAAAGAATTCCAAAGATTCACAAGCCTTTGAATGAAGAAATTTCTGCTCATTTCAATCCTAAATGGCTGAACCCTTATGCTGAGACTGTGGCCTTTAGTTCTAGGTTCCCCATTCAAGAGAAATATCCTTCCAGAATCTATCCTTTCAAGCCCCTTAAGAATTTTATATTTCAATTAGATCACCTCTCATTCTTCTAAACTCTAAGGAATATAGGTCTAATCTACCTAATAGGACAATCCTCTTATCTCAGGAACCTAGCTAGTGAATCTTCTTTGCATCCCTCCAGGACAAGTATATCCTTCCTTAGGTAAGGAGACCAAAACTCCACACAGTACTCCAGGTGTGATCTCACCAAAGCCCTGAACAATTGCAGCAAGACTTCTTTACTCATATGCTCCAATAATTTGTAATAAAGGCTAGCATACCATTTGCTTTCCTAATTGCTTGCTGTATTTGTAGGTTAACTTATTGTGACTTGTGTATAAGGACACCCAGGTCCATCTGGTACCAACGTTTCTCAGTCTCACAACAGTTAAAAAATATTCTGCTTTTCTATTCATCCTAGCAACGTGGATAACATGTTTCTACATATAATATTCCCTCGCACATGGTCTTGCCCACTCACTTAACCTGTACACGTCCCTTTGCAGCCTCTTTGGGTTCTCCTCAGTTTATACTTCCATTTAACTTTCTATTGTTAGCAAACTAGGATGCATTACATTCAGTCCCCTTATCTAAGTCAATGATATGGATTGTAAAAAGCTGATCCTTGTAAACCCCTACCCGTTATAAACCTGTCAACACACAAATGACCCCTTTATTACTGTTTTCTGTCCATTGACCAATCATAATTTCATACTGATATATTACTGCCTAATCCAATGAGCCCTAATTTTGCATAATAACCTCTTGTATGTCACCTTAATTCTTTAAAATCTGAATATGCTACATCCCATGGTTCCCATTTATCTGCATCCCCATTTCCCCCACTGGTTACAATCTCAAAAGATTCAAATATATGACAAACATAATTTCCCTTTCATAAATCTGTGTTAAATATGTTCAATCATATCATGATTTTCCAAATACCATGTTACCATGTCCCCAATACTAGGTTCTAATACTTTCCCTACTACTGATGTCGATTCCCTTTGTCCTTCCTTCCTTTCTTGAATAGCAGGGGTATGTTTGCTAAATGCTCAATTCCAATATATGAGGACTATTCTAGAACCTAAAGAATTCTGGGAGATCAAAATGAATGCATTCATATCTTTGTAGCTACCTATAATCATAGAATGAGTACAGTATAGGAGGCCATTTGGCCCATCAAGCTCATGCTGGATCTCTGCAAGTGCAATTTAGTTACTTCCACTTCCAGGTCCTATCCCTGTAGCCCTGCATTTTTTTCCTTCAGGTGTTTATCCAATTACATTTTGAAAGCCACAGTTGAATTTGCTTCCACCACTCTTTCGGGCAATGCATTCCAGAGAACCACTTGCTGTATAAAAACATTTTTCCTATGTTGCTTTTGATTATTTTGCCAATCACTTTAAATCCGTGTCCTCTGGTTCTTCACCCTTCTAACAATAGGAAAAATTTTCTCCATCTACTCTGCGTAGAGCCCTCATGACCTTGAGCACCTCCATCAAATCTCCTCTCAATCTTCTCTTCTCTCAGCTCAATCCCAGCTTCTTCAATCTACCTACATAACTGAAGTCCCTCATCCTTGGAACCATTCTTCCAAATTATGGCATCTTCTCTAAAACCTTCATATCCTTCCTAAAGTGTAGTGTCCAGAATTGGAGACAATACTCTAGCTGAGGGTGAACAAGTGTTTTATAAAGGTTAATCATAATTTCCTTTCTTTTGTACACTATGCCTCCGTTATAAAGCCCAGGATTCTGTATGCCTTATTAGCCACTTTTGCAATCCGCCCAGACACCTTCAATGATTTGGGTACATATACCCCTGGGTCTCTGTGTTTCTGACAACTGCAACCCCCCCGACCTCCCCGCCCTGCACCACTATATTATTGTATCTTTAGTTAGTATTGCCTCTTCTGAAACCCTAACATGCAGGACATCAGGTCCAGGGGATCTGTCGACTTTTAGTACCATTAATTTCTTCGGTACAATTTCTTTACTATTACTAATTTAATTTTCTCATTCTTGTTAGACTCTTGGTCCATTGCTATTTCAGGAATGTTTGTGTCTTCTACTGTGAAGACAAATACAAAATATTTGTTCAATATCTCTGTCATATCTTAATTTCCCATTATAATTTCTCCTGTCTATGTCTCTAAGAGGCCCCTATATTCATTTTCACTAATCTCTTCCTTTATACATACCCATAGAAGCTTTTACAATCTTACCTCCCTTGCCAGTTTACTCTTTATCTTATTTTCTGTTCATCAGTTTCTCTGCTGAATCTTAAAATCCTCCAAAATCCCAGGCTTACTACTTTTTCTAGCAGCATTATAAACTTCTAATTAATATTGCACTTTAAAGCACTGAAGAAGAACTAACAGCAGTGCCTTCACAAGATCCTCCAAATCTGATGGCAAGGAAGGTGGTATAACACCCTCTCCCAAGCCAACATGCCCAGCATTAAGGTGCTAATCGCTCAAAACCAACTTCGCTGGATGGGACATGTTGTTTCTATCCTTGATAACAGACTCTCAAAGAACTGCTCTACTTGAAACTCGGTCGTGGCAGAAGATGCTCAGAAGGGCAATGGTAAGACTTTAGGGATATCCTCAAACCATCCCTGAAGGTCAAACACCCTCACCGATTCATAGGAGTCCCTAGCTTAAGACCAACCAAAATGGAGAAGGTTCATTCAGAAAGATACCATACACAGCAAGAGGCATTACCAGAAGCACGCAGAAGCAAAGTCGAGGTCTCGGAGGCAGCGCACAAACATTCCAACAACTCGTAGCAGAGTCTGCAGATTGCACATGGGATTTATCAACTATCTCTGAGCCCATCAAACTGGGGTGGGGAGCAAGTCAACCTTGATCCTGAGGGGCTGCTAAAGAAGTCTATACTAAACTGCTGTGGTTCAGTTGTTAGCACTCTTGTCTCTGAGTCATAAGGTTTCAGGCTCAAATCCCACTCCAGGACTTGAGCACTAAAATCAAGGTTAACACTCCAGTGCAGTACTTAAGTATGCTGCCTTTTGCATAAAATAGTAAACTGAGAGCCCCATCTATCTCCAGTGGCACATAGAAAAGACCCCATGGCACTATTTCAAAGGTGTCCTGGCCAATATTTATCCTCAGAATAGAGTATCTGGTTGTGCGAGCTTGCTGTGCACAGAATTGACAGTTGCATTTTCTACATTACAACAGTGACCACACTTCAGAAGTGCTTCATTGGCTGAAAAGTGCTTTAAGGCATCCAGTGGTCGTGAAAAGCACTATATAAATGCAAGTCATTTCCTTTTAGCCACAGTTGGCCCACTTATCCCATAGGCTATTTATGCCTTAAGGGAGTGTATAGTTGTTGCAAATTATGAATTAATTCTTGAAATGTTTTCCATTACCTAGTCACCATATCTTTTATTCTTGTTTCTCAATCTAGCTAAATTCCTCTCATACCTATATAGCTTACTTTGTTTAAATTTAAGAGCCTAGGTTCAGACTCAAATCACTCAATATAAAACTCAATCATATTATACTTCCCCAGAATCTGATATTCAACAATGTTATTAACCCTTCCTCATTGCTCAATACTAGATTGACAACAGTCTGTTGCCTATTTATTTCCCTGACATACCAATCTTGAATACACTCACTGAACTCGTTCTCCATACTATTATTGCAAATTTAATTTGATCAGTTTATTTGGAGATTAAAGGTCCCCCCATTACATGTACCTCTAATTTCCCAGTTTACACTCTGCCTGACATTACAACTACTGTTAGCGATTTGCAAATTACTCCAAGTATTTATTGCTTCTTGCTATTTCTTAACTCCATGCAACTGGTCCTACAATCTTAATTTTCTAAGCCAAGGTCCTTTCTATCATTATCTCATCATTTATCAGGGCTTACCCAAACCCCACTTTTTCTCTTCTAAAAGTCAAGTATTCTATAATAATTAGCTTCCAACCTTGATCATTTTGCAACCACGTATTTATACTGGCTATTAGATCAAACCAATTTATTTTTATCTGTGCTATTCAATTATTTATTTTATCATGAATGCTTCATACAATATAATACTATTAGCTTTAATTTGTTTATTTTTTTCCCAATGTCACTTTAGTCTCTTACACCCTATTACCTATTAAGTTGTCTGTCCCTTCCTGATCCACCCTGACGACCTTTAGCTAAATCACCACTCTGCTCTGCAGCCTTGGTAGTCTTTTGCTGGTACTGAATTTATGCTTTTCTGAATCCTTCTAATCACAGTTTCAGCTTAACATCCCACCTATTGCCCTAGTTAAAGTGATGGAAAGGTTCATCAACAGCGCTATCAAGCAGCACTTGCTTAGCAATAACCTGCTCACTGACGCCCAATTTGGGTTCCACCAGGGTCACACAGCTCCTGACCTCATTACAGACTTGGTTCAAACATGGACAAAAGAGCTGAACTCCAGAGGTGAAGCAAGAGTGAGTGCCCTTGACATCAAGGCTGTATTTGACAGAACATGGCATCAAGGAGCCCAAGCAAAACTGGAGTCAATAGGAATCAGGGGGAAAACTCTCCGCTGGTTGGAGTCATACCTAGCACAAAGGAAGATGATTGTGGTTGTTGGAGGTCAGTCATCTCAGCTCCAGGACATCACTGCAGTTGTTCCTCAGGGTAGTGTCCTAGGCCCAAACATCTTCAGCTGCTTCATCAATGACCTTCCTTCCATCATAAGGTCAAAAATGGGGATGTTCGCTGATGATTGCACAATGTTCAGCAACATTTGCAACTCCTCAGATACTGAAACAGTCCATGTCCAAATGCAGCAAGACCTGGACAATATCCAGGCTTGGGCTGACAAGTGGCAAGTAACATTCACGCCACACAAGTGCCGGGCGAGCATCTCCAACATGAAAGAATCTAACCATCACCTCTTGATGTTCAATGGCATTACCATCATTGAATCCCCCACTATCAACATCCAGTGGGGATTACTATTGACCAGAAACTGAACTGGACTAGCCATATAAATACTCTGGCTACAAGGGCAGGTTAGAGGCTAGGAAATGTGCGACGAGTAACTCACCTCCTGACTCTCCAAAGCCTGTCCACCGTCTACAAGGCAGAAGTCAGGAGTGTGATGGAATACTCCCAACTTGCCTGGATGAGTGCAGCTCCCACAACACTCAAGAAGCTTGACACCATCCAGGACAAAGCAGCCTGCTTGATTAGCACCACATCCACAAACATTCACTCCCTCCACTACTGACATACAGTAGCAGCAGAGTGTACCATCTACAAGATGCACTGCAGGAATTCACCAAGGCTCCTTAGACAGCACCTTCCAAACCCATGATCACTACCATCCGGAAGGATAAGAGCAGCAGATAGATGGAATACCATCACCTAGAAGTTCCCCTCCAAGTCACTCATCATCCTCACTTGGAAATATATCGCCGTTCCTTCATTGTCACTGGGTCAAAATCCTGGATCTCCCTTCCTGACAGCACTGTAGGTGTACCTACACCACATGGACTGCAGCAGTTCAAGAAGGCAGCTCAGCTTCTCAAGGGCAGCTAGGAGTGGGCAATAAATGCTGGCCTAGTCAGCGATGCCCATGTCCCATGAATGAATAAAAAAAAAAAATCCAGGGCCCTGGGCCCAGGCCAGTTTAAGTGGAACCTATCCCAAAGGAACAGCTCCCCTTTTCCCCAGTACTGATGCCAGTGCCCCCCGATTTGAAACTCCCACACAGCTCTCAGCCACTGAGTTAGCTATTTAAATTGTTTGTCCCTACGCCAATTTTCACATGACTCAGATAGTAATCTAAAGATTCTTGTGTGTGAGGTTGTGTTTTAATTGACACAAGTTCCTCAAACTCTTCTCACCAAACTTCATTCCTAGTTTTACACGTTGTCGGTTTCAACATGGACCACACCAACTGAATCCTCTTCTCCTTCTCCAAGTTCTTTCCAACCTCAAGGAGATGTCTTTTAACTTTGGCACTAGGAGGCAATACAACCTTCAGGACTTCAGTTCACAGCTGCAGAGAACAGTAATTAGCCCCAGTGCCTGTACTACTCCCTCCCACTATCACATTCCTTTTTACAGTCCCCACTTGAATTACCTCCTATACTACGGGCTATGGTCAGTTTGCTCAGCTACTCTACAGACCTTTCCCACATCCACATAGGCAGCAAGAACTTCATGCCTGATGCATAAGAGTAAAGATCGAGGCATTGCATCTGCCTGACGTGGTATAATTAGCCCCTGGATTTGATATCAGAGGAAGCAAAGACCCCAGGAGCAAAGGTGGTCAGGCTTGGACTGGTGAGTACCACCAGGCTACATGGGGCAAACAAAACAGGCATACCTGTACTGCCCAGGGGAGATGCAGCAACAGAGGCACAAGAATATTTTGTACGAATCCTTTATTATCTTTCTAAAGACACACATGAAATCAAGGCTGTGTAAACAGAGGAAATGTTGCACAGACTGTGCCGAGTGGGAGTCCAGCCCGCCTCCTGGTGGAACACAAAATAACCCCAGGATGCTCAAATTTGCCTTCTACATCTGCATAAACAGCACAAAAAACAATATTCCTCTCATTAAACACTGACAATAATAAATGGAGATGGTATTATCTGGACTTGTGAATTAGGAAAGTATAAAAGTTTTAGCTTTTTACAGCACTCGGAATATCAGCTTCTTTATTAAAATAAAAGCAAGTTTATTTCATCTTCATATTTTATCATAAACCATCAAAAATACAAATCGTCAGTCAGGACCCTGAAAGGGGTTTGAATTAAGCCAAGTCAGCAAGTACCTGGCTTGTTAATTGACCAATGCTCATTTTCCACATGGGGGCAACAATATGAAGCAAAAACAAAAACCTGGGACTGGAGGAAAGGGAAAACAAAGTGTCAGTCATCAGATAGTTCCTGGTGGAAAGAATGCATCGGGACTTTATAAAACAAAGGCCCAATTTAAAACCTGGTCACTTTAGTAAAAAAACCACAAGGTCTTGCCAAGCAATTTCCCTGTCATTTTCTATCATCCATTCCACAACCCACTCTGGCTCATATCTATGTTGGTGTAAATCGCCGGGCCTGTGCACGAATCCTCTTGTCATACTCCACACGGTTTTGGCTGCAAAAGGAATATGAACAGCATTACCTAAGCAGAACGCTCATGACTGGCCATTAACCATGCAAAGCTATACAGTCTACTGAATGGGACAAAATAAGGCAATGTTAATTGAGGCTTAACCTGAGGCAATTGTTAACAAAGGCAGATATGGGGCTGATTTTTGTTAATAAACCTTAAACTAGCCCAGCACAACTTACCCCTCACTGGCGAGTCAGTGCTGCTGGCCTGCTTTCCCACAACTCTCAGGCCCTTCGCTAATAAATGTTTCAAATGTTTTTCTGAAATAAACTTTACTGGGCCTTCAATGAGCAAACCAGATCATAACACAATTTAGCACATAATTATTTGAAATTAAAATGGATCAAGTCCCAGTGTACTAACAGTTGGATACATGCCGATGATCCCCAGTCGAATAGTATCGAAATCTGCTATAATTACAGAAAGAACGCTGAACTCCAACTTAAACATCAGACCCTAACCGTCCCACCCTTAGCCCTCCCCAGGGCTTCATGCTCAGACTGATATTAACATCCTCCCCCCCAACCTGATCACTCACTCTCACTTTGAACCCAACAGCACATTCAGAGGAGAAATCCAGTTTGAACAATACTGCATTGATGCAACAGCCCTTCTACATTCACACTGGAGTAAATGGGGAAGAGTGGACTGAAAATTCACTGCGGCTCGCTCAGTCGAGCGAACAAACTATTCCACTGCAGCAGCTGAGCTTTTTTAAAAATGTGGGTTTCCAAACTGCATTCAGTGGCTGATTTTTCAACAGAATCGACAAACACAAAATATGAAACTCTATTGGTGTAGCTGAGCTGGCAGAATTTCTGACAAATGCCATCTCTCAGAGTTTAAGTCTGTCCCCTAAAAGAAAGGCAGCAGTTCAAAATGCGCAAGGAGCTGATGCTTACCAGTAGATTGTGTAGGCTTCTGCTTGAGCAGGATCCTGAACATTTGGTTCATTTAAAAGTTCTTGAATACCTAATAGTATCTAGAGGAATAAAAGCAAATAAAGAAGCAAAATGGGAACACTGCATGCAACCTTCGCCATCCAGACACATTGTGCTACCCCAAAATGACAACTCTCCTGGTGAGGGCGGCAAAGGAACAAAGAGAAAAGAAAGAAGGGTTTTTTTTTTTAACCTGAAGGTTGGCGTTCTGGAGGCTAACGGAACTGCTAACTGTTGTTAGTTAACGTATTAATAATCCCATCACCTGAGCTGCTTACTTCCAATATCAAAGCTTTGAAGCCTTGGGGTTTGAAGTACTTCAGGGGCCCTCAGGTACTCTTTCCCCATAAAACAATGATCACACCTCTGATCGGAAAGGTGCTTCTCATATGAGCAATATCTGAGATGAGTTAGCTACATTTGCAAAGCTGCTGCAGTTGGTACACAAACAGCAACAAGCTGACTAACAAGTTCATTGTTTTTGCAATTATTTAAAAGAGGAACGTTGGCCAGGATACTGGGAGAGCTCACTGCTCTTTTGAGAAGTGCCTCTTAATGTAGAGTAAAGCCACACAGGTCAGGAAAGTGCCAGGTCAGTGTTAGCTGATCAGAGCAGGGCAGAAATCCAAGAGCAGAAGTGTGGGTAGGGAAAGGGGCAACATAAAAAGCCCAAAGACCCTGATCACCACCCAGTGGCACCTACTGGCAAATGCACACTTGGTGAGGGCAGTATTATCATATATACTCATCCAAAAGTCTACCCCATGACTTTTGACCTCAAAGAAAAATGGAATTTTTCAGATACCTAGTGTAAATGTCAACCCCAGTTTTTCCAGGAATCAAACCATGTTGTGATTATTAATTACTTAACGGTAATTACTACAGCTCATTAATTTAAAGGCACGCACTGGAAACTTTAGATTTCCCCTCCGCCAATTCTAGCGGCAAACTCCCAGCCAATCAACAAAACTAATGCGTACCACACGATGTATCTCGAAAGAATAACAAGTACCCAGCTCAGTTTAAACTGGAGGAAAAAAAGTGGCAGAATGGGTTAGTGAGCATGGGTAAAATGGTCATATTATCACCATTGACTGTTGCTCAGGGAAGTGAAGATGATATTTCAGAATTCAGTGCTGGCTGGTGCACAAAATTCATGAAAAGGCATGACTTAGTACTATCAGAAAACAAAACTTTCACAGTCTGCCACGTGAACTTGACGATAAAATCATCAAATTCCACCGTTTTGTCATCTCACCTTAAGAATGCATACTTATTGGCCTGCATTGGAAATGTGGATGAAACACTGATGAACTTCGACATGTCAGCAAATAGGCTGTTACACAAGATTGGTAAAAAGGCTGCCCTTATAAAAATGACTGTTCACAAAAAGACATGGTTCACAGTGCTTTCATTTTGTATGGCAGATGGCACTAAATTAAATCTGAAGATGATATTCAAGTGCAAAGCTCTCCCCAGAATAATTTCAGAAAGGCATTGTTGGCCATGTTCATAAGAAAGGCAAGATGGATGGAGCGGATACAAGAAATGGATCAGAGAATTTGAGACCAGGTGGATATTTGTATAAATAAATCTCTCAAGGACAGTTTCCAAAAGATGTGGAACAACTGGATGTTGGAAGGCAAAAAAAAACTTACTAAAGGTGGAAACATGCGAGCACCCTCACTAGCAACACTGTGCCAACGGGTCATAGACTCATGGAATGAACTTGATCTCAACACTGTCAAAAAATAATTTCCAGAACGTAGAATACCGAATGAGCTCGACGGTAACCAGGGGCGATTACTTGTGATCGGATGATGTCAAAGTTACCAGTACGACTAATGATGATGATGATGATGATGAAGATGAGGAAGGTTCATATGACAATGCTCTCCAGCCAGGATATTGGGACAAATTGTTTGGTGATTCACATAGTGACCAGAGTGATTTTGAAGGATTTCAATAAGTGTTGTAGTGAATTTGTTATGGCATATATTAATATTGTGTTGCATGAAATGTATAGAAAATTTATAAAGTTATAAAATAAATAAATTTATTGGAGAATTAATACAAATTCCTTAGCATTGTTGGTTTTTACTTCATTCCAATGCAAAGTCTTTTTTAGATCCAAATCAAACACACACGTCAATCCTTCAAAAACATTACATGTGTGAAAGTTGACCCCCTGACTTTTGGCCTAAATAATTGGTCTCAAAAATTTGGCTTTTACACAAGTACATATGGTAGGTCCTGGTGCAATCCTCTTCAAAAAGCAGGCATCCTACTGAAACAGAGAACATCCACTCGGCAGGATATCAGTGGGGCCCCAATGAGAGTTGGTCTCAGGGAAGGAAGGGGGAGCATGGAGAGGGAAATACACTGCTGAATTCTGATATCAGTCACTTCACAGACAGAGGGGTCAGCACTGGGATTAACTGACTGGGGACTGAGAAATAAGCTGCTCTGTTACTGTAGGGTATTGTTAACAAGCAAGTCCCATCTCCTTTTTCCAAGATTAGGCAGATTAATCCCTCCAATACCCTGGCTTTCCCTCAATCCCACCAGTAGGAAAGGATCAAACTTCTAAATCACCCAGTGACAATTAGTGGAAGTGCTGTCTGCAGAGTTTCAGTTAAACGCCATGCTGCATCCTAATTCACATCACGCTGACCTGTTTGATGGTGATTGCTGGCCTCCAGTCCTTCTCCTCTTCTAGAATTGACAGACACACAGTTCCCGACGGATACACGTTTGGGTGGAATATTGGTGGCTCAAATTTGCCTTAAACAAAGACCAAAAGTTTGAAAGGCACTGGAGCAATGGAGGTAATTAAACAAATTAAAAACTGATCTGTCATCCCACATAAAGGCACAGCAAGTGTCAATCACGCTTGCTTAGACTGTGATCGACATGCAATGCAGCTGTCATCCCTAAGCTCAGAGAGCCCACCAAGATGCAGTATACTTAATTCATGAACAAGAGATCTGCGAACATCAGTACGAACCACATTGTACAACATTCTACTCTATTTCATTCAGAGTTGTAAATTACAAATTGAAACCATCCAAAACTGGCTTGGTGTGATGCTTCATTTAAATTGGTTGGAGTCATACCCAGCACAAAGAAAGATGGTTGTGGTTGTTGGAGGCCAATCATCTCAGCTGCAAGACACTGCTGCAGGAGTTCCTCAGTGCCGTGTCCTAGCACAGCCATCTTCAGCTGCTTCATCAATGACCTTCCTTTCAGCATAAGGTCAGAAATCGAGGTGTTCGCTGATGCTCGCAGAATGTTCAACACCTTCCGCAACTCCTCAGATAATGAGAGAGTCTGTGCCTGCTGGACAGCTAGCAGCAATGTACACCATCTACAAGATGCACTGTGGCAATGCGCCAAGCCTCCTTCTAAACCCACCCAGAAGGGCAAGGGCAGCAGATGCATGGGAACACTACCAACTGCAAGTTGCCATCCAAGTCACACAAAATCCTGACTTGGAACTAGATCACTGTGCCTTCACTGTTGCTGGGTCAAAATCCTGGAATACTCTTCCTACTAGCACTGGGGATGTATCGACACCACACTGACTCAAGAAGAAAACTCAGCACCACTTTAAGGACAATAGGGATGAGCAATAAATGCTGGCCTTGCCAGTGACACACACATCCCATGAATAAATAAAAAAAAACAAATTGCTATATTCTCACCATTACATCAAAGCAAAATACAGTGAATTAACAGTTCAGATGAAAGTTCTCCAGACAACACTGACAGTAGCGTACCCTAACTGTTCTGCAGAGTGCCCTGGAAACAGTGGTCTCGCACTACACAAGGTGATCAGAAGATAACATTTCATATTTTTGCTTTTACACTAGGATGCTTGTTTATTGTAGATACTTACACTTTGGTGGTGAAGATGGGTAGTCGTCCTTAAAAAGCACTCGGAGTTTAAATAAGCCTCCTTCCCAAGTTGTCTGTTGATGTGAAAGGCAACATGGTTTTACATCGAAGTTTATTGGATTAATTCTGTTCAATGTGCTTCAGCCAGTTTTACTCACCCCTTTTTTGCCTGGAATAGCACATTCCCAATTCATCAGGTTCATCGTGCCATCTGGATTCTTCACAGGCACAGCCACAAAACCCTGCAGAACAGTAATAAGAGCTTACAACATTCAAAACACAGCAATGCTATGATAACAGCCCCCTCAAATGCAATTCAGTCCTGTATACTAGAGACACTGGCACCTCAACCACCATCCAGCCCCACAAAAGGGCACCAACTTGTCAAATACCATCCACACCCTCAGATCAAAGACACTGACCTCTCAAAATACCTGCGCACTAGAGACATGACACCTCAAATCATTTCACCAGTCTCTCTTTTAACTACAAGAAGCAGTTTGACTGTGAACTGCTCTGGGGCATTTTTAGGATGATTATTTTTGTACTTGGGATGCATGTGTCGCTGGAAAGAGCAGCGTTTTGTTGTCCATTCCCAATTCCTTGAGGTGGTGCTGGTGGTAGTGAGCCACCTTCATGAATCACCACAGTTTATGTAGCATAGGTTATTCCAGATATTTTACTTAATTAAATTTAAATGCTCCCAGTTACAATAGTGGGATTTGAACTTCTGTTTCTGGAGCATTAGCCTGGGCCTCTGGATTACAAGTCCAGTATTACCATTACGCTATTGCCCTCTGTATGAACCCAAGTTCCTCCTTCTTTCTCACCCAAAATATTTGTGGTTGCAAAAATAAACCTACATCAAGTGTTATAGGGGCAGACATAGTGTGCTGTCAGAAGGTACCCCCTGTGAACATACGTACAAATGGATGGTCTTTCCTCCATGCTTTTCTTTCCTGTGAGAGGCGATTCAGGGCGATCCCCGACATCTTGAGAGTCCCTAGGAATGGGGAGAAGAGCAGGCACTAAGCAGTGGACTCACTGAGTATTTATATGAAAGATGAAAACAAGCATTGAACCGTTTATAAAGTATGTTTAAAGCTATGCAAAAGATCAGCAAGAAACTCAGGGTCAGGCACCTGGTCATAAGGTTTGGAGGGAAAGGACCATTGCACCAGCACAAATATTGTAGTACCTAACCCTTTTACATTTCCCATCCCCACACCCCCTCACATTGCAATCCCTCTCTGCACTACTGTGCTAATGTGAGGTTTTCAGAGCCCTGAACAAGGCTTGGTTGTGATAGCTCCCCCAGTTGAACAACCTGCAAATGCTCACAAATGGCACACACAGTAGTGCACTCAAGCATAAGGGAGCCAACACAGCAGACCAGTGACATGAGTTATAGAAACAACCCCAACTGGTAACTAATTTCCAAGAGAAAAACTTATTTCAGTGCTGCACAACAAAACTCCTGACAAAACCCTATTACGTTGTGTCTAAAAAGGCACAGGTCCTGTCTGGTTAGACCAGAGTCTCTGAGCTTCTGGGTTCCATAGAAGAGTCGTATTGGACTTGAAATATTAACTCTGTTTCTCTCTCCAAGATGCTGCCAGACCTACTGAGTTTTTCCAGAACTTTTTGTTTTCATTTCTGAGCTCTGTAATAGCTCCAACCACAATCGAACACCTACCTTCCAGGTAAATATTGAATTGCGGCTAAAAGCCACAAAAGGATCTGTGGCATTGCCTCTTTGCCAGTATTTACTTGGGGCCTGTGCTCCTGGTCTGGAATCAGTTAGAGGATATGGTAGCATGACGGTTACGTTACTGGACTAGTAACCCAGAGGCCTGTACTAAGGACTTGGAAATATAAAATCAAATCCCGACACAGCAACTGAAAGTTTGAATTCAGTTAATTAAGTAAATCTGAAATAAAAAGCTGGTATCAGCAATGATCATCAAACTACTGGATTGTTGCAAAACCCCTATAAATGCCCTTTAGGGAAGGAAATCTGCCATCTTCACCTGGTCTGGCCGACATGCGACTCCAGACCCACAACATTGTGGTTGACTCTTAACTGCCCTCTGAAATGGCCACACTGTTGTCTCCAAGAAGACAGTCCACCATCAACTTCTCAAAGACAATGAGGGAGGGACGGTAAACACTGGCTTTTGCCAGTGACGAATGAATAAAAGGTCACCTGGAAGCCAAAAGTCTGGTCCCATTTGATCACAGCCCGGCTGAGTACAGAGCCTGAAGAATGAGAATTGCCTCGGGGTCACCACCCCTGATCAATAAAGAGCTCAACCAGACTGTGACACCCCCACTACCGAACATCCTTCAGTCAGTCCAAGCTCAATAATGAAACCCAATCCGGATGAAGGGGAGGGGAGGGAGAGATGTCAGGGGCTTTGGGCCCACTCACGACCGGCTCGGCGAACAAACCGTCGGAGATGAGAAACAATCACCGCGTAAAACAACTCAGATTGCGGACGAGGCGGGGCCCCGGGCTGGAGTTTTCCCGCACCTCGCGGGCCCCAGGCTGGAGTTTACCCGCACCTCGCGGGCCCCGGGCTGGAGTTTACCCGCACCTCGCGGGCCCCGGGCTGGAGTTTACCCGCGCCCTCGGGGGCCCCGGGCTGGAGTTTACCCGCACCTCGCGGGCCCCGGGCTGGAGTTTACCCGCGCCCTCGGGGGCCCCGGGCTGGAGTTTACCCGCACCTCGCGGGCCCCGGGCTGGAGTTTACCCGCGCCCTCGGGGGCCCCGGGCTGGAGTTTACCCGCGCCCTCGGGGGCCCCGGGCTGGAGTTTACCCGCACCTCGCGGGCCCCGGGCTGGAGTTTACCCGCGCCCTCGGGGGCCCCGGGCTGGAGTTTACCCGCACCTCGCGGGCCCCGGGCTGGAGTTTACTCGCACCCTCGGGGGCCCCGGGCTGGAGTTTACCCGCACCCTCGGGGGCCCCGGGCTGGAGTTTACCCGCACCCTCGGGGGCCCCTGGCTGGAGTTTACCCGCACCCTCGGGGGCCCCTGGCTGGAGTTTACCCGCACCCTCGGGGGCCCCGGGCTGGAGTTTACCCGCACCCTCGGGGGCCCCGGGCTGGAGTTTACCCGCACCCTCGGGGGCCCCAGGCTGGAGTTTACCTACCCCCGCGGGCCCCGGGCCCTCAGCTCCGCCTTTTCCGCGGTTCCGGTTTTTGCGGCTCGAGCCGCTCTTCAAACGGACCGGAAGGACCCTGGTGGGCAGGTGGCCGGTGCCGCGCCTGATCGGAACGGCAGGGATTTCAGTCGCTGCTCGGAGTCACCAGAAGCTGAGTAATCCACTCTCGGCCTAACCTGGATGGATCTGCAGCCGCACGGGAAAGATAAACCCTGTCCCCTCGCTAAATAATAACCGCGCTAGTCGCCTAAACTAAAACAAGCATTTCCCGTTCAAAACTTCCAATTCGCCCCGACCCCGCCTCCTTGGACCTCCGACCCCTCCCCTCCCGGGCATCGCCCCCCCCCCCCAACCCCCAGGGCCTCCGACTCCACCCCATAACTTTTGACCCTCAATGTTTCTGACTCCACCCCCTAACTCCTGACCCCCAGGCTCTCCGCTTCTGACAACAATGTCTCTGAGTCCATCCTATAACCCCTGCCTTAAGTGAGGGTGGATTGGCGTCTTACTGGCCGATCATTCCTTTCACTTGCTCCTCTGCGGTCTTCCTTGCACACTGGCACCCAGGTTTTTTAGCTTCAGCTGTTGCCTAACCGTGTCTCAGAAACCACCTTGGCTCAGAGCTTCGATTCATCCCCCTCCCCACCTCCTTTGGCCAGTGGACTGTGGGCATTATCCTTCCCTCACCTGCTTTAAATCTGTGTCAGCAAGGAGAGAGCTCACAGTTCAGCAAGAGATGGGGCTCAAGATAAAATAAACAACGCTGAAAGTGGGAGGTGCAATCCGATATGGTAGCAATTGGGAAGCTGGATTTTTTTTTGTGGGTGAAACAGTTTGAGACATTTCTGCGACGAGGGCCTGTATGTTAGACTCTGCAACATAGAGAGGCCATTCAGTTTGAAGGGTCTGTGCCCATATTTACACTCCACGTGAGCTAACTCCTACTTAACATTTCTCACCCTGGTCTCACACGTAGTCTCTCTTAAACACATCTAAGCCTGCTGCAATCAATCCACCTATCAGCGAATTCCACATTCTCATCGAGTACTACTGAAAAAAAACTCGAAGCTTTACGTCTTGCGCTCATCTGGACAATTTGCAAGAAAATACCAATGTCTGGGCAAACAACATATTTAGACTGAGTAAGATTTAAGTTTATCAAGTTGGACTTGTAGTGTGGCGCATTTGCATGTACTGGAAGCTACATGTATTAATACACAGGGCCCTGATCCTTGCAGACAGAAAGAACACATACACACATTGCACTTTTTTCACTAAACAAAATAAGTGACAGCCATTCACTGGTTTATTCTCCAGGGCAATGTCTTGACCAATCAGAATCAAGCTGACTGGTTTCAATTTCAAACAATGCTTTGCAGTTAACTGTGAATCAACTGGTGCATTCTCCATGACAACACCTAGACCAGAGTATACTTGCCAACTGTTCAGCATTCTCTTCTAATACAGTATAAATATGTTGTTTCCCCAACACTGGTATCTTCTTGTGAATTGCCCTAATGAGTACAAGACAAAAAGCTTTGACAAAAAAATCTTTTTTCAGCAATACTCAAGTTCTGTACTACCAACAACTATTCTCATTACTCTCTGTATAAAGAAAGTCCTCCCAAATTTGTTATTTGATCTATTAATAGCTATCTTTATTCCCTTGTTCTTAACTCTCAAATGGAAAGTGTTTCTCCACATCTATATTTATTATCAGAATTGTCAATTTTGAAAACCTCTATCAGGCCTCTTTCTTCCCCAGAGTAAACAGCCCCAGTATGAGCGTATGACATAAGGGAAGATGTAAACTTCAGCTGATCCCAATTCTGCTGTGTATCCTCCCCACGTTGTGTCCTGTTCACCCATCATCCCAATGCTCCCTGATCTACACTGCTGGTGCCTACCACGCATCAACATTTAAATCATTTTTTGTGTTTAAATTCCTATATGGTCTCACCGTATCCATGCCCCCCTCCCCCCAACCCCAGCTATTGATTCTAGCTTCCTCCAGAGTTCCAACACCAAAATTCTCTTCTGATTCTGAATATCTGTTATTGAAATATATAAGAACGATACTGCTGTTCCTTCACTGTCGCTGGGTCAAAATCCTGGAACTCGCTCCCTAACAGAACTGTAGGCATACCTACACCACAGGGACTGCAGTAGTTCAAGAAGGCAGCTCACCACCACCTTTCTAAAGAGCAATTATTGCCGGCTTAGCCAGTGATGCCCTCATCCCATAAATGAATTTAAAATAAGATTCTGAGGGGTCTTGGACAAGATAGATGATGAAAGGTTGTTTCCTTCCATGGAGGAAGCTAGAACTAGGTGGCACAGTTTCATAATAAGGGGTCTCCTATTTAAGACAGAGATGATGTGGAATTTCTTCTCTCAAAAAGTCTTTGGCATTCTCTTCCACAAAGAGCAGTGGAGGCTGGATCATTGAATATGTCCAAGGTTGAGTTAGACAGATTTTTGATTGAGAAGGGAGCTAAGGGTTATGGGCAACAGGTAGGAAAGTGGAGTTAAGGCCACAATCAGATTAGCCAAGATTTTATTGAATGGTGGAGGCCTGATGGGTGAATTGCCAACTCCTGCTCTTATTTCTTATGAGCTGTGTCCCCTCCCCTTGACCCATCATTGGCAACTATGCCTTCAACTGCCTGGACTTAAACCTCTGGAATTCCTTTCTAAATCCCCATCCTCTCTCTACCTTAAAACCCACCTCTTTGACCTAGCTTTTGGCTATCCCTCCTAATATCTCCTTTGGGTTGTTGTTCATTCGTGTCTCTCCATAAAATATTTTGAGATTTTTTTAATGCAATCTCAAATCCCTGCAGTGCATGCTCACCTTTCCACTGAACAGCTGTCACGTTTCCTACATTATAACATTACGGTGATAAATTAAAAAAAAATCTTTTTTCTTTGTGCTCTTGTAAATTAGCACCTGTGGAGAGTGGGAGTTGGTTAGCTGGAGATTGTAAAATTCAAGGCAGAGAATGTTCCAATTGTTGCTACATTCAATTATGCCTAGGGATATGTTAATAGGTCACACATATCAGTTCAAGAGTCAGTGAACAGAAGGTACTGAAGAGTCAGTAAGGAGCAGTCAGAGAAGGTAAAACAAAAACAGAATTACCTGGAAAAACTCAGCAGGTCTGGCAGCATCGGCAGAGAAGAAAAGAGTTGATGTTTCGAGTCCTCATGACCCTTCGACAGAACTAGGTGAATCCCAGGAAGGGTTGAAATATAAGCTGGTTTAAGGTGGTGGTGGTGGTGGGGTGGGGTGGGGGGGGGTGGGGGGGGGGGGGCGGTGTGGGGTGTGGGTGGAGAAGTGGAGGGAGGTGCTGTGGTTGTAGGCAAAAGCAGTGATAGAAGCAGATCATCAAAAGATGTCACAGACGGCAGAACAAAAGAACACATAGGTGTCGAAGTTGGTGATATTATCTAAACGAATGTGCTAATTAAGAATGGATGGTAGGGCACTCAAGGTATAGTTCTAGTGGGGGTGGGGGGAGCATAAAAGATTTAAAAATATTTTAAAATAATGGAAATAGGAGGGAAAAAGAAAAATCTATAATTTATTGGAAAAAAACAAAAGGAAGGGGGAAGAAACAAAAGGGGGGTGGGGGGGGATGGAGGAGGGAGGTCAAGACCTAAAGTTGTTGAATTCAATATTCAGTCCAGAAGGCTGTAAAGTGCCTAGTCGGAAGATGAGGTGTTGTTCCTCCAGTTTTCGTTGTGCTTCACTGGAACAATGCAGCAAGCCAAGGACAGACATGTGGGCAAGAGAGCAGGGTGGAGTGTTGAAATGGCAAGCGACAGGGAGGTTTGGATCATTCTTGCGGACAGAACGCAGGTGTTCTGCAAAGCGGTCGCCCAGTTTACGTTTGGTCTCTCCAATGTAGAGGAGACCGCATTGGGAGCAACGAATGCAGTAGACTAAGTTGGGGGAAATGCAAGTGAAATGTTGCTTCATTTGAAAGGAGTGTTTGGGCCCTTACACGGTGAGGAGAGAGGAAGTGAAGGGGCAGGTGTTACATCTTTTGCGTGGGCATGGGGTGGTGCCACAGGTGGGGGTTGGGGAGTAGGGGGTGATGGAGCAACATTTCACTTGCATTTCCCCCAACTTAGTCTACTGCATTCGTTGCTCCCAATGCGGTCTCCTCTACATTGGAGAGACCAAACGTAAACTGGGCGACCGCTTTGCAGAACACCTGCGTTCTGCCCGCAAGAATGACCCAAACCTCCCTGTCGCTTGCCATTTCAACACTCCACCCTGCTCTCTTGCCCACATGTCTGTCCTTGGCTTGCTGCATTGTTTCAGTGAAGCCCAACGCAAACTGGAGGAACAACACCTCATCTTCCGACTAGGCACTTTACAGCCTTCCGGACTGAATATTGAATTCAACAACTTTAGGTCTTGACCTCCCTCATCCATCCCCCCCCACCCCACTTTTGTTTCTTCCCCCTTCCTTTTGTTTTTTTCCAATAAATTATAGATTTTTCTTTTTCCCTATTTCCATTATTTTAAAATATTTTTAAATCTTTTATGCTCCCCCCACCCCCACTAGAGCTATACCTTGAGTGCCCTACCTTCCATTCTTAATTAGCACATTCGTTTAGATAATATCACCAACTTCGACACCTATGTGTTCTTTTGTTCTGCGACATCTTTTGATGATCTGCTTCTATCACTGCTTTTGCCTACAACCACACCACCCCCCTCCACTTCTCTCCACCACCCCCCCCCCCCCCCCCCCCCCCCGCCCCACCTTATATTTCAACCCTTCCTGGGATTCACCTAGTTCTGTCGAAGGGTCATGAGGACTCGAAACGTCAACTCTTTTCTTCTCCGCCGATGCTGCCAGACCCGCTGAGTTTTACCAGGTAATTCTGTTTTTGTTTTGTATTTCCAGCATCCGCAGTTTTTTGTTTTTATCTCAGAGAAGGTGGTTTGCTTCATATCGCTGAAATGCTGTTGTTTGTTCTGAGAAACTGGCAGCCATTTGCTAGCTCCTTGCAGGTGGGACTCGGAAGCCTGTGAGTTGAGGTGGTGGTGGAAGATTGCTCTGTGCTGCTAGGCAATTGTGACTCATGGCAGCCCTGGGGCACTTATCACCTCATTGGAGCTGAAAGGTAGCTGCTAGAGGTCTGGCAGTTGTGGTGAAGGAAGGCCTGTGAGCAGTGGGGTTCTTCTCAGAGCAGCTGGAATTATGCTGGTGATTAGATGCTGGAGAGAAACCTTGTGAATCCAGTGGAGGACAGTCTCAGGGGGGCCTCAACTTTTTACAATTTACATAAATAACTTGGATGGAGAGACAGATAGTATGGTTGCTAAATTTGCTGGTGACACAAAGATAGGTAGGAGAGTAAGTTGTGAATAGCAGAGCAGGCTTGAGACGCTGGCCTGCTCCTGCTCCATGTTCATATGTTCACATTAAGTAAGTCCATTGAGGCCAGCACTTGATGAAGCAGTCTGAGTTGGAGAGGCTTGAGAGAAATCAGAGGCCAGATCTTCGAAAGAAGGGAGGCAGACAGGGTTTCAAATAATTTTTGTGACTCACTGACATCTGGGTGGGTTGCTAAGAAATGTGGGATCGCTCTTGGCCGTGTCTGCCATTTAATCTACAGTTTGTGCTTTGTTCGACCAGTTTATTTGTTAAGTCATGTTTACCTTGTTAATTCTGGATGTTATAGAGAATAAGATAGTATTTACCGTTTGTAGTAACATTTCTTTTGCTTGTTAAAACTCCAGAATCTTGCAGATTTATTCCCTTAGTAAGTAACTGGGATTTCAAATTTTATTTACTTTAAACAAAGTTACTGGTCCCAAACAGGATCATAACAATTTGGGGGTCTGGTCTGGGATCGTAACAGTACCTACACTTCAAAAGTATTTCACTGGCTGTAAAGCCCTTTGGGATACTCTTGAGATATTGCAAAGTGCTATAAAAATGCAAGACTTTCTTGTTTGCTCATAACCATAGCTCAACAGCCATTCAAAGGAAGGGACCATCACCAAAGTTTGTCCAAACTGATGGGACGTCTAGGTGAGAATCTGATTCAAATCGTGACCTGTAGGGTTACGTCGTGAACTCTGGGCTGAGGGATACTGATGGTTCTTTACACCTGTGGACCAGGTGAGGACAGTCTGTTAAAGATGAAGTTTTAATACTTAAATCAGGATTATGGTGATCCTCAGGTTTGAACAATGACAAGATTCACTATCTCATTACACATTACGAAGTGTAAGGTACCAGAGGGCTGGGGGCAGCAATAGATCCTACATTGCCTGGCAGGAACAGAAAACACTTAAGGGTTTTGGGAATACATTCATAGTACCCAGGCACTTTATCCTGAAGATGTGAGCCAAGGGTGTGGCTGTTCTTCCACATCTGCTCACCCACAAGATTGAGGAATTCTGTCCCTAAGCAGAGGTAGATTTCCTGGTCTGAATGAGGAAGTGTTAAGCACTTGAGAAATTCCAAGTCAAAAAAGGTGATAAGTGGCCACACAGAAAACTCAAGAGCCCTAGTCTGGAAGGACTGAACCTGCAAAGTGAAGTGATCTTGGGCATATGCATGGAGAAGGACTGGAGTAGGGTTTATACATCTATAAATAGGGCTTGGGAATGATCCTGGGAACTGCAGACCGCTGAACCTATTACTTGAAGGAAAAAGTAAAGAACCACTTATAGAAATATAGGATTATGAGAGAGCATGCATGGACTTAGGATAAACAAATTAAGATAGGAAGGGAAATAACAGATCAGATGGATGACTCTAGGTAGACATATTATGTTGGATTTTAGCAAAACTTTTGACAAAGTGTCAGATAGGAGATGGTCCATGGTGTGAAAGGATGAGGTGTTTGAGATTCTGGCTGAATCAGAGGAAGATTGTACAAGGATCCACCAAAACACATGGGCTGAACAACAGATTCTGATCTGATAGTGTGCAATGATTTTGAAACTGGGGCTGGGGACCCAAAAGAGGGAAAGGAGGAAATAAAAACTCAGGGATTTGGAAAAAGATTAGCAAGTTAGGCTGACAAAGGCTGATTCAGGTGGAAAGTTCAAGAAAAATAGCTCATCTCAATTAAATGACACCTGCAGTTTGAGCAGGAGGCTGCAGCTTTGCACTTTCCAGAGTTTGGATAATTTCTGACTCCTCTGGTGGCAGCACTTTTGAATTCAGTCCAACCTACTGTGTCTGAATACTGCACAACACTGTACTGAACTAAGATGGGCACTTCTGCAATCCTCATTTCCTTCTTCACTGTCTTCCCCATGCAGTCACATCAGGCTAAGAGTATGAAGAACTGAAACCTGGACACCAAATGTTTGAGCAAGAAGTTGAAGTGCAAGTTAAAGACAACAGAATTTTCAGAGAAAGTCAGTATTTGTCCATTTAATGAACTGGATCGCAAATCAATTACAGGAAGAGCTATGCGACACATATTCAACCTCAGTATTCCACAGCTATTAACTTTCAATTATTGGTAAGACTTTGATGGTTTCAGAGAAGACATTTCATTAATTTCTACATCACCCACCAGTGCAAGAGTTAGTTATTGGACTCGTTTAACATTCCAGTTAATCCCTTACAATCTGCTCCACATGAACTCATTCTGGTCCTTTGAAAGAGGAAAGCAGTCCCCACTCACTGTTATCCTGAATTCAAATACTCATCCCAATTTCTAATTAAAACCTCTCCTTTCCGGTGGGGATGTTTTCTCCTAGAGCAGGGGGCCATGGAAGAAAGCTGCCTTCCAATTGCTGATCTTTGCATTGAGTGTCAACAGGCAGTCAACCATGGAAACAGGCATTGCTTAGCCCAGTCACATCCTCACCCATTCCACGCACACTCAATTTTCAGCAGGTCTCAGAGGGATCAGTAGGACTCAATGAACGAGGCTGACTTTTCCTCTCTCTAGTGCTGTGGTGTTCAGTCTGAGAACAGCTGGGTTGGAACAGGCTAGGAATTGAAGCAGAAATTTTCCTAGTCAGTTGCAGAGTTCCATAACCAGCTGTTAATTTTCTCTCAGATCATTGGGTTTTACAAAGTTGTTACAAACCAGAAAATCTGAGATACGACTGAAGTCAGATTCTGGCCACTATGCGGAGGTTTTGGTCTTATCCTGGACAGGTAAGCTGCTTTTGAAGGAGTCTGATCTTCCCAAATTGCTGATAGGGATGAGGGTCTGAGGGTTACAAAAGTTGGACTGAAGAGGATAACAGTTTCAATGTGCATTTTTTCCCAGGATGTCTAGAATTATTGAAAAATTCTGAACCCAGGCAGAAATCTGGGGCTGCCTCTGGGATTTAAACCCAAATCACACCCTCCAACCTCCCTTCCTTTCCGGTTTCTTGCTCTCTCTGAGTTGATGCCCTCCAGCAGATTGTCTTCAGCTAAGAGGCTAGAAAAAGAGCGTTGGGAGCCCCATCAACCGTAGAGGGCATTGCAGCCACAGTCCTTTCTTGACTTACACATACACATTTAACGAGAAAGACAGGCTGATTCTTCTCCACCTGCTTCAAAGCTGGGGCCAACCACAGGATTGCACTCACCAACCAGTCAATTCAGCAGGCTGGTGATCAAACTCGGATGTTCTTTTCACTTTTTGGCAGTTACAGGCATTACAGACTTGATGTTCTTGGTAACTCTCCCATCACCAGAACATTGTGGGTTTGGGCTCTCATTTCAGGTAGCAAGGGAATTGCCATGCTTCAGGTGGCGCATAAACTAAGACCCTGTCCTGTCACATTCCATGGTACTGTCAGTGTTCAGTTTCCTGGCTTGTTATCTGGTTGCTGGATATGGGAAGCAGGTATAGAAAGGCAGCTGCACTTGCTCAAATGTCACTGTACTTTCAGTGATTTTGTGAAAGGGTTTGGGGCATTTCAGCACAATCAAACAATGTAAACATGAGTATTAGATACCATTGGACTCAGTGAGGGATCGGCTTTTATTGTGTTCAACCAAACCCAACAGTTTACAAAATAACTTTCAGCTTCTGCAGATTTCTAACAACAAAAATTGAAGAATAAGTTTTGGAAGAATGAACAGGATTATACAGTTCAGCTGATGCCACTCCCCAAAGCCCTCCATCTTCTCTCAGGGATCAAAACCAGCATCTTTTGATAACAGTTTATGTGGATTAAATTTCCAAAATCAACCAACTATATTTTTGCAATTGTCATAAGGAACACACTTCCCTTGAACATAGGCACAGCCCTTAATAGATTCTCTCTCATTGCCTCCATTCCTGGACTATTTACAGAGATCAGAAATTATGCTGTCCACAGCCTTGGCTTGAAATGGAACCACCAAGGCAGCATTTTTCTCTTCTCCTAATGAGCTGTTGGTTTTAGCTGTGTGCTGGTGCACAGTTTGCAAAGGTGTCAGTCAGTCTCTAATACTTCATCCCAGTGGCTAGCCTTTGTCGACAAGTTAAGTGTTGGCAGGCTGTTTTACGAAGAGGCACCGTTGACCCGGTGATCAGAAGCAGGAACTCTGGCTAATATTTCCCCTTCCTAGTCCAGATGCTGGGACAAATTATAGTCCCTACTGCCTTCCTGGATCAGACTCTCAAGGTCAACAAACTTCAGGTGACAAACCTGGGACCAGCTGGTCTGTATGGGTCAGCTGTAGACAGAGCCACAAAGAGAGTCTATAAGCTGTAGATTCAAAATGATTTTCCTTCATCTCTCTCACCAAAAACAATGAATTTAACCATTTATACACTAACTACAGTTACAGAAAGACATTAAAATTACAACACAGAAGAAACAGGCCATTCAGTCCAACAATACATCGGTGTTTACCCTCCACATGAGCAAAGGGTTCTAATCTCATTTACCCACCATATTTCTTATATCCCTCCTCCCCTTTTCCTATATCTATCCACTCCAGTTATTTTGAAATATTGACAGTTTCTGCCTCAGCCAATAATCGTGGAAGTGAATTCCACAGCCTCAACTCTGAAGTTTTTCTTGCCTTCTGTTCTAAATTTCTTACATGTAATCCTGTATCCATGGCTCCTTATTACTGACTGAAATCAGTTTTCATCAATTCTGTCCCATCCCACATAATTTTCAATACGTTTACAACCCACTGCACCACCCCCCACCAACCAATTTTCACTATTCTAACAAAAAGCTGTGTAAATTTAAGGGGAAACTCTGCATGCAATTGAATAAAAACAAAGGGAGACCAGCAGAAAGGAGCTGCATAAACACAAAAGGGAGACCAGCAGAGAGGAATTGCGTAAACACAAAAGGGAGACCGCAAGGAGAGACTGCTTAACCGCAAGGGGAAAAGTGCACGGGACTGCATAAACACAGGGGAAATGGTGCGTGGGACTGCATAAACACAAGGGGAGACAGTGCACACAAAGGCGCAAACACCAGGGAAAACTGCGCTGGATTGCGCAAACATATGGAAAAAAAGTACGGGGACTGCATGAACATGAGTAGAAATGATGTGTAGGACTGCGTAAGCACAAGGGGAGACAGTACACAGGACTGCCTTAACACAAGGGAAAACAGTGCGTGGGATTGCATAAACACAAGGGGAAATAGTACAAGGGACTGTGTTAACTAAATGGAAACAGCACGTGGGGCTATGTAAACATCAGTGGAAATGGTGTGTGGGACTGTGTAAACGCAACGGAAATGGTATGTGAAGGTGTAATGCTGTTGGCTCAGCCCAGTATGTGCAAAGCAGGGGAGCTTGGCTATTATTTTGCTTCTCCCCTTTTGCTGGTGTAGGCTTCTCGTGGGCGTATTGCTCCATAGATGCCAGTCACTCTCACCCAGGTGGTGAATTTTCTTTTGTAAGTTCACAGATGGATTGTTAAGGAGGCTATTTCACTATGGAAAGGGGCTACAGCTGAACTAGATCCAGTGCTCATTCTGTGTGCGCAGAACCAGGAATTGACAGATTCCCCATCCTTTGTTCTGGAATATGGAGGTTAATTGTAAGGTTCACAGTGTCACCCTAAATGAGTGCACATTTGGGATCAAGGCTCTACCAGACGGCGTGGGCATTAACTGCCCACATAGATAGTTTCTTCGTCTGATTAACAAAGAAAATGAAAGAGAAAATTAGACCTTCATTGAGAGAGCGGGAGAGGAGTATAATCCCTTACCTCTGCTACAGATTTGGGAAAAGGAGTTCCCTATTGAGCACAAACAGCTTGATTTAATAGTCTTTCTGCTTAATTGATTTTTTGAGGTGATTTTTGTTTAAACGGCCAAAGAACATGGACATTGTTCTTGAAGAAAGTTAAATTAAAATATACTAAAAATGAGAGAGGCCTCAGTAGTTTATGACAATGAGAACTGGGCACAAACACTGTTGAAATATTGTTCTAAAAGCAGCTGAAATTTCAACAAGTCCAAGTGTTGGCTTCAGCTCGGCTTTTTTATATGAAGGTTTAAAATATACTAGAAAGATTTAACAGCTCAACCTATAGGTCTTTAATAATACACAGGAACCCAAAAAAAATATATAAGGGAATCCAAAAGCATACAAACCACTTCTTCGGTGTTTAAAACAGCAATTATTAAAATAAAAAGCAATACACCATGCTACGAGTTTAAAAATATCCCATCAGGATTTTGACAGTCTCTTTTAGTCATGTATTTCACCAATGATCTTTAATATAAACCACTTTCAATAGACAGCAATGACTAACTTCCTTAATAAAACACCAAATTCCAGCTGGAGCTGCTTGGACCCATCTTGAACATCCACAGAACCACCAGCAAAATGAAGCAGCTGATTTGCAAGTACAGTGAGTGACAAAGACCCAGCCATTAAACCTGCTTCCTATCTAACCATTTCTAAAGAAATTAGTTCAATCAGAGAATGACTGAATGGAAGTGTCTCTTGAACATGGCACAGCCTTTACTAAACTGTTACCTTAGCTATACACTCAGTTCAGGATATAGGCTCTTTTGCAAATAGTATTCATTGGTCTAATCCATGGAGTAGGACGTGGCACCAGAGTAGGCTTCTGGCCAGACGTATCCCATTACTGAGGTGTTACTGCTGCTCCTAACTAGTACAGACATGCTTTGATATACAGCTGTCTTTATAATGCATTAACGTTTCTAAACTCTTGAAATGTTTACCGTCAGTAAGAAAACTCAGTCACAGTACAGTGGAGGCAGAGAAAGAGGGAGATCCAAGTTTAAAGGTTTTGCAAGAAATGTTCATATCAGAGGCCATGTTTCGAACAACACCATGGCTCCATCTTGCATTTTCCCAGAAAATAAAATAACTTAAAATCGCTTCATAGGATAGTACAGTACTGACTTCACATCCGTGATCCTCGCTCTTGCAGAATCTGTAAGAGAAAGTAAAAATATAAGTTACAGTAACTCCAGTATCAAGATTCATTTATCACCTTGGTAACATAGCCCATAACATACCACAGTCAGTTTGATTGTTTAGGCATCTAGTCTGCTTGTTCGGCCGGCAGATTAACAAAGTAACTGAACAGACTGAGCATACAGCACTTTTGAACAACTTCCTGCCTTGGGAGACACGAGGGCAGGTAAGTCACAGTACTCCTGTTCTCTAGCACTTTTCCTTGTGGAGAAGAAAACAATCAGCCAGGGTTTCTGCTCCCGAGCGCGATCGAGATCTCTGATAGGTGTGTAGACATGATTTGACAGGACGATTAGGTTAAAGTCTGATGCCTGTTGTGCTCAAATACTCAGGTGACACTCGCTGTTTAGATTCACAAATGATCAAGGGGAATTGCTTCTGAGGAACAGTGACTCAAGAGTCAGCAGCACCACCAGAGGAGGGAGAAACAAATGTGGAAAGATCAGAGCAAGTATTTATAGGCACTCGGAACAAAGAACACAGTTCACCCCATATCCTGGCTTTCTCGCTTCTCTCCGTCATTAAAAATATTTAAATGTTCTAATCTGTAGCAGTGCAGAACTAAGTGTTCGAGTGCCAGGTGTCCATGACAATTTTTACATGAGGATGCAGGTGATATGCTGGCTCAGGGGAAATCTAGTCAACCTGGATAATACTCTCAATAACACATCTAAGTTATCAGAGTTCTGCTAGGTTACTCATTCAACTGATGTGCAATTCTCAGCTTTACAAACCAGAACAATGCAATGGGGGTGAGGGTATTTGCACTCTAATAATTTTATTTAATGAAAAAAAAGTGGCTGCTAAATTATGTTGCTGTTGGCACTGAAGTGAAGCTTTTATTTATTGTTGCGTAAACCTTGGGTAGTGTACGAAACACAGAAACATGGTGCGAAGAGACCAAAGGTCTGAAAGAGACAGGCAAATTCATCCCACTCCTCCTGAAGATGTTAACTCTTCGCTCTGGTGCAGATTTTCAAGTATCCCAGTCAAGAAGTTAATATTCCAACTTATATGTAAAAAGAAAAGTATCAGGTTATTCAACTGTGAGAGCATCACAGCTGAGCCCAGTCCTGCATTGACAGATTGTTCACATACAGCTGTGCATTCATTTCCAGTAGGTTATTAATACAAGCTGATCAAAACTTGGAACCATGCGACATTGCGGCTAATTGCAGCACTACTGCAGTCCAGTCTGGTCTAGTCAGCACCAGGGCTGAAGCCCGAGCCTGGGTTTCATGACACAATGGACTCCACCTCCTACACATGATGTATTCATTCTGGGGAATGGAAGTCCCACATTGTGCCCTGTGCCAACAGTGGCATCAAGCTCAGCTTCACCACACCCTGCAATATGCTCATCCCTCAGTCAGATGAGACTTCCCCACAGCTTCACATTTGTATACAGAATAAATGTATGAGTGGAGTCAGGCAAGCTTTCAACAGTCAAGAAACTAACAACCCAAAATCTGTCGTTTTTTTTTTACAGAAACATCGGAGTCAATCAGTGGGGCTGCATTTTGTATCTATGGGCTAGTCATGAAGTGCAAGCATCAGTGAAAGGTTAAAGGGTAAAGATGTTTAAGTACCAATTATGGACCAGCAGGGCAAGAAATGAATATACACTTCTCTTGGAATGTTCATCTTCATAGCCGTAATGTTATTTAAACTAAAGTCTGAGTTAATGTGAAACAAGGTATCCAGATTGAGGGCAGCGCTAGCTGGAATGGGAGATTTTTCCCCAGACAGGTTGCCAAAGGTTCCCTTTCTTGGGGTCAGAAGACAATGCCTGGGCGACCTGCCTAAGGACTCAGTTAACAGCTGCCGCAGGACAGAGGACTGACTTTCTGGATGAGACTACAGCCTGCATATATTAGTTCAGAGCCTGGGCTGAATGGCAAGAGGTCTTGGTGATACACATTGAGGATGAGTTGGAGGCAGTATCCTCAATTAGCTCATGCCAGAAATAAAATGGCAACAGCTCCCCTCCCTCCCACATTCCACCCTGAAACACAGAACCAGAGGTAGTATCACAAATTCAAACTACTGTGTAATCAAAAATGTTGAACAGGTTTGAGTCACATCCTTGAAGGAGCTGGTGCTCAAGGTCTGTGGTACCTGGGCAGGAGAATGTTATTGATTGCCAACATTTTAGTACATGGTGTACCCAGTATAGGGGGCACACAGACATAACTGGCAGCAGGGCAAGGGGGCAAGAAAGTGGATTTTTGGTGTACATATCTTACAGTTGCCCTCTATATTGAAGTCTGTCTCCCCACGGCTGACTGTACCAAGCATCTCTGCCTGCAGCACAGCAGAGCATGCAACACGAGGGTAACACATTGCACAATACCATACTACCAGGCACACGAGCATCCAGGCTGGTCCAGTGCAGGATCACAGGTGGAAGCTCTACAAGGGTGAGGGCAAACTGGGGGAAAATGAGAGGATTTGTGGGTTTCTACAGGTAGCCAGTGCTCACCAGTACATTTTATTTCAAATTAATCTGAGTCATTCATATCGCAATCCGTTTCTTCATCTTCACTCTGGATTCAACATGCAGCATGCAAAAATATAAACAGGAAGGAAAAAGAATGTTGTAGGCAATTTAAACTTTCAACTATAAGCAAGTATCGTATCAGCAATAACAAAATTGTTTTAAACAGAAATAAGTGGAGAAAGCTATGCAGTCTGCTCTATATTCATGAATTTGAAATCCAATAACGCATTTTTAGTCGTCTTCCTCCCCCTGAAGATGTGGATCCATGGTGGTGGCGTGGGAGAACACCCAGGGGGTGTGGGGGCAGCCTTTCAATCTCTTATCCAACCGAGCAAGGAGCTTTCCATGCAAGCACAGGAGATGCAACACCTGCCCTTTTACCTCCTACATTCTCACTGTCTAAAGCCCCAAACACTCCTTCCAGGTGAAACAACAATTTACTTATGCTTTTTTCAATTTAGCATACTGTATTGGTTGCTCACAATGTGATCTCCTCTACATAGGGAAGACCAAACATAGACTGGATGCCCGATTTGTAAAACCGCTCCATTCAGTCTGCAAGCTTGATTCTGAGCTTCCAGTCACCTGTCATTTTATTTTAATTCTCTACCTTGCTCCCACTCTCAGCTTCCTATTCTTGGCTTGCTACATTTGTCTTATTGAAGCTCAACACAAGCTTGTGTACAGCACCTCATCTTTTGACTTGGCGCTTTACAGCTTTCTGAACTCAACGTTGTGTTCAACAATTTTTGATCATAACCTCTGTCCCCATTTTGTTTTGTATTTTTTTGCTGGGTTTTTTTTCCCTTTTTAAAAAAAATCCTTTACTTTGTGCTTGGATGGCAGCTATCCTGCCATTCACAACTCCTCTAGACATCTTTTGTTTCTTTACTTGTCCCATTACCACTGCCTTCAGTCTTGCACTATAAAACCTTTTGTCATTTAACTTCTCCTACCCTTCTTCAGCTTATCACAAACCTTCTCCCTTTTGTTCTACTTCCCACCCTCCGCACTTTTTACTTGTCAAAACCTATTATATTTCTAGCTTTTCCCAGTTCTGAAAGGTCACAGACCTGAAACGTTAATAGCTTTTCTCTCCCCAGATGTTGCCAGACTTGCTATTCCCAGTATTTTTTGTTTCTATTTCAGATTTACAGCATCTGCAGTATTTTGCTCTTGTATTACTGCTCGCTTAGTATTTGGCTGTGATTTTGAAGAGAGAGTAGGAAGCAAAATGAGCTGGTGAATGAGATTAGATAGCCAGTATTTGAATGATCAAGGTGTACAAACATCCAGTGTAATGTTCAGATAAAGCCACATTTTTGTTCAGTTGCTCACAAGGAGACCTGGAGTTAGGACCTGCATCTCTTGAATGGCTGTTATGGTATAGTCCAGTAAGTAAGTGTTTTGTTATTTTTATGACCTGATGAGTCCAATGGCAAATGCCAGCTTTAAATTCTATTGTATTTAACGAGCACAGCTTAAGGTCAGGCAACCAGGGCAGGGGTATTCCTTCCATCAGTAGCTGCTTTTGGCAAAAGAAACAGCAGCACATTTAAAATCCCAGGTATATAAAATGCCCTCACATTCACTGTTGAATACAATACTGGAATATGCAGAGCCACACACTGTTACTGCGTGATAGATACCAGTAGAATATTCAGCAATGTAGTAACCAAAGTATGGTCTTTGTCAGATATATCCCACCTGAGACAAACAAGCTTTGAGTATTACAATTGACACTGGAACTGGCAAAATAATGTGCAGCAATGCTCAGTCAGCTGTATGTGGTGAGCTTGAAACATATTTAATGACTTAGTTTCTTCATAATGAAGGTTGGTGCACATCACTCCCCATACCCAATGTTTGAATGGCACTATCCCAGATGCAGCCTGAGCTGTAATGCCCTCTCTATATGCTATAACCCAATCTTACAGAAACACCAGTCAACCCTGGGACCCAAGTGTGAGTAAGAATGTGGTATACAATGAGGGACTGCTGACTATTTGACACTTCCCCAAACTCATTTCAATTAGGACTCCATCTTCAGAGCAAAAAAGACTTTTATCACAACACCCTGGGATGGATTCAAGCCAGAGGTGAAAACCACAGAAACAGGTATCTCAATCCCATGAGCCAGATTTAATTTCTTGGTACCATTTCACTCACCTTAGCTTTTTCGCTGGGTTCAGTATTTGTGCCATATGGAGCATTATGCAACTCCCTGGAGACAACACAGAGAAATTCAGCCTGGTCTTCATTTCCATAGTTATAGGAAGAGCCAATACTGACCAGCTGGGGAGGGGGAAATGAGACAATAGTCATCAGTGTACACAGAGACATGTCAACATATCAATAAATGATTCCCAAGGTACTCATGCAATCAGGAAAATTGGGTAACATTGGTGGGATGACACCTGCCCCACCACCCCCAAACATCAATAATTGTCTTCAACTTTCATTACTTTAGGTAATACATGGACAGTCAGATGTGTTTATAAGAGTGGCACGCAGCACAAGCAACATAAAGGCAGAGGAAAGGAAGAGGTGTGGTGGTTTACGGTTATGCTTCTCAAGCTGCCAGTGCTGAAAGTTTCAACAGGCACAAGGATTACAGTCACTGTTAAAATGCACACAATGACAGCTATCAGTGAAACACTGATACTGGCTGAAACAAACCAGGGTGGGTGGAATCAATTTTGTCGGAATAAAATCTTGAAGCTCTGGACAGTTCATTTATATTTGGAAGCTGACCTTTGTCCATGGTATACCCTTTAAACTGGTCAGCCTGACACTACATAGAAGCAACAATCCAAGTAGATCTTGGTTAAAAAAGCTTGCACCCTTTAAGGGTGTTGATAAGCCTGAGAAAATTCCCCCCATCTCCTTTGTTTATGTCTTCATTTCTCTTTTCCCTTCAGTCTCTCTCATTTCCCTTCTCACTCCCTCTATCCTACCCTGCAGTGTCTTGATCCCTCCCTTGCCTTTCATTTGGTCTTTTTATTATCTCCTTTAGTCCAGTCTCCCTGTCAACCCCTCAAATCGCAGTGCTTAGGGGAGGGTGGAGGTTGTACATTGAGAGGCAGTAAAATTCAGACCCTCCTTAGTTGAATGGCTTCAAGTCATTGATGGTTGTCACAGGACAACAAAGGCAGGAAAGTGAGCGCTAAATAATTATATATACCTGCACATAAAACAAGCTTTGCACAAACATATTCAATGCATTCAGTACTTTTTAAATGCCGAGATATGTGGCATGGTCAGGAGATGGATATGATTATACACAAGGGAGGCAGTGATTTGTGGGTTTGGTTACTACCACATCAAAGTGCTTTAACTGTGTCAGAGGACAAAAAGAAACAAGCCAGGCTCCGATGTGACTGTCTTTGTGATTAAATCAGAACCACAGCTTCAGTGATCCAATGAACATCCTCTGTAGCTGTAAAGATGCAGGGAGCCTGGAACCAAACACAGCAATGACTGATGGTTAGTAGCTGCCAGGAGATAGAGAGGTGAGGGAAGGCCCTACACTGCACACCAACAACCTGTTTAGGCAATGTCAAGTTTCAATGCTAGTTTTACCAAACAATAAAATCTCATTTCAAGTTTCATTTACACATCTGATCTATGATTACACAGTATCTGCTTCCTAGAGTGCTTGAGATTTGGGGAAATACAAAGTAGATAATTTAGCTGGAAATCATTTTTCATTAAATTCAGACAGGACTCAGCTAATGAATATTTTAATCCAACCTTCCCTTCTGCTCTACAAAAATTACATTATGGTTATATGGCTCCTCTGATACTTTGCCCAACATTCCACTACCTCACCAGAAATGTAGAGCCAAGTCCAGTACTACTTTCAACTAATTTCTATACACATGCATTTTTCAGTAGAACTGGTAACCAGTGATCAAGACTGGGTACTCCAGCCAACCTCCCCTCCTATACAAAGGGGCTGGCCAGTAATCAGTTGTGGACACCCTGGTCCATCTCTTCTCCAAAACACAGCAGCTGACCAGTGAGCAAGAGGAACAGCATCTCATCTTTAGACTTGCATTTTATAGTCTTGCAGGCTCAACTTCGAGTTCAACAATTTCAGATCATTACCTCTGCCCCCCCCATTTTCTCCTTTTTGTGTTTCTTTAGTACTTTATTTTTGTAAGGCAGCTATTGGTGATGATTCTGCTTTTCTTCAATATTACTGAAAAGACAGACATGTTGCTGAAACTTTGTCTTGCACTCATCAGAACAAACAAAAGAATGTGAAGTTTGAAATGATCACAACAATTTATACCACAGTAGAAAGGGGTTTTGACTGATTGGCAAGTCGATTCTGATTGGCCAAGGTGTTGACATGCAAAAAGCAACAGGGCACCATAGGGTCCCCAAGCTCCCAAGTAATTCAAAAAGGGTGAAGGTTAAGGCTTCATCGTATTCTTTTTGTTTGCTCAGGAGCATAATTCACTGAATTATTTAAAGCAAGAGCTGGGCCTGTGTCTGGCTATGGGAAAAAAACACATTATACCAAAGATGGTACTTGCATTGCGTTCAGAGCCTGCGTGATCTAGACTAGCTTACCAGGGTCAGAGGAATTTTCCAGGTTCCCTCGCCCCCAAATTGCCTGGGTTTCTGTACAGTTTTTGCCTCTCTCAGAAGACACATAGGTCTTGGTGGGTCACGAGACATCACAACTGTCTCAGGATCACTGGACAGACCAGTCTTTTCCTGCGCATTATTTTACTTTCTTTCTCCGCTCAAGATTAGTAATGCACCAAACTTGTCCCTCAGTCACATGCCACAAAGCTGATCATACTGACCCACCCAGAAAAACACCGACACTATCTGCCTATGCCGGAGTCTCTCAACAGAAAGTCTGTCCTTCAAAAAACAAGCAACTAAATTAATCCAACAGTAAAAGCTTTAAACCAGTTGTTTAATTATTATGTACCTTGTAAAACAAAAGGGAAAACAAAGTACCAGTACATGAAATGTTTTTGTAACATGGTCCCCAGGGAGGATACTTCTGGGACCAGGCTGAAAGGCCACTGTAAACAGGTTCACCCCATGAATAATAAGCAGCTCCCACTTGATTTTACACCAACACTTGGCTCTGGTCCCACCTAGACAGCTTCAAAAATATAAAATAAGCAAGCATACAGCAAGGAGACACTCAAGATGACAATACTCACAATATGGAACTCATTCCAGAGTCCCTTTTTCTATTAAAGAATGTATTTTTATTTAAACATTGCTGTTATGGAGATATTGGCACTGTTGATTAGGTGGTCAGCAAAAAACGCAACCTTGTCAACGTTACTTGCTTCTCAAGAACTAAGGCATTCAGGCTCAGTGTAAAATATTGAGAACACTAACCCGAAACAGTCTGATAACAGAAGCTCATTGTTTCCACCCTTGTACAGAGTGACCAGGCTAGAGTAGGAAAGGATAGTCATGGCCTGGTCAGGGCACATTTTAATATCTAGAACAATGGATTTTGAATGCAGCAGGCACATCCTAGTGTACAGTCCTCCAGCACCCATGGCAAGGGCCATTTCTCATGTGAGCCCAAGTCAGTGTTGGCTGTCTATTCCTTCACATGAGGCATCATAGCTAAGTCCAACACTGCCCTGCTCCATGTACACACACACGGTCAGTGGACTACAATCAGGAGGATCATCCTTAGCTAGTTGTGTGTCACCTGCTGAGGATACGGAGGACAATGGCAGCACCCGTCAACACGGCTGAGATCGGTTAACAGCACAGTTGGGGGCTGAACCTGGTCTGTATGTACACACCACCTTTACCAAGGGAGCCACCAAGGCTTAAAATTCCAACAGCACAGGGGTAGAAATGAGCTTATCATCGGTTTGTTATGGGTTAGTATTTCAATGACATAGGTAGGATAAGAAAGGTGGAAACAGGAGCAGCTAGGGGCTAAATTAAAAAGCAAAACCACAAAGGTAACCTCTGAATTACTATTGGAGCCACAAGCAATTTGGCATAGAATAAAGGAGGACTGAGAGTTGAATACATGGCTCAAAGATTGGCGAAATGGGAGAAATGGGTTTTGACTCATATGGTACCATGGGAAATAGGGAGCTGTTCCGTTGAGAGTGACTTCACTTGAACCATGCCTGGTCTAGCATTCTGGTGCATCGTGTAATTAGGGCTGTAGATAAGGCTTTAAACTAAATAGTCAAGGGGTGGGGTGGTGGGGGGTTTTCAAATGAGGGGAAATTTAGAAAGTTAAAGAGAAAAGACAAGGAAATAGTGCAGGGTACTGATATGGGTAATGATATCTAGAGTGTAACACGAAGGGACAGAGCGTGCACGCATGAGTGCATCAACAAATAGGGTGAAATATGGAAAACTAGTAAAAAGACAAAATTAAAGGCTCTTTATTCAAATGCACATGGCATTTGTAACAAGATGGATGAATTGATAGCTCAAATAGAAATAAATATATATGTTCTGATAGCCATTACAGAGCCGTGGTTACAAAGTGACTAAGGCTGGGAGCTGAACATTCAGGGGTACTTGGCATTTTGGAAAATTGGCAGAGTAACTCTGTTAATAAAGGTTGAGATCAATACAGTATTGAGAAATGATCTTGGCTTAGAACATCAAGTTGTGGGAATTTGGGTGGAGGTGAGAAATAGAAAGAAAAGAAATTACAGGTGGTAGTAGTCTATAGGCCCCTAACAGTAATCAAGAAATAATGTACTGCAATAATTGCAAGAGATTTTAAACTTCATATAGATTGGGCAAACCAAATAGGCAAAGGTAACCTCAAGGACAGGTTCGTAGGATGCAATCAAAGTAGTTTCTTAGTGCATGAATCACAAAAATGCAGGTACAGCAAGTAATTAGGAAAGCTAATAGAATGTTATCATTTATTGAGAGGGGAATTAAATACAAATTAGAGAGGTTATACTTTAGTTATACAGAGCACTAGCGAGGCCACATCTATGTAGTTTTGGTCACTTTATTTAAGGAAGGATGTAAATGCATTGGAAGTAGTTCAGAGGAGGTTTACCAGACTAATATCTGGAATGGGTGGGTTGTCTTATGAGGAAAGGTTGGATAGGCTAGGCTTGTATCCGCTGGAGTTTAGAAGAGTAAGAGGCAACTTGGTTAAAACTTAAGATCCTGAGTGTTCTTGACAGGGCGGATGTGGAGAGGATGTTTCTTCTTGTGGAAGAATCCAGAACTAGGGGTCACTGTTTAAAAATAAGGGGTTGCCTGTTTAAAATAGAAATGAGGTGAAATTTCTTCTCTCAGAGGGTTGAGTATCTTTGGAACATTCTTCCTGAAAAGGCGGCGGAAGCAGAGTCCTTGAATATTTTTAAGCCAGAAGTGGATAGATTCTTGGTGAGCAAGGGGGTGAAAGGTTATCGGGGGTAGGCAGGATGCAGATTTGAGGTTATCATCAGATCAGCTCTGATCTTATTGAAAGGCCTACTCCTGCTCCTTGTTCCTATGTTCATAACCAAACAGGGAACACACTGTTTTATATCTATTGTTACTGAGACAGGATTAATGATCACATTGTAAAGGATCATCTCGAATCGTAAAATTAAGAATTCAGACTGAGGATGAGAAACTGGGTCTGAAATTAGCATTCTAAATGTAAATAAAGGCAATTACAAAGGTAGGAAGACAAGAGTTGGCTAAAATAGACTGGGAAAATAGATTAAAAGGTAAAGCAGTATAGAGGCAATATCAGACATTTAAGGAGATACTTCAGAACTATCAAAAGATATTGAGAAAGACTCCATGAGAAGGATGGACCATCTGTGCATCTCTTTATAATTTACCATATAATCAATGGTTTGGATGAAGGGACAATGTATTATAGCAAATTTGCTGATGGTACATAGGTTGGAAAGCAAATTCTGAAGAGGACACGAAGTGTCTGCAAATGAGTGATAAATGAGTGAGCGAAAATTTGGTGGAGGGATTACTATGTAGGAAAATGAGAGGTTATCCACTTTGGTAGGGAGAACAGCAAAGCAGATTATTATTCAAATGGAGGGAAACTACAGAATGCTGCAACACAGGGACCTGGGTATCCTTGTACATGAATCACAAAAAGTTAGCATGCAGGATTAGCAAGTAATTAGAAAGACAAATGGAATGCTGGCCTTTATTGCAAGGGAGATTGGGTATAAAAGTAGCAAAGTCTTGCTACAACTGTACAGGCATTGGTGAGACTGCACCTAGAGTATTGTATACAGTTTTGATCTCCTTTTTTAAGGAGGGATATACTTACATTGGAGGCAGTTCAGAAAAGGTTCACTAGGCTGATTCCTGGGGTGAATAGATTGTCTTGAGGAAAGGTTGAGCCTATACATATTGCAGTAATGAATGAGTGGTGATCTTGGTGAAATATGTAAGATTCTGAAGGAGCTTGACAGAGTAGGTGAATCTCGAACTAGGGGGAATAGTATTAGAATAAGGCGTCCTCTATTTAAAACGGAGGTGAAGAGGTATTTCTTTTCTCAGAGGTTTGTAACTCTTTGGAATTCCCTACCCCGGGGAGCTGTGGAAGTTGAGTCATGAATATATTCAATGCTGCGACAGACAGAATTTTGATCTATAAGGGAGTCATGGATTATGAGGAACAGGTAGTACAGTGGAATTCAGGCCAAACTTATTGAATGGCAGAGTTGGCTTGGAAGGCCAGATGGTCTACTACTGCCCCTAGTTCTAATGTTCTAATCTTGGAGATGGATGGGGCACAGCTGGGCCAAGTGGGGTACACACCATCCAGACTGCAATGCAGTCCACAAGACTCAGCTAGCTGTACTGCCCAAACAGTTTCAGCACAGGTCTTTGGATTATAAAGAAAAAATGATACGTGTATCTTATTTTCAGCCAGCACATGCCTAGGCATGCCTGGCCTGCCCACTGAGTATATCCAGCTGTTGCAACTCTCTGCCAAAGTTCAGTAACTGAAGAGTGAAAACAACAAAAACAAAGCACCTTTCGTTCTTGAATGGTAAATCTGTCTAGATCACTTAGGTCACATCACACTGCTCTACTCAAATCCTACCCATGCTTATCCGCCTGCCTGGAAATACTTTAAGCAGCTTTGCATTAAAAGTTCATCTGGAATCCTATAACCTTAAACTTGGGTCACAAAGAGAGGCTGTGAAAGTATCAGTTTGCATGCTCGTTTACTGGAAGAGTTTACAGAAAAAGGTATGTTTAAAGCACTGTAGATGTTAGTACTGTCTTGTGATTACCAGTTTTCCTCCCATTGCTCATCATTTGCCATATTTTACACTGGACCAAATGACAACCCATCCCTTTCCTAATGATTGAGAATAAAAACAGATAAACTGTAAACAGCTAAGGCCCTGCCAGATGCGTGCTGATGGCTAAGCAGGTTCCAACATAACAAAAATGCAGAGATAATTACCTAGGTACTTTCCCCTGAAGTGATTTCAAGACAAGCCCATGAACTAACCTTCTCATTAAGGCCAACCTTAACCAAAAATCAACTATGCTACAACTCATTAAGGTCTAAGGTGAAGTCTAACTCTAAAAACAGCCTGGGGTTCTTGACACAGGCACACAACAGGGACTCAATCACATTACTGAGATAGACGAGAGAAGAGTACACATACTGGAAGTACACAGCAAGTTGTAAGTATTTGAAGAGAGAAGGTTACATAGAAACAGACACGGGCCATTCAGCTCAACTAGTTCATACTGGCCTTTATGCTCCACTAGAGCCTTCTCCCATCTTTACTCATCTTTCAGCACAAACTTCTATTCTTTCTCCCTCATAGTCTTATCCAGCCTTCCCTTTGTGTAGTTTGGTGTTTCAAATAGGAAACTGAGCTGATGAAAGCTCTCCATCCAGAATGTAAAACTGTCTTCTCTTCAGATGTGGATTCAGCATTTGGTTTCTTGAATTCCTTAACTGCTGACATTTTCCTGGAGTGGATCCAATTCAAATCAAAATGTGCTTGGCTACAGAAATTGAACTCTTTCTTATGCAGGCTGAATATACAATCTTCAGTTTGCCTCTTGGACTATTTAAACTCGGATTAACATTGGGCAAACAGCTGGGAAAGTATGCGAGTGTGTTAATACACTGTGGCATGGATTAGTCACAGAGTTATACAGCCCATTAACAGACCCATCGTGTCCTTGCCGGCCATCAAGCACCTAACTACTCTAATCCCGTTTTCCAGCACTTGGCCCATAGCCCTGTATGCTATGGCATTTCAAGTGCTCATCTAAATAATTCTTAAATGTTGTGAGGGTTCCTGCCTCTACCTCTCCCTCAGGCAGTGTTCCAGATTCCAACCACCCTTTGGGTGAAAAAAGTTTTCCTCAAATCACCTCTAAACCTCCTGCCCCTTATCTTAAATCTATGCCCCCTGGTTATTGATGCCTCCGCTAAGGGGAAAAGTTTCTTCCTATCTATGCCCCTCATAATTTTGTATACCCCTGTCAGGTCTCCTCCCAACCTTCTCTGCTCTAAGGAAAACAACCCTAGCCTATCCAGTCTCTCTTCATAGCTGAAACGCTCCAGCCCAGGCAACATTCTGGTGAATCTCCTCTGCAGCCGCTCCAGTGCAATCACATCCTTCCGATAGTGTGGCAACCAGAACTGCACACAGTACTCCAGATGTGGCCTAACGAGCGTTTTATACAGTTCCAACATAACCTCCCTGCTCTTATATTCTATGCCTCAGCTAATAAAGGCAAGTATCCCATATGCCTTCTTAACCAACTTATCTACCTGTGCTGCTGCCTTCAG